>NC_061802.1:1531250-1850000 GCF_021462225.1 Girardinichthys multiradiatus | reverse complement strand
TAGAAAGTTCGAGCAGGACAACGATGAGGAGATGACAACATGATGCCACACACGTCTGCCAAGGAAGTGGCACTCCAGAACCACCATCTCCATCTATCTCCCACCTTCAAAGTGGAGCAGCTCATTAAATGCTGACCTTTAAGCTTCTGTGTAATAGAATAAGGCATTTAGTCAATGATGGGAAATATCAATGTGAATTTCTTACAGTATAAGCTTTGGTTAGGCCAGTTAATTCAGAGATATTTGCTTCATAATAAACAAATGAAGGAGAAAATGTTTCATTTAGCTGTAAATACCCTAACCGGGTTACTGATCCGGTCATGTTTAGCACTGACTGACATGAGTTATGGCTTTCATGCTTGTCATGCCAAGCCATTAATGGGCCTCACACTAGGTCTGTGGTCAGTGACCGAGGCGTCTTTGTGCGGGATCACCTACGGGTCGAGATCTCCTGTTTCTGCAGCTCGTGGTCTGATGATCGATAAGTGGATTCTCTAAAGAGAGAAGACCTTGACTTAAGCAGTTGTGTTGTAGGTTGGAGGCTTGTTGGTATGGAGGATTTGCTGTTTTGTTTCTGTTCGTTTTTCTGGGTCCTGAGGTATTAATTTATTTGTAGCTGACAGTTCACTCCAGAGCTGATGATCAATTATAGATTTAGTGCTGTAAGGCAATCACGAGGGATCAGAGAGCGTATTTCAACCTTCAGGAGATCGGATCTCTCATCATTACCTTGACATTGACTCTAGGGTGTTAGGAAGGCTGCTCCAACCAGCTGTCGAACGTTTAATTCAAGAGGATCAGTGTGGCTTTTGCCTGGGAACAGTGGACTGCCTTGCTGAGGGCTGATAGGACTTTGATTGTCCAGTCCATGTGAGCTTATCACCTTCTCCCAAGGCATTTAAAGAGTATTTGGATGGGATTGTAGCAGGAATAAAAGGTGCTAGTGTTGCTTTTACGAGTGATCCAGTGTTTCTTTCATTAAATTAAGATGTCCAGTTTGGGTCAGACTCAACCAGGACTGCTCTGTGCCTCTGATCCTGTTTGTGGTGTTTATGGACAGGACTTGAAGTCATAGCTGTGGAGAAGAGAGTGTCTGGCTTAGGAACCTCAGGATCTGATCTTTTCATCTTTTCAGATGCTGTGGTTGTGTCTTCTGTCACGGAGTGACATTTTTGGACTCTGTTTGTGGCTTTGTGTTTGTTTACCTTTTGCTTAGATTTTTCTATTTTGGTTTTTGCATAATGTTTTCTTTTCTCCCTCTTCTGCCTCCTAGTGTTTACTATTTAAGTTCTTTTATGGTTGTTTTCTTATTACTTTGTATGGTTTATTATTATTATTATTGTAATTATTATAGTTCTTGGTCTTCCCTGGATTCTCTAGTTTTATTTCTCTTTAGTATCTTTGTGTTTAATTGTGTTTTATTATTTGTTCCTTTGCACTCTTCTTGTTTACTAGTTTATTTTTCTGTTTCCTTTCCAGTTATTTCAGTCAGTGTGGTTAGGTTTGTATTCCGGTTTTCTTTATGGGTTCTTTGTTCTCAGGTTATTATTGTTGTTCCTATGTTCCCTCTAGTTTCTCTGTTTACTTTAGTCATGATTATTCTAGTTTTCTTTTTCCCCATTTGATTATTTATCTTTGTCTATAGGTTTGCTTGGTCTGTGTTTCTGTTTATTAGTTACTTTGTCCATCCTCAGTCTTTATATTTGTTTCACCTGTTCCTTCTACCTCCCTGCCTCCTTGTCACACCTGTTCCCTGTTTTCTCTGATTACCTGCCCTTTGTTATCCCTCAGTATATTAGTTGGTTTTGTGTCATTGTTTGTTGCTGGTTCCTTGTGTTTGTCATACCCTGTTTTCTACCCACGTATTTGTGCTGAGTTTTTCCATGTTCCTGCAGAACTGATCTTGTAAGTGTTTGGATCAGGACTTTGTTTGTATCTGCAGTGCCTTGTTTGGTTTCTTTGATAACCTCTGGAAATAAAGCTGAAAACCTTTTACAACATGTTGCTGCCCAGCTCTTGTCTGCACTTTTGTCCGTCCGCAAACCACGCTATGACATTTTCCACCCTAAAACGGAGTGGCTCACACTGTGAAATGGTTGAGATGAGATTCTTGCTGGGAAGGATGGTTTTCAGCTACAGACATTCTTGGTTACCAGCTCCATCTTGGTTCCAATCCTCACCTGTGATCATGAGATGTGAATCATGATCAAGGAAATCAAATCCTGAATACAAGCAGCTGAAATTAGCTGCCTCTATAGGGCTCCACCTTAGAGATCCGATGAGGAGCTCCATCATCTAGGAAGAGCTCAGAGTACAGCTTCTGCTTCTGCCTGTTGAGGTGGTTCAGTCATCTGAACCACCATCAGAATATCAGAACGCTGAATAAACTGGTACTCCAAACTGGTACTTATTCTTTGAATAAGTTGTTTAACATCTCATTTTAGACTAATTTTAAAATATTTATAACAGCTGAGTTGGTTAGAAAAACAAGTAATGGGTAGAAATATCTTTCATGAGAGTAAGGTCTTCAGGTCTTCTTAGCCAGGAGCTTCTCATATTCAGATATTTATTTTTCTTACGGTGGATTAATTCTCTCCTTCTGTAAAACTACTGAAACCAATAAAGAGTTTGCATTTCATCGACCCGGTCAGACTTAAATATTTCATAAAGGTTACTGTGAAACTTCTCTGCAGTGTTCCATGTTGTTTGGATTAATGTTGATATATGATGTGAGCAGGGGTGAAAGTAGTTTTAAATTCTTGCTGGTACTTAGGGGCGGAGCTAGAGGGGGGGCTGGGGAGGCACTGGGGGCATATATGCACGCTCATATATATACATATATATATATATATGTGTGCGTGTGTGTGTGTGTGTGTTAATTATTACTTTCATTGGTGCCCCCTCAAGATCTCTCTCTCTCAGCAAAGTCCAAACTCAAACTAATTAAATTGTATCAATATTTTACTTTACTGAAGGCTGTCTGTATAAGGCAGAAATTAGAATCAATCACTTGACAATGTAGAATATATATATACGGTGGATTAATTCCACCGTATATATATACCGTATATGAATATATATATATATATATACATATACCGTATTTATATACATATATATATATCTATATATATATATATATATAGATATATATATATTTCAATTGTTAAAGAACGTCCATGTATGAAACAATGATAAACCATATTCTGACGCATGACCTTTCTTCAGTTTCCGTCTTTTCTTTTGAACAAAGAAGTTATTGTTCTCTGCATTGTGGTCAAATTTTGATTTCATTTATATAAAACATTTGACAGTTCGGTTGTTTTCGTGATTTTATTTAAAAGTCTGTAGATGCTAAGTGATTTGTAGTTCATCCTGTCCTAATGCAAGCGGCGGTTTTTTATGTCTGTGCACCACCTGTGTAAAATCTCCCAGTCCATCAAATCAAACGCACCGATTTCCTTGGCAACCGTTCTGTTTCGGAGGTAAGCGCGCATGCGCTCTCGTGTAGTGTATAAAATCTCTGGTCATAAGCGGTGTTTTCGAGCTGTACTGTATTGTTGTAATTCAGGAAAATAACATGAAACACAACTAGTTTCTCTCCCTGTTCTTTTAACTGGGGTATTTAGCATCGAGCAGACAGACATTAAACGTAGCGGTGCTCGTTTTAAACGCTGGCCGTTCATAAAAACCTCGAGCTCCGAGAGGAGAGAAGCAAAGCAAGAACATTGAGGTTCCAGCAAAGCAGAACAGTTCAGAAACTATCTGGAATGAGGGGAAAATAACTTTATTTATAAACAGATTAAGTCGTGTTGTAGACTACCTATTGGTAGCGGATCTGATCTTTGTGTGCTCGTGAATTCTTGCAGACATAACTGGTTCTGGATGACGGCTTCATAGCAGACAGCCGTTCTTTCCTCTTCCCGGTACTGCGTACCGGCGCTGAATCTTTTAGTGGTACGCAGTACCGGACCGTACCGGCTCACTTTCACCCTGGATGTGAGCAATGGAAACTAAAGTCAAATTTCGTGTTTGTGCACACAAACTTGGCCAATAAAGTTGATTCTGACTCAGGTGGTTCTTGGAACGTTTAAGGTTTGTTCAGAGAAAATGATCTCATAGATATGGAAGTGAGTTAGAGGAGATTCCTACATCCTAATAAATGTGCAGGTTTCCCTAAACATTGGGTGGATCTCTAAGGATTAAAGGAAGACAATGATCCAACCAGCGAGCGGTGCCTCTTACCCAGAGGAGTCTTCTCCAGCAGGTACAGGTAGCTGGCAAAGAAGTCGCTCTGGAGCTTGTGGTGCAGGTGGAAGGACATGCTGTGGCGACACATGGTGTCATCTGTCTCCTTCCAGCGGTCCCTGAACGCCTGGTGAGCCCCTTTGAACTCCAAGTTTGGTGAAGAGTTGTTGTTTTCATTTTCAAGTGTAATCTCCATGTTATTTTCTTTAGGTCCTGGTCTCCAGAAACTGTGTGAATGTGAAGGAGACTAAAGCTTTAGTGTCTGCAGCTCGTGTCTGAAACACTGATTCTCCAGTGGCTGCTATATCTGTCTGGCTGAGTGATCAACACGCCTGTGCTGGTGTTCAGTGATCAGCAGAGATCTTTTTCACTCTGGACATCCCTCTAGATTTACACATCACCTGCTGGGAGGGTGGGAGGTTTAAAGGCAGATGCCTTGAGTATAAAACCTCTCCTGACCAATGAGCATGCAGAAACACACGTCACTCCAGGGTTTAAAGGGTTGAAATTCCCACATATCCAGCAGGTTGACCTCAAACTCTGACAGCCATGACTTCACCATGGACTTTAGCTTAACGTTGTCTGTTTACACACAGCTCCAAACAGCAGCCATGACGTCTCTCAAGTCATTCTAGTTCCTTCATGCTTTTTCCTGTAGGTTAATAGTATAGAATGAGATGTTCTGGTTCCACTGAGAAACCTTTTAGATGAACAAGAATTGAAATGCATGATCTGTGCTGTGCAAACTGTGGGAATTTAGCACGAGTTTTGATGTTTTAGGCTGGAACACTTACAGAATGCCCTGAATATGTCAAGATTTTTAACCTCACCTCTCAGGTACAAACTGTCCACCATGCTGAGCTAGTACAGGGGTTGGACAATGAAACTGAAACACCTGTAATTTTAGTGTGGGAGGATTCATGGCTAAATTGGACCAGCCTGGTAGCCAGTCTTCATTGATTGCACATTGCACCAGTAAGAGCAGAGTGTGAAGGTTCAATTAGCAGGGTAAGAGCACAGTTTTGCTCAAAATATTGAAATGCACACAACATTATGGGTGACATACCAGAGTTCAAAGAGGACAAATTGTTGGTGCACGTCTTGCTGGCGCATCTGTGACCAAGACAGCAAGTCTTTGTGATGTATCAAGAGCCACGGTATCCAGGGTAATGTCAGCATACCACCAAGAAGGACGAACCACATCCAACAGGATTAACTGTGGACGCAAGAGGAAGCTGTCTGAAAGGGATGTTCGGGTGCTAACCCGGATTTTATCCAAAAAACATAAAACCACGGCTGCCCAAATCACGGTAGAATTAAATGTGCACCTCAACTCTCCTGTTTCCACCAGAACTGTCCGTCGGGAGCTCCACAGGGTCAATATACACGGCCGGGCTGCTATAGCCAAACCTTTGGTCACTCATGCCAATGCCAAACGTTGGTTTCAATGGTGCAAGGAGCGCAAATCTTGGGCTGTGGACAATGTGAAACATGTATTGTTCTCTGATGAGTCCACCTTTACTGTTTTCCCCACATCCGGGAGAGTTACGGTGTGGAGAAGCCCCAAAGAAGCGTACCACCCAGACTGTTGCATGCCCAGAGTGAAGCATGGGGGTGGATCAGTGATGGTTTGGGCTGCTATATCATGGCATTCCCTTGGCCCAATACTTGTGCTAGATGGGCGCGTCACTGCCAAGGACTACCGAACCATTCTTGAGGACCATGTGCATCCAATGGTTCAAACATTGTATCCTGAAGGCGGTGCCGTGTATCAGGATGACAATGCACCAATACACACAGCAAGACTGGTGAAAGATTGGTTTGATGAACATGAAAGTGAAGTTGAACATCTCCTATGGCCTGCACAGTCACCAGATCTAAATATTATTGAGCCACTTTGGGGTGTTTTGGAGGAGCGAGTCAGGAAACGTTTTCCTCCACCAGTATCACGTAGTGACCTGGCCACTATCCTGCAAGAAGAATGGCTTAAAATCCCTCTGACCACTGTGCAGGACTTGTATATGTCATTCCCAAGACGAGTTGACGCTGTATTGGCCGCAAAAGGAGGCCCTACACCATACTAATACAGGTCCTTCTCAAAATATTAGCATATTGTGATAAAGTTCATTATTTTCCATAATGTCATGATGAAAATTTAACATTCATATATTTTAGATTCATTGCACACTAACTGAAATATTTCAGGTCTTTTATTGTCTTAATACGGATGATTTTGGCATACAGCTCATGAAAACCCAAAATTCCTATCTCACAAAATTAGCATATCATTAAAAGGGTCTCTAAACGAGCTATGAACCTAATAATCTGAATCAACGAGTTAACTCTAAACACCTGCAAAAGATTCCTGAGGCCTTTAAAACTCCCAGCCTGGTTCATCACTCAAAACCCCAATCATGGATAAGACTGCCGACCTGACTGCTGTCCAGAAGGCCACTATTGACACCCTCAAGCAAGAGGGTAAGACACAGAAAGACATTTCTGAACGAATAGGCTGTTCCCAGAGTGCTGTATCAAGGCACCTCAGTGGGAAGTCTGTGGGAAGGAAAAAGTGTGGCAGAAAACGCTGCACAACAAGAAGAGGTGACCGGACCCTGAGGAAGATTGTGGAGAAGGGCCGATTCCAGACCTTGGGGGACCTGCGGAAGCAGTGGACTGAGTGTGGAGTAGAAACATCCAGAGCCACCGTGCACAGGCGTGTGCAGGAAATGGGCTACAGGTGCCGCATTCCCCAGGTCAAGCCACTTTTGAACCAGAAACAGTGGCAGAAGCGCCTGACCTGGGCTACAGAGAAGCAGCACTGGACTGTTGCTCAGTGGTCCAAAGTACTTTTTTCGGATGAAAGCAAATTCTGCATGTCATTCGGAAATCAAGGTGCCAGAGTCTGGAGGAAGACTGGGGAGAAGGAAATGCCAAAATGCCAGAAGTCCAGTGTCAAGTACCCACAGTCAGTGATGGTCTGGGGTGCCGTGTCAGCTGCTGGTGTTGGTCCACTGTGTTTTATCAAGGGCAGGGTCAATGCAGCTAGCTATCAGGAGATTTTGGAGCACTTCATGCTTCCATCTGCTGAAAAGCTTTATGGAGATGAAGATTTCATTTTTCCGCACGACCTGGCACCTGCTCACAGTGCCAAAACCACTGGTAAATGGTTTAGTGACCATGGTATCACTGTGCTCAATTGGCCTGCCAACTCTCCTGACCTGAACCCCATAGAGAATCTGTGGGATATTGTGAAGAGAACGTTGAGAGACTCAAGACCCAACACTCTGGATGAGCTAAAGGCCGCTATCGAAGCATCCTGGGCCTCCATAAGACCTCAGCAGTGCCACAGACTGATTGCCTCCATGCCACGCCGCATTGAAGCAGTCATTTCTGCCAAAGGATTCCCGACCAAGTATTGAGTGCATAACTGTACATGATTATTTGAAGGTTGACGTTTTTTGTATTAAAAACACTTTTCTTTTATTGGTCGGATGAAATATGCTAATTTTGTGAGATAGGAATTTTGGGTTTTCATGAGCTGTATGCCACAATCATCCGTATTAAGACAATAAAAGACCTGAAATATTTCAGTTAGTGTGCAATGAATCTAAAATATATGAATGTTAAATTTTCATCATGACATTATGGAAAATAATAACTTTATCACAATATGCTAATATTTTGAGAAGGACCTGTAAATTATTGTGGTCTAACACCAGGTGTTTCAGTTTCATTGTCCAACCCCTGTAAGTAATAGGACTGGACCTCAGGGCTGTGTCCTCGGCTCGCTCTTTAATTGCTCATGTTTCTCTGTGTAAATATAAAAAAGGAGTTTTCATAATTTTTCCCTAGAAAGTCTGACTTTATGAAAAGCGTTAATGCCAGCACTGGCTTTCTATACATTGTTGAACTGATATTTGTGTTGAATGTTTTTTATCAAACTTATAACACAGAAGACACAGAATATGCGCCGAACAAACTGTGTGCACTTTTATTCTATTGAATAATCAACGAAATTTGGAAAAGACACTATAAAACTAATTCATCACCTCAAACTCTGCTTGCATCTTATACCGTCCCAGTTTAACACAGAAGTGCAGACAGAACAAAATGTATTATTGTATGTTAATTGTTGTAAGACTTTGTCCCAAAATCATGAATGAATTATTGCAGTTTGTGAAACTGGTAAAGAAATAGCAGTTTAGGGAAAATGCATCAAAAATAAACCTGTGTTTTTGGAAGGTTTTTAAACATTTAAAACACGGTTTTACTCTGATTCTGCAACATCATTGATGTTCACTCATCTTCTCAATTTGGGTGGAGTAGATTAGCAAGAGCATCAATATAAGTACCTTCACTGGGGCTTTGTAGCAAAAGGTTCTTTATAAAAATGGACTGAAGATATTTTTGGGTATTTTTCTGCAGTTTATGTTTGCAGTTTATCTGTTGGTGCTAGTCTGCCTGGCCTTTAAAGGCAACAATCTTAAACCAAAATGGCTGGAGATCTGCTTGAGAAAAGTTCTTGCAGCACTAGAAATAACTGCATTTTTGACCTTTCACACAAATATTTTTTTTTGCCATGTTCATCACCACCCAAGGGCTCAATTTAGACAAGTGACATCAGCTGTCCACAGGGAGATCTGACTGGTGCTGAGACATGCAAATGCTTTCAGGATAGCAGATCTACCATATTACTGGATCAGTCCCACCTGGCAGTGTCTATTCATCATGATGGCACCAACTGTTGAATGATTCAAGCAAACTGATTTCATTTTGCTTGATCCTGACTTTTGATTTTGCAGGTTTCACATTTATTTGATATAAATGGGTCAGAGGAACCACCTTTGTAAAATCAGAAATCAGAGTACATGACAAGTTTGCCTAGCAACAAAAGCCAATGACTTTTGAACCCTGCTGCATACAGGAGATCTCTGAAGTATGTGGCCTCTGAATATTTAAGGCAGGGATGTCCAAAGTGCGGCCTGGGGGCCATTTGGGGCCCCTAGACTGATTTTGTGTGGCCCCCAACTGCATTTCGAGAATTATACAAGTAATAATGCAGCTACAATAATGCTTTATTTTTTATTATTATTATTAATTCAAATATTTTTACAATGGAAAATGGTTAGCCAAAAACTATTTGTCTTTTAATAAGCAAGGTTTTGGCATTCACTTTAATTTCTTAGTAGATAGGACCACACCTATCCAGTCAGTTTTAATCAAACATACTTTGGCACAAATCTACATTTTTATTAATTTATTAAACTTGCAAACAAGAGTGTCCCAAATCCTGTTTTTATGCTGAGAAAATACCCTTTTTTTCTTCAATCAAGCCCAAAAGAATTTTCAAACTGGATGTATTTCTTTTAATACGGCAAACCTGCAAAACCCCTTTTAAGTTATGGATCTAGAATGATTTCCACATCATTTTCCTACAAGTAAATGTGGCCATTTGTTTAATTAAAATATTGCATTCTTAGTGTATTGTTATTCACAATCAATGTTTTAGAACTGATTTTAAGATTTTAAAATCTTTTAATGGACTGGCACCTTGTTACTGGTATGTTTTAAATATAAACACTGCAGCTGGATCACTCAGGTCTTCTGAATAATGTCTTCATTTTGTTCCAGTTTGAAACATGGAGGACACCTGGCCCCTTGCACCTCTCCAACATTCGTTATTTTTAATACTTGTTTAAAAATCAGTTTCTATTCACTGGCTTTTAAATCTGTCTAAATTGCTGTGTTTTCCATCTGTGGTGTCATTCGTCTGTTTTTTGGTATTCTACATGCCCTTTGGTCAGCTCTTATTAATTTAAATGTGCTTAATAAATAAACTGACTTAACTTCATCCTTAAATGTATTTGGGATCATTCTTCTGTTGGAATGCTCTGACTGTTTCAGCCATTTAGCAGTTGATTTGAGATGAAAGTTTAAGAGTTTAGAGGAAGTCCTACTTATATTGTATCCCCTCCTCTTTGTGCAATCCACCAGTACCACAGGCAGCCAAACAACCCCACAGCATAATGCTATCACCACCATGCTCAATAATTTGAGTATTATCAGTTTCAAAAGTCTCAACTTGTCTCCTCAGAACAAATAGATCAATATTTGTCTTGTCTGACAAATAAAAAATCCTTCAGACGTCATTAGGCTTCTACATATGGATAGATGAACATATTTACTTGATATTGAAGATGTCTATTTTGGTGCAAAGTCTTTATTTTTTATTTGACATGCTATCAGTCAGTGGTGATATGAAACTGGTTGATATTTCAGGGTCTCACAGTTCATAGTTTACTTGAGCTTTACTGGTTAACTCTATTCTAAGTGGGGACAGTTTTAGGCCAGATGGTTGATACTTTCACAACAGAGCTGTTTTCTTGGAAAGTCATTTTTGTTGGAGCTGGTGTTAAACACTGGATGTCTCACTGGCTTCTCCTTACTGTTAGATCACCAATGCAAAAAGAGATACCTTGAGTCTGCATGAACTTGGTGTTGGCCCATGGTTTGTTTTCTTGGCAATACTGCCTCAATGAGCAGCACTTGTAACTCCAGGATATTGTCCAGATGGTTTGGCCTGTTTTAAAGTGAAAGTGTGAAAATGACCCAAACAAATTAACATGAGGTTAAAAAAAATGTCTGTCTGAGGAACTCGATTGGGCAGACCATGAGTCTAACATAGATAGTCTATGTTAGACATAGTTTTTGAAAATACCAAGTTAGCTGTTAGACTAGACGTATTTCTTTTGAGTCTAGGCAGCCATGTGTTTACTGAATCCATCAAACAAAAGTTGGGCAGTAGAAAGCCCAGCATGGGCCATGCTGGAGAAGAACTGACTCATTGAACCCTCGGTTTTACACACAGGAAGATCCTCCAACCACCAGCACAGATCCAGTTTATCCCTCACCCAGGTCAGGGGCTGCAGTGTCCCTGATGTTCACCTTCTGATTTCATTCTGCAGCCAGAGCATCCTTCATCTCTGCAGATGTCTTTCAGTCTAAAACAAGAACAGTTTGTCTTTCACATTCAGGGGCAATCAGGTAGATCCCCGTTGTTGTCTTGTTATAAATCTTACCCTCTGCTCCTTAAAGGTTCGACCCTGTTTCTTTAATTTTAAAAATAAAATAATTTCATCTATCCCTCATGGCATTAATCATACCGTCCAACACACCAAAAGTCTCCACAGATATCTCTGTGGTGTAGCACAGACAGTCATTGTGCCTAGAGGATCAACTGTGAAAATGTTCTTTCTTTATTGCTTAGCGGGGAATCGGCGGACAGCCACAGTCCTCAAAGGACAAAATCCCATTGAAAAGAGGCATAAAAGGAGAAAAATGTCTTTTGTTTCAACAAGGTTTACATGTTCTATTCATGTTAATTGATCACTGTTCATCATATGGAGTAAACAAGCTTGACTTTTCACTTTGTTTCGTCCATGTTGGATGGGATATGCAGTCATGGTAAAAAGAAAGTACACCCTCTGTCAGTTCTAAGGTTTTACACATCAGGATATTCTAAAAATAATAAAATCTTTACCAGGAACTTAAATTATTTAAATCTAATCTCATTTGTACAAAAACACAACAGATTACACACAGTCAAACACCTCCGACCAACTGTAAAGTATGGTGGTGGAGGGCTGAAAATTTGGGCTTGTTCAACAGCCACATGACCTGGGCACCTTGAGGTCACTCGCTCAAACATGAGCTCCTCTTTTAGCAGAGTAGTCAAGAGTCCAATGTGAGGCCATCTGTCCGACAGCTGATGTTTGGTCCAAACTGGGTCATCAGCAGCAAAGCTTCAAAACAATACCTAAATAACACATGAATCAAAGTGTTGCAATGGTCTAGTTAAAGCCTTAATCTAACTGATATGCGGTGGAGGGACCTTCAGAGAGCTGAGCCGAGACAAATGTCTGCAAACGATAGAGAGAAGAGAAGGCCTAAATTCCTCCACAACAATGTGGGAGACTGATCAAATCAGATAGAAACTTACTGCTCAAGGTGGTTCTACAAGCTGCAGAATCATGAGGTGTACCTTGTTTTCTCTCAAAGCTTTTCCATTTTGGCTTCATCTTTATTTAATAATGAATGACAGTGGAGGATAGGATCTGTTGGTTGTTTTTATACTATTGATATTAAATTGAAATAATTATAAAAACCTGGTAAAGACCTGGGCCTGTAATCTCAAAGATCCTCAGAGTCTCTCAGAGAGCTCCTATTTTAGCCTAAACATTCCTGCCAATGTCTCCCAGCTTAAGACTGATTCAGTTCACTGCTGAGAGCAACACTGAGTGAGGAGACCACAGAACTTCCCATCTTAGTGAGAAGGTGGGGTTGACCCCGTTGGTAGGTGTGGTGCTGCTTCTAAGAGCTATGATTGGTTGTTGCAAAAAAACCGACAAAAAACAAAAACAAAAACAAATACACTCCCAGTAATCAGTGGAGAGAAATTAGCCGATGATAGAATTTAGACTGGATTTAGAAATGCTGAAATCATGATGATAAAATTTAGAGAAATGTAATTGATTGTCACACAGAATCAACATGTGTGAACGTAGCTTATTTACAAAACAAAACGGAGTAAAAAAGGTGGAGATCAGCGAAGTGAACAGAGGAGCAGAGCCTGCTGGTGGAGGAGAAGAGAGGAGTGTTAAAGGTAGATTTGGTTCTGGGATCACGGTGGGAACCAACAGACATTCCCAGTAGATCAATGCGTCGTTCCCTCTGCTTTCAGCATCAGCCTGGAATTTGAGCAGCTCTGGTTCCTGCTGCATTCAGAAGTTAGAGAGGAGATAGCAGCACCAGAGAACTTCTCCACAGACGGGGAGCGTTGGAGATGACCTTTTAGGCTGAGGCTGCTGACATCATCATGAACAATACAGCAGATTCACCTCATTTACATCTTCCTGCTCTGGATATAGAGCTCAGATTATTGGACTGTTGGATAGTTTAAATTTATGTATATATATTTTTTTGAGTTTTGCCATTTTTCCCCAAATGTATTTTTGAAAGCATTTTACAGTCTGTAAATATTTAAACAATTCTGTACAATATTGTTTGTAATTTTATTCACATTTTATTCATGGTTATTTATTATTACGGTATTTCTATTATTTATTGATAATGTCACCTTCCTAGAGGTTGACCTTTAACCTGTCCTGCTGCTGAAACTATTTCATTTCCTCCTAGAGGGATGATAAAGTTAATCTTATCTCTATATTAATAATTATATGATTGTTCTAGAAGTTTCTGTTCTCATTGACTCGACTGTTTAGGAGGTGGATCTCTGCACCATGGAGCTGGTAGCGTTTTATTCATTCACTGTTGTTCATTGGAGGAGAAGATCTCTCCTTTCTCTCTGTCTTTCCTCCATCTTCTCTGCTTCAGACACTCTTAGGTTCACTAAAGGTCCTCCTCACTGCTCTGAACATCTCTTCACGTTAGGAGCTCTCTGAAGACCTGAGATGATCCGTGAATAACTTATCTTACTCAGGGAAAATTCTAAGAAAATTTTAGATTTAGAAGATTTATCTGAGAATGAGCTACATTTAAAAAAACTTAGGATTCTTTGTGAATACGAGCCCTGATCCTTTTTATGATGTCCTAAAACAAAGTAACCTTACGATTGAATTAGGGTGTACTTTCTTTTGAACATGACTGTGTGGGGCTGAACACTAATATATTTTGCAGTGCTAAATATGAATAAAAACTGACTGACAAGTTTTATTCCAACTTTATCAAACGTATTTGTTTTATGAATGTAGTGTCATAAATCATAGTTTAAGGGGGGGCGGAAACATCTCGAGGCGCAGGGACTAGGCTGGTGTTTGTAACAGCCATACCGCCAGGGGGCAGCAGCGTTCACCTGCTTTGTTTCCGTTGATTGCCTCCCTGGCAACAGGCTGAGCAGACAAACAACATCCGCCCCCGTCTGCATCATCATCATCAGCACCAGGTGAAATTAATCAGAGGAAGATCACCTCCATGAGGCAGAGGTTTGATGTCTGACATGGAGAGTCAGCCGACAGGAGAGCCGCGGTTTCTGAAGAGGTAACAGCGGAAACATGACGTTAGAGGTCGGTTAAAGAGACGGCGCCGGTGGCGGGGACAGCTCTGTTCTGGTACCGTCACTGAGCATCCCAATAAGATGTTATTCTTAATAAATATTTTCTACGTGTAAAAGCCTGTTTTGGTCCATGACAAAAGATAAATTAGCTGAAACATGTTGCTATAGCAACAGCAGGTGTAATCGGTTATCTTCCTTCCTGCCTCTTTAAACTTAAATCCTTCAAAAATGTCATGTTTTATTGATTTCCACTGATTTTATGCAAATCTAACAACTCCCATACATTTTATATAGTATTTTCTGTCTAGCATATCTGTTTTTGTTTCATATATATTTAAACAGTTTTATGAAAATAGAAACTGACACTCGGGCTGAGATTAAAGTAAAAAATATTATGTATAAAATAGGGAGAGTATGATTCAATGAAACTGGCATTTAGCAGATAAAATATTTCAGAATACCAATGAGCACTTTTTTGTGAGGACTTAAGTTATGTAGGTGTGATATTTCTATGTTGATTTTTAATTCAATTCAAAGATACTTTATTGATCCCTGAGGGGAAATGAGAATTCCAGTACAACCCATCCAAACATACATCATGACACAAGACAAAGACAAAGAATGGAGATTTTTAGTTTTGAAAAATGAAATGAAATGAAAAAATCGTGGATACTTTTAATAGTATGGATTGCAATTAATGGTGCAAAAAAATTATAAATATTTGATTTTGGGGGTCAATGGCAAAAATACAGAAACATAAATGGGTAAAAATAGTAAATATATATTTCTGGAAAACATTGAAGAAAATAAATCCGAACACGAGCCCTCTCCTGGACTTACAGGGTCCTGGGATCTTTAGAAAAGTACCATGTGAGTTCCGGTGAAGGAACGTTAAGGGTCTAAATAGAACCCTGGAAGTTCTACAGAGTATCCTGGAAGTATACAAAATTGAGTGTCTGAAAAAATTTGAGTATAACATCAGATTAAGAAAAATAATATTTTAAACAGAAAAGTCTGTTCATCTCTCAATGCTTGGTCTGGGCACCTTTGGCATGAATTACTTCATCATGGAGGAGGTCAGGAAGTCCAAGTTGCTTTGATGGCAGCCTTCAGGTCATTTGCATTGTCGGTTCTGGTGTCTCTCATTTTCCTCGAGACCAGGGCTGTCAAACGCCAGTCCTCGAGGGCTGGTGTCCTGCAACGTTTTGATGTGTCCCAAGTCCAACACACCTTAATCAAATGACTGAATCATCTCCTGATGCACCCAAGTTCTCCAGAGTCCTGCTAATGACCTAATTATGTGATTCAGGTGTATTGACAGAGACTCATCTGAAAGCTGCAGGACACTGGGCCTCGAGGACTGGAGTTTGACACCTGTGACTTGGAGGCTCAGGAAGCTTTTGGAGGTGTTTGAAGTTGATTAGGTTGTGACACCAGAAGTGTCCAATAAACTTTTTCACAGTATTCTAATTTTCTCACACTAAAAGTTGGGTTGTGACACCAGGAGTTTCCAGTGTTGAACTTTTTTAACAATATTCAAATTTTTCAGAGGTACTTGGAGATTCTGTGACCCAGCAGTATCTTGAGTCCATTTTCTGTTTGTTTCTGGGGTTTTTTTTACCTCCAGGAGAGTGAAGGGATGCTCTCTGGATGTGCACCCAACTGAGAAGGCTCTTATCGTTCAGTATGAGGTGGAGGCAACTATCCTGGGAGATATGGGAGAACCAATGGTTGGAGAACGCAAAGAGTGTCAGAAAATGTGAGTAGAAAAACTCTGCTGTGGAGCATTTTAATTTAAATGATCCTGGTTTTTAGAACTCGTGTCAAACCAACTCTTCATCTCTTCTGGACTGTTTTAGTATTCGTCTGAAAAGCTTGAATGCCGACACAGACACATCCTCTCTGGCTCAGAAGGTAGTGGAGGAATGCCATCTGATCCATCAGTCCAAACTCCCCGAGGTGGAGCAGCTGCTCTTCTACCTGCAGAACCGCAAACAGACAAATGGTACCAAAGACCTTCTCAATTCCTTTTCAGCGTTTCTGCGCTTGTGGAAACCATTTATCTGTCAACTGTAGTTGGTCCTCATTTGTCCTTGGTGATGTAGATCATTCCTTTAACAGACTACCAGGAGAAGAAGAGCATCTCACCTCGAGACTTCAGACTATATGCAGGAGTGGAGGTAGGAGCAGATTGTGTTCTCCTCAGCGATGTGTGTGCGCTGCATCCCGGAGATAAACCTGTTAAATTCTCCTCCAGCTGGACGAGGAGGCAAGCATCAGCAGCATCGATGAGTACGTGGAGCTGCTGTATGAAGACCTCCAGGAGAAGATCCGAGGAGCCATGCTCATCTTCCAGCTGGCTCGCAACAAAGACAACCTGGAGGAGCTCATGCAGCACGGTAGCTTCCTGCAGTTTGTTTAGGGAAACGTTTTCAATCATGATAAATGAATTTAGTTTATTTAGTCACAGTCCGGCTCATATTCCATTTATATTCCTAACGTGATCTTCGGATTTGTGCTAAAATCTTTATATTTCTCCTGTTCTTTGTTCTAGTTTTGTTTCACATCAGACGTTTGCACCACAGAGTGAGTTCAATGGCTCATAATGAGCCATCTTGAGCTTGACCACTTCGCCATGGCAACACAGGCTGAACTTCACACAACCAGAATAGCATGGTATAAATGCTACAGTTCCTCATGCACAGTCAGGTCACATGTGTTCAGATGTTCAACACTGAATGAAGCAGATCTACCTGATAGTCCCCACATTAACCCACCATCTGTAATCTTAGGTCTGCTTGAAAGACCCAGAAATGTGATTAAAAGTCTGTTCTGCAACCGTCTCAGGAGAACAGAGGTTAGATTTTCAGCCAGCAGCGTCCCTGGAAAAGTCAGATGCCGTATTTGGGTGAAGACTGCTCAGTAATACTCCAGTGGATGTTATCACCTCCTAAACTCCTCCTCAGATTGGAAAGAAAACTCTGCTCAGCTCCAGCTCCTCTCCCATTGCGTGACAACCAGCTGGTTCCTCCTACAACAGCCTGGAGCCATCATCCTCCGCTGCCTCCATGAGCTGGCTCGGCTTCATTTGTTTCTGCCAGAAAGCTCCATCCCCGCCCTGCGTCTGTCGGGCCCCATCAGCCGAACCGCTGTTGACAAGAGTCGAGCATCCATGTGAACCCAGATGTCCAGGGTCAGGGTGGAAACAGGAGATGACTCCTGGAACAAACGTCCTCACATTCAGGAGCACCCATGACTCTAAATTCCCAGCAGCCTCCAAGCCTGAATGCATTCCCCAGCACTACAGGTCCTTCTCAAAATATTAGCATATTGTGATAAAGTTCATTATTTTCCATAATGTCATGATGAAAATTTAACAGTCATATATTATAGATTCATTGCACACTAACTGAAATATTTCAGGTCTTTTATTGTCTTAATACGGATGATTTTGGCATACAGCTCATGAAAACCCAAAATTCCTATCTCACAAAATTAGCATATTTCATCCGACCAATAAAAGAAAAGTGTTTTTAATACAAAAAACATCAACCTTCAAATAATCATGTACAGTTATGCACTCAATACTTGGTCGGGAATCCTTTGGCAGAAATGACTGCTTCAATGCGGCGTGGCATGGAGGCAATCAGCCTGTGGCACTGCTGAGGTCTTATGGAGGCCCAGGATGCTTCGATAGCGGCCTTTAGCTCATCCAGAGTGTTGGGTCTTGAGTCTCTCAACGTTCTCTTCACAATATCCCACAGATTCTCTATGGGGTTCAGGTCAGGAGAGTTGGCAGGCCAATTGAGCACAGTGATACCATGGTCAGTAAATCATTTACCAGTGGTTTTGGCACTGTGAGCAGGTGCCAGGTCGTGCTGAAAAATGAAATCTTCATCTCCATAAAGCTTTTCAGCAGATGGAAGCATGAAGTGCTCCAAAATCTCCTGATAGCTAGCTGCATTGACCCTGCCCTTGATAAAACACAGTGGACCAACACCAGCAGCTGACACGGCACCCCAGACCATCACTGACTGTGGGTACTTGACACTGGACTTCTGGCATTTTGGCATTTCCTTCTCCCCAGTCTTCCTCCAGACTCTGGCACCTTGATTTCCGAATGACATGCAGAATTTGCTTTCATCCGAAAAAAGTACTTTGGACCACTGAGCAACAGTCCAGTGCTGCTTCTCTGTAGCCCAGGTCAGGCGCTTCTGCCGCTGTTTCTGGTTCAAAAGTGGCTTGACCTGGGGAATGCGGCACCTGTAGCCCATTTCCTGCACACGCCTGTGCACGGTGGCTCTGGATGTTTCTACTCCAGACTCAGTCCACTGCTTCCGCAGGTCCCCCAAGGTCTGGAATCGGCCCTTCTCCACAATCTTCCTCAGGGTCCGGTCACCTCTTCTCGTTGTGCAGCGTTTTCTGCCACACTTTTTCCTTCCCACAGACTTCCCACTGAGGTGCCTTGATACAGCACTCTGGGAACAGCCTATTCGTTCAGAAATTTCTTTCTGTGTCTTACTCTCTTGCTTGAGGGTGTCAATAGTGGCCTTCTGGACAGCAGTCAGGTCGGCAGTCTTACCCATGATTGGGGTTTTGAGTGATGAACCAGGCTGGGAGTTTTAAAGGCCTCAGGAATCTTTTGCAGGTGTTTAGAGTTAACTCGTTGATTCAGATGATTAGGTTCATAGCTCGTTTAGAGACCCTTTTAATGATATGCTAATTTTGTGAGATAGGAATTTTGGGTTTTCATGAGCTGTATGCCAAAATCATCCGTATTAAGACAATAAAAGACCTGAAATATTTCAGTTAGTGTGCAATGAATCTAAAATATATGAATGTTCAATTTTCATCATTACATTATGGAAAATAATGAACTTTATCACAATATGCTAATATTTTGAGAAGGACCTGTACTTTAAGCTGTCCTCCAGCTGCACCTCCCTGCGATCGGAGCGTGTGTCCTGACTGACTCATGTTTGTGTTTCAGAGATAGCCCTCGGAGCCCTGGCCAGGTTGCTGAGAGAGGACTGGAAGCAGAGCGTGGACCTGGCAACAACCATCGTCTACGTTTTCTTCTGTTTCTCCAGGTAAACACAGAAAAACACTGACATTTTCCTTTCTGTAGTCTGGATGTGGTGCTGCCACCTCATTCAGGGAGGCAACACCATGCCGCGGGTATGATCAGGGTCAGGGAAGACGGTGAGAGTTGACAGGAAGATGGATGAAGATAAGTCCAGGACTGCAGAAGACCTGAGACTGGGGTGGAGGTTCACCTTTCAGCAAGACAACAACCCTAAAAATTCAGCCACTGCTACAATGGATGTTTTCGATCAAAGCAGATTCATGCGTTAGTACGGCCTAGTCAAAGTTCAGACCTACATCCAACTGAGTGTCTGTAGCAAGACTTGAAAACTGATGTGCTCCATTAAATCTGAACCCAACTTGAACCCTTCTCTCCATCTATAATATTCCTGTTTTATTTGGATTGTAAAAGCTAAGATCAGGAAACCCGAGCGGAAAATAATCACAGGTTCAGCTCCAGCTTCAATCTAACATCACTTCTATGTTCCAGCTGTACTCCTGCTGTCAGGTGAAGGTTTAGGAGCAAATCAGGATTTGTTGAAAGCTAAAAGTCTGTTGGAGCCGATTTCTCCTGGGTTTTTAATCAGCTATTGCCGACTCATCGGTCTGTTTTCCCACGTTTGGAGTCGGAGCAGGATGGAGTTTCCGACTGAAAGTGTTTTAACTTTAACAGTTTTCTTTGAAAGTGTCTTCAAGGCTTATGGACTGGGTCATTAGCTCTAATCCGTATTCTGCTTTCAGGTTTAAAGATTAGATAACTGGAAGTGTTTTCCTCTCTTCCCCAGTTTCTCCCAGTTCCACAGCCTGGTCACTCATTTCAAGATTGGGGCTCTCTGTATGAACATCATTGAGCACGAGCTGAAGAGGTTTGAGCTCTGGCAGGACGAGCTGCAGAAGAAGAAGAAGGCCTATATCCTTCCTGTTTTACAGCAGAGCTCAGCTCCTGTTTTAATGTTCTTGTGTAGATCTGAGATCCTTAACTGGCTTCACGTGAGGAATTCCCCGAGAACCAAAATCTGAAGAAAGAACACGAAAAGTCGTTCAGGAAGTTCCAGAGTCTCCTGACCAAGCAAGAGCAGCTTCTCAAAGGTACCGAGCTGCTGAGACGTTCTCTATGTTGGGAAGATGTTTCTGAGCCCAACCTGGTGAATGTCTGCTTGGTCCTTTTCCCTGCAGTCACTCTGTGTCTGCTGCTGAATCTGGCTGAGGACACCCGAACAGAGCTGAAGATGAGGAACAAAAACATCGTCCACATGCTGGTAAAGCTTCTGGAGCGAGAGGACCAGGAGCTGCTGCTGGTGGTTGTCTCCTTCCTCAAGAAGCTCTCCATCTTTCTGGAGAACAAAAACGACATGGTGAGATGGAAAGTTTTTCTTTTCTTCACTTTACTTTCAGCTGGTGTACCTGGATGTTGGTGAGATATTTGGTATGAACTTGACTTTTGCTTCCTGTGTTCATCTACAGCTTCTTCATGAAAGAGGAGTCAGTTTATTCTCTAATGTAGCCTTCAGAAACACCATCTCTAATTAAATCAGATTAAAACGGATTTATTCATGTTCAGGGTAACGTTTGTCCTAAAAGTGTTTCTATTTACAGAAATAAATCATATGGAGGACGAAACAAGCTTCTGTAAGGGAGTGAAACCCTATAGGATGATGTTTAATATCTGTACAACGTGTCATAAAAAAATCTAAATATCCACACTGAGTCCAGATTTATCAGAATAAATTATCGAGGAATGTTGACCCACTCTGCTTTGCTGAATTTTTAAATTTAGACACACATACACACTCACTTCACAAATTGTTTGCAGTTGGTGCTGTTTCTGTTACACAACAGGGCGGCTGTGTCAGGATCCTCTTTTTGTAAGACAACGCTCCCTAGAAGCAGCTTCTTCATTTTCTACTTTCCACCCATCTGTCCGATCAGTGCATGATGTGTTGCTTTTTGAGGTCTACTTCATGTTGTCAGACAAGTACAGGTCCTGTTTGGGTCAGTTCTTCAACAAGTGAGGGATGTCTAGAGAAATTCAGAAAATGTGGTTGATCAGTTTATAAAAGGGGGTGATTACTTTTTCACACAAGGCTATTGTTTGAAAACTTCTGTTAGTTCTCACGTTATCTGATAAATGACAGCCGTCCAGGAGTAACCGGATCCAGTCTTTCACAAACACCCAACGTATATTTCTGCTCTTCGTCATTTTTCCCACATTTCCAGCTGATACTGATGTGCAACAAGTTGTTGATTCAATACTTCCCTGTTTTCACCAGTTATCTGACCAGCCAATCAGAACAGCGATCAGTCCTTCAACTTTCATCTGATTGGTCATGAAAGTGATTTCTTGTATTTATTTGTTCTGTTAAAGTAATTTACCTTATGCAGTGAAGGCGTGCTGTAATGTGGATCGCTCACAGGAACCACCTGGTTCCGATCAGCCTGTGAGTCTTAATCAAAGCCAGACGCTGGTAGGAACTGGTTTATCTGCACCTTGGAGTCCATCTTTGATTCAGGTGAAATATCCAGCAGGAGGGTGTTGGTTTCTGGTGGTTAAATGCACCAGTGGACGGGTCCGGTTAACAACAGGGTTGGGTTTGGGTTGGGTCAGACAGCGTGTCGTCTTTCTCCTCTGCTGATGAAGCTGCAGTCACTGATGGAAGCAGAATGTCAGCTGTAATTGATGCAGGCTGCAGCTGATTACGCAGCTCTGTGATGGTTTCCCACACAGTAGCAGGAACTGGATTAACTGGGAGCAGGTTGGGTCTCAGGAGAGACAAACATCTGAAAGTTTCAGAACCTCAAAGTCTGAGCTGTGAAGCGGATCACCAGCTCAACGCCTCGTCCTGCCTGGGGCAGGAGAAACCTTCCAGTGTTTTAACACCAGTTAGCATCCAGAGTAACTTGTTTCAGGTTTACTGCATGTTGACCCACGTCTGGTTCTGGTGCTTCTTAGACACCAGGTTTACTCGGAACCAGCAGAAATCAGACCTGGTTCTAAGTAACCGAGTCCAAGCTTGTTGAATGGAAGAGACGCTGCACATAATGCATTTCAGTACATAAAACCCAGGTGGCGCTAGAGTTCTGGCCTCAATAACTGCTGCAAACACAGTGGATGGTGTGAAAACAGTTGTTTGTAAATTTATAGGTGTTGGTGTGTTGAGCAGAGTGAAATCAGTGTGACTCATTGCTCTGGGTTTCCATGGATCCATTTGGTCCATGTCATCTTTCAGTGTAAATTAAAGTAATGAAAGCTCGATGATTCATGATTTTTAGCAGTTTTGCTGCTGCATTTCTGCCAATGATCTTCCACATGTTAAAAACTATTCCTTTAAACCGAAATCATCTGTTACAAAGTTCGGCTCCTACCAGCTCACAGAAGTCTGTTTCTAATATTTTATTTCACATTCTTTATTTTAACAGTTCTCTTCTCCCTGTTTTTGCCAGTTTTTATGTTGTTTACCCTATTCTGCCTCTTTGTCTCTAGGCTGAGGCGGCGGCCGTGGAGAAGCTGGCCCAGCTGCTTCCCTGCGAGCACCAGGAGCTCCTGAGGACCACCTCACGGCTCCTTCTCAACCTGTCCTTCGACACGTCGCTGCGCAGCCAGATGGTCCAGGCCGGCCTCATTCCCAAACTCTCCTCTCTGCTTGGTAAGCAGTCTGTTTCCATGGCTACGACCATCCAGTCCAAGCTGGTAGGATGTCTCTCCTGCAGGGCCGTCGGTCAGTTGGCATCTCTAAACGGAGGCTTTGAAGCCTCTCAGGGGAGGCTCAGATAACAGAACATAATTAATGTAATATATTTGTTAGAATAACATGCCAGAACCTCGGCATAAATGTTGTTTTTGTAGCAGCGAGCCGGAGAAGCAAAGGAGTCTTGAGAGATTTGGGAAGGGGCAGGTGGGGGTCGCTCCTGCAGGAAGCTTTTCACACACGCAGAATATAGGTTTCCCCTGAAATATCACGCCGCCTCACAGTTGTGACACTGTTGGGTTTGCCTGTATGTGCGTGAGTGCACTGTGCTCCTTATGTGAATGCGGCGCCATCAATCATCTGGCAGCTTTACGCTTTTCATCCACCGCGCTGCATGAAGGCTCTGCTGTTATCTTTTAAGGAGAGAAGAGTCAGTTCTTTGTGTCCAGACATAACGCCAGGTCATGACCCCACAACCTGGGATGAAAGTGGAGATCATCATCCCCTCCTGACTGATCCAAACCAACAACTGAGGACCTGATGAAAGATTTCTCTCTCTTGTTCTGTCGGGGGTCATTTCCATTTATCAAGTGATTCCAAATAGGAGGACGGAAAGGTCTGCAATCTCATCGACCTCCAGGGTTCTCCAACATTCTCTCTTGATTGAGGTCACCTTTCCTTTCTTTTTCCAGGTGTTCCGAACTGTCCGAGGGATCTTCATCGGAGTAAATAACCTTTCCGCACTCCTGCGGTCCAATCCTGGTCCTTTTTTCTTGGAGAGAAGGGGCTTCTCTGCTGCCTTTGTTGCCACCAAGCCAGTGTTCAAAAGTCTCTACCTCACTGTGGGTGCAGAAACACCTGCAAAACCTGTCTGCTGCCATTCCTGAGCAAGCTCTGCACTGGTGGCAACTTTGTGCCTTACTTCAATAAGTTAGTCTCACAATAAGGTCAATGCAAAGTGGTTTACATTATAGGAGGCAATAATAAACAAATAACAGGGATAAAACATTTGGCCAATCAGGGCTAAGCATCGGGGAAAAACCTGAAACCTGCAGAAAAGTGAAGCTGTTGGTTCGAAAAACTGAGGACATTTTATCACATCAAAAATTAAATAAAAACTGAAGTCAACTAAAATCTATTCATGTTAAAGTTCTGGTATAAATGTCAAATAATCATAATAAAACACAGAATAATCAAGATTATTTAAAATCAAACTCAAAGTGCCATAAAACTTCAGCTATAATCAGATTTAGGTCAAATAATTAGGACTAAATACCATGAATACCTGAATGTTTGCTTTTAAAAACATTAAAGCTGAATTCTGTCTAGAAGACAATCCTCTCATCTCCTGGACCTTCTGAGGAGCCTAGAAGCTTTCTCCAGAGCAGCTGAACCTCTTTCATGTAGGTTCTTGATAATGTGATGAATGACTGAGATGATGAGGTTACACGTTCTCTGAATGGGAAGTTACAGCTGCTTCTCTGAGGTCATTGATGATGGCTTTCTACCTTGGCATTGTGTTAACACTGCTTTTCTAGAGGCTCTCACATTTATGATGAAGCTTTAAAACTCATTCCAGAACATGTTTGTGCAGACAGACGTGTAGAAAAAGGGTCTGAAGATGAAGAGTTCCTGCTGAAGTCATTTATGAGATAAAGCGTAATCGATAGTCTGTGTCCGACCTCATAAATCTGAGTTCTCCTCTTATTTCAGACCTGGAACAATCAGAACATTTCATTTGGAAAGAATGTTGTAGTTCTTCATAGTTTCCCTAATTTACCAGAAAGTCATCCATCAAGCGATGATGATGATTCAGCAGCCTGGTGAGAGTCTCTGATTGACTAAAACCAGTCAGTGGACTGGTGTGGCTGTGGGAATCTCCCATAAAAGCCAGCTAGCTTGTAACTGGGAGAACCATGTGACTGAAGACCAGACCCAGCTCACTTATTAAGATGGTCCAGAAACTCCAACCAGGCGCTTCCTAATGTGTGCTGGTTTTAAATCAAGCACTGGTGGAACTGGACCTCTCCCAGTAACTGCCCCCCCCTCCCTACTGGACTTCTGAACTTTTAACAGGATCTTTCTGCTTTTATCGGACCAACAAGGATCCTCCGTGTTCCCTACCTGAGGCGAGGGGTGTGTTTCGCCTTTCTGGAGTTTCTAATGTGTTCAGGTTCTAGTGGAGGTAGAGGACCACTAATGAGAAGCAGGTGTTCTGATCAGGAGCAGAACAGCAGAAGAGTGAGGCTTAAACTTATTAAAGGCAGTAAAATTGATGCTTCCTCTTGTTTTCCCAATTAAAGCGACAGCAGAATTCACCTTCCCTCTGCTACATCTGGATCCAATATGGACTCGTTGTTCTGACAGTGACCAGTTTAAACCGGGCCAGGCTGGTGGGCGTGACAGGCGGCATGTTGGTGGTTCTGGTCTAGTGAGGAGCCTTTCTCCTAACACGTCCCTTAATGAAAACTGCAGCTGTCAAACTCTACTCTGAACTCCATTAATTATCTGGGGCCGGCTCCTCCTCGCAGCTCCATCCCCTCTGTGGTGCTTATGGGTCAAACTCATTAAGGTGCCGGGCCCTCTCCCAGTCCAACACTCCATCCATCCAGTCTTTACCTGTCACTGCAGCTGAGCTATGATTTGCACTCACAGCTGCAGTGAGGAGGGTTCTGGTGGTGGTTCTGAAGGACAAACCAAGGATCAGTGGTTAAAAAGGTCCAGTGTGAGCTGAGGGTTTATTCATGTGGGGAAGAATTCTGCACACAAACTGGATCAAAACATTATGGGATGGAAATGTTTAAAATCGATGACCTATAAGTATCTTATCCATTTTTAACAATCAAGGGCGTCTTCTAAAAGTATTCACACCCCTGAACATTTTGTCCCATTACAGCTGCAGACTTCAGCGTATTTTATCTGGATTTGATGGAACAACCAACACACAGCAGAGCCCAGCTGGGAAGCTGGAGGAAAATGATTCACGGTTTAGAATAAATTAGAAATGGAAAATCTGACAATCAGTGATGTTTGTTTTCAGCTCCTCTCAGTCAGAACCTTGTAGAACGATCCTTCACTGCAGTTACAGCTAAAAGTTTTCCTACCGGCTTTGGACATCTACACACTGAACGTTTTTCTTCTGTGTAAAACCGCTCAAGCTCAGAGTGGACGCAGAGCATCTGCAAACATCACTTTTTAAATCTTGCTACAGATTCACAGTTGGATTTAGGTCTGGACTTTGACTAGGCCACTCCATTGTATGTTTAAGGTTGTTCTGCTGGAAGGTGAAAGTCCACCTTCGTCTCAGGTCCTATGCAGGTTCCCTTCCAGGACTCCATGTGTTGCATGTTTTAATATAAGTTATGCTACATTTAGCACTTATTGTAGCATATTTAACATATAATTAAGAACAATTCCCCAATCTGTAGATCAACAATCACATTGAAAAACATCAGGACTTGTGATTCAATCCGATGAGAACAAAGGGGAGAAAATCCTCATCATCACTATTAAAATATGTGTAAATTCATCATTAATCAAACTAATGAATATTTTACTCATGTTCACTGAACAGAAATTTAAGCAATAAGCTGAACCACCATCAACATAAACCAAGAAGAAATGATCTACTTCTGCTGATGAGAATGAAAGGTTCTGCAGTTTTATTTAACTCAAATGGTTCAATATGTCTTTTTGTGAAAAGATCTCCACTTTCATCTTATTGCTAATTTATGTTAACTCTGATCTGGTGATGAAAGGCTTTAAAGTTCCTCCTCATCCGATCTTATCCAGCTTCAAATCAGCTGAATTTTCCCACCTCAAGTCCATGAGAACTTGAGCTTGGGCCTCCTGGATCTCAGCCTCTCACCCAGCGGGCAGGGAAGCAGTCCAGCTCGTTATCCTTCCCTGTCTCTACAAAGGCCCGGGTGGTTCTGAGGGATGGGAGGACAGACTTGGATGTTTGGATGAGACGACTCTTTCAGATCCCAGTTGGTACCAAGTCTCAATATAACAACTGTCCTACAAGCTGCTTGTGGAGAAAATGGTTTCAGGAGTACAGCAGATCAACAGTCCATGTTGATGAAAACCGAACAAGGGGTTTCCTTGGTCACCCTCATACAGATCATCAGACTGCAGAACTTGATGGCTTCCCTTGAGAAGAGGGAAGCTTCACACATCTCAGGTTCTCTGGTTCTTCATCCATATCTGATGTGCTGTTAAGGTGTCCTTCTGATTTTCCAGAACTTTCCGCCACGTCTGGAAGGTTTCTCCAGTGGAGCCAGAAGACTCTCAGTACGTCAGGTTGACTCAGGTGTCAAACCTTTGAGCAACAGAACCTCATTTAACTTTATCAGGAATAGAGATACTTCCAGGAAAACCCTCAAAGGTTGGAAAAATTCATCTAAATAACACTTTACGTTATATCACACATGAGAATAAATGATTCTAAATGTTAAATGAAATCGCTGTTTATGACTGAAGCTGTAAAATAATGATTTCAGTGTCTAGATTTCAGTCTCTCTGTTTAATCATCTAATGCCTCTGAGCTCAGAGTTCCTCACCTGAACCCTGGACTCCCGGAGCGGATCCGACTGTAGCCTAATTCTGCACCTGTATTTAGCTCCAGATGGAAATAATATGAGGAGAAATTCATCTTCGGTTTGTTTGTAGATTAAAGAGAACAACAAGAAAAGCAGATTTATGAAGTTTGAAATGTGGGTTAAATTTTGGCTACATGGTAAACTGTAGTTTTCTGTTCTTTAATGTTAGCTGCCAAGCTGTGAGAAACTGCAGCCGCCTGGTCCTGATCCAGCTCTGAATGCCAATTGACCTCCAGCAGGCCCGCCTGTCAAAAAGGCCATTCAGCCCATTAATATTTGTCCAGAAACACACAGCTCTTCCTAGATGTGGTCACCGGCGCCCTGCAGAGCGTTACGGCACAACCGGTCATTCATGCTCTGACTCGCCTCCTCCCTCTGTTTGTGTTGCAGCTGATGAGGCCCAGAGGCAGCTCAGCCTGTGCATCCTGTACCACATCAGCATGGACGACAGATTCAAGTCCATGTTTGCTCCCACCGACTGCATTCCACAGGTAAGACTGGCTAATGTCTGCCGCCAGCAGACTGAAGCGCTCGCATCAGCAGTTAGAGACGCCACAGAGTCGATGCATGAGAAGCGCTGAAAGGGAACCCAACCTGACATTTCAGGTTCTGTCTCCATTCTTGATCTACATCAGCCTAGACTCAAGCTCACACTCTGGGAAAACCAAGTTTTTCCCCTCAGGCTGGTTTCTTCCAAACTTTTGGGTCATACGTTTAGTTGTTATTCGCAAGCTCCCTCCTGACGGAGCCGACCCGATCAGCAGCTCCTCAAGTCACAGCCTATTAGCCGGCCGTCCACGACGTTTGTTTGGTGGGATTAGGTGTAAATGCCGTCCAGATGTGGCTGTGAGGGTCTGCTATTTGTTCAGAAGGTCGATTCGGCAGCAGATCTGGACCTTGGGGCCTCTGGGGTCGGAGACGAGGCCGACCGGCAGTGTGACCAGGATGTGACCTCTGACCTCACTCAGAGGTCTGCTCGACCCTGCCTCCCTCGCTCTCACTGATCCTGCGGAGACACTTAAAGCAACTTAAAAAGATGAATCTTTTCCACTTTCTGGTGGTTTTTCTTTTTCTCTCATTGACAGCTGAGATCCTCTGATGGTTTTAGCTTTTAGTTCTAGTTTGAAGTGGATACATAGAAGAAGCATCACAGTAAAGCCAGGATAAATATACCTTTTAACCCATAAAAGCAAACCATTTTAGGATCCTGGTTTGCTTTGTTTTCTTCCTGGCACCATAGATTTTATAATCTATTTTTCTTCCCAGTGGAAACTTCTGGTTTTATTTTTAATATTCAAATAAAGCGTTTCGGCTTCGCACAGATGAACAGATCTCACATCGGTTGTGTTCTGGTGTTTGACCCAGTCTGCTGGGGGTTAAACATTTGGACCCTTCAGTCTGAAGGCTCTCCAGGCCTCTGCAGCTGACCACACATTAACCTCCAATCAGTTTTGTCTTGTTCTAGAAACGACACAAAATTAATTTTGTCATTATGTTTTTCTGTGGGTCATTTGCAGCAAACAGGAAAAATCAAATCAAACAGAAGAATTAGTTTAAGGGTCTTCAGCATCGTGGGTCAGAGGCAATTGAGACTCATTTCCAGCGTGCTCAAGTTAGAAGCTCAGCGTCAAATTTCACATGACGTTTTGTTCTTGCATGTGAGATGGACCTTCATACACAGAACCACTGAGTTGTGAGGGCAGTGAACTAATGAGAACATGTGACGTAAAGCCTTGCTACAAATGAGTAGAGTTGGTGGTTTTTATTCAGGGTTTAGCTGCTTTTAAGCCCTCACACACCGTGGCTATCAAAGATTGCTTTAATGTGATAAGCCAGTGTCAATAAATGTGTGAATATGAAGGGAAAAGAAAATGATTCATAGGTTTCAACATTTTTTCACAAGCAAAAACCTGAAAGTGTGGCTTGGATCCGCATTCAGCCACCTGAGTCCGTACTGAAGAACCACCTTTGGCTGCAGGTCTTTTAGGGTTTGTTCTTTTCATCTGGCTGCATATTCAGGGTGGTTCTCGTGCTGGAAGCTGAACCTCCACCCCAGTCTTAGTTCTTCTGCAGCCTTTATCAGGTTTTCTTCCAGGATTGTTCTGGATTTAGCTCCATCCATCTTCCCATCATTTCAGACTAGCTTCCCTATCCCACAGCATCATGCTGCCACCAAAAGGTTTTACAGGGACAGTAATGTGTTAACTTGGTGCATTGTAGGCCAGATAATTTTGTGGATCTTAGGTGCTCCAGGCTGCTTCTCTGAATAATGCTCTCCTTGCCCGGCCTGTCAGTTTAGGTGGACCTCCATGTCTTGGTAGGTCTGCAGTTGGTCCATCCTCTCCATGTTTAGATGGACTGACCAGAGCTGTTGGGATATTGTTTTAGAAGTTAACCCTGATTTAAACTTCTCCACAACGTTCTCCCTGACCTGTCTGCTGTGTTCCTTGGTCTTCATGATGCTAGTTGTTCTCTGAAGAACCTCTGAAGCCAGAAACCGAAACATCTGTAATTTAGACTCAGATTAAATTACACACTTTTAACATTTTTATTCATAAAAATCCACAGTTCAGTACAACTTTGTATGTTTCTGTCACATAAAAATAAGACATGCTGTTTGTGTTTGCAACGTGAAACAAATGTTTTAGGTTAAATACTTTTTCAAAGCTCTGTAAAAATATCTTCTGCCTAATTGCTGAGTTTAAAGTCAGAATAGTTTCCTCTGGTGAAACCTCTGCTGACCCTCACCATGTTGGCAGGTTTATCCTGGTATTAAAACATATCCCTAATAAACTGCTGTGCAACCGTTTCCAGCTCTTCATCCTGCAGAGGCCTCCTCATTTTCTCACTTTCCACCCTCCACGGCCTTTAATGGGATCACTGTTTGGTGCTTGAAGGGAGCTCTGCAGAGTTACAGGGTTAGGGAGGAGCAGTAACAAAGGTGGAGGAGGCTGCGCTGCAAGGCCTCCAGTGGCCGTCTGCGGTAAATGAGCAGAGGCAGGTGCCAGAGAGTCTAGACAGGGCTGATTTGGGGTCCAGGACCCCCGGTATGTGATACCTAAGCCAGGCCCCGCCGACGTTGCTGATTCTTGACTCCTCACAGGGAGGCGGTGGACCTCCACCCCCCCACCACCACCTCTCAGCTCAAAGCTTTTCCTGTTTAATGTTGAATCAGCCAGCGCAGACGGATAGACAGATGAGGATTGGGGGGGGGGGGGGGTAAAAACCAGCAATCTTCAGAGCAGATCTTTAATTCAACCAGCCAACCAGTACCTGATCTGACCCGTCGTCTGTTGGCATCTCTGAAAACTTCAGTAAATCTGATCGTTTCCTTCAGAGCTGCAGTTAAAAGGTAAAGTGACCCATAATTCATTAAATTAGGCGTGTTATGATGACTGATTATTAACACCCAGGTACCTTCATCGTTCTCCTCCAGATCTTCTGATCAGATGTTTGTAGCCAAACGGAAGAACAGCTAAACCTGTTGGGATCATTCCATTATTTTTCTGTGGATCTACTTTTATAATGTTCTCAAGATCATTTATAACAAAATTACAGCGATGGATGTGGAAGTAACCCTGAAAAATCAACTAACTTCTCACCCAGCAGACTGCTTCTACTCACTTGGTAAACTAGAGTTCAGCCCTGTTCGTCCATCAGACTCAGACCTGTTGGGTTTAACCGGACCGGTCAAACTCCAACTTAGACAGGAACGCTGAAGAAGCTGTCAGGTTGAAGATCAAAAATCTTCTCAAACAGGTAGGGGTCAGTTCTGGAGGTTTTCAAACATCATTAATAGGAATGCATCGTCCCGATAAATTGAAATTCTAATGACAATAAACAATGCGATAAAAGCCCACCCCTACATACAGGATTCCACAATGGGGAAAACTCTGGAATATTCATTTTTTAAGTATGGAAAAAAAACAAAGCGGGGAAAAAAAAGACCATGAGTCTGATTCTATCCTCCATCCATTTGTCCTTCCTTGCTTGCTTTCTTCCTTCCTTCCTTTCCTTTTCCAGATTTCTTATTTAAACCCTAATCAGTAGAGAGTTTCTGCCACAAGTCCTTGGAGAAGTTTTGTAATTTTAAATATTAGTGTAAAATCACCAAGATTCCTGGAAATGTATCTTAGCATCCGAGGAATTCTGATCATGGATGTTCCTCCATGTTTGCTCCATAAACTATAACGTTCATTGGCCTGAGTTCAGTTTAACCGATTTAAAGTTTAGAGCTTATGATGTTTTTTTGTTTTTCTTTTTGCTATAAATAATAATAAAAAAGGGTTTTATTTCCTTTAAAAAGTCAAAGAATCCCAACATGTAATGAAACTAGTTCTATGACTTGACCCGGGCACGTTGCAACAATGTGCAGAAAAGAAACGTCTAGTTGGTTCCTTCTCCAGGTAACCTTCTAGCTGCTGATCAGCACTGTTCCCAGTCTAAAACCAGCAGGACTGGAAGGTGTTTGGATTCCGATAGCGAAGCAGAGCTTTCTGTCCTGCCTGGTTCTGTTTGGATCGATGGTTCTTTGAAGATGGAGACTAAATACACGCCAAGTTTAGTTGTTGACCAGCGCTCTGATTAAGTTGAGCTTTACTTGGTGGGTGGAGCTAATCTTCAGTTTATCTGATATTTCTTTTATGTTCAACCTCTAAGTTTTAAATCAGGAAGAAGAAAGGTGAAACCAGCTCCGGAGTTTTAAACATGGCGCTCGGAACATTTAGCTTCTGGCTAATCTGGTTCTATACCTCTAGCCCAGCAAAGAGACCTCTCTGTTTGGATGTCTGACTCTGCCTGCTTTGTGCCCCGCCTTGTTGGACTAGAACCATTATTTTTGGTCCTAACACAAAGAACTTTTTTTTTCTTTACTCCGAGATTGTGGGTTGGGATTTTAGAAACCCCAAAAATCTGCCCTGAAACATTTTTCCCTTAATTTGCCATGTTTTAATGTTCAGAAATGTTAAAATTACACAAATTATAACCTGGGCCGATTGAGGTCTGGAACTTCAAGTCCTGAAGCTGGAATATCAGACCTGCTATCTCCAGATTCCCTCCTGTGTTGAAGGAATGTTGGTTCTGTTCTGTCTTGGTTTTTTAAGGCCCGTGATCGACTCGGATCGGACTGAGTTTGGTTGGATGAAACCTTTTCTTGCCAATCAGACGAACATGAAGTTTCTATTTTATTTTCGCCGTCAGCTCCTTTAACGTGTGTTTGGTGTTGGCAGCTGATGAAGATGATGTTTGACTGCAGAGAGGAGCAACTGGACGTTGAACTCATCTCGCTCTGCATCAACCTGGCTGCCAACAAGAGCAACGCTCAGATCATCTGTGAAGGTTTGAGTTCCAAAGCAAGAACCAGCAAATCAGAACCAAGTCCAAAATTTCCTCTTTCTTTATTGTTCTGTTCTTCATTTTCCCCTCAGGGAATGGTCTGAAGATGCTGATGAAGAGGGCTTTGAAGCTGAAAGATGTTCTGGTGATGAAAATGATCAGGAATCTCTCCCAACACGGCGGAGCCACCAAGAACCTCTTCTTGGTCAGTTTTTATGTCCTTCAGATCCAAAGCCCCTAAATCGCAAAATAAAGTTGTATGGTCTCCTTCTTGCAGGACCACGTTGGAGACCTGGCAGCTCAGATCAGCGAAGAAGAAGCTGAAGAGTTTGTTATCGAGTGCCTGGGAACCCTGGCCAACTTGACCATCCCTGACCTGGACTGGGAGCTGGTTCTGAAGGAGTACAACCTGGTACCGTACCTGAAGGACCGACTCAAACCAGGTGAGTTGGTGAAGCTGTCGTTGCTCTACTGGTAAAGATCAGCTTCAGCTCTCATGGATGCCAGATAACTCTGCCGCACTTTCTCCATCCCTCCCTCATCAAACCGAAGAGCCGAGCCTTTCAGATGACCTGCTGTGACCTGAATCTCATTTATCAGTGAGGACTCAGTGGAGGATGTGAGGACAGAGATCAGACATGGCCTCCCTCCTTATCTTTACCTGGGATGGGCTCTGACCTCCTGACCCTGCCGTGGTCTTACATGGTTTCATCTTAAAGCAGGAACTAGTCTGAGGTTACTGTCTGATGCTGAACAGAGAGAAAATGTTTCGTTCAGTTTGAAAACCTCGCTATGTTCTGTGGAGAACAAACCAGATTTGTTCTGGATTTAAACAGCTGCAAGAAGCAGAGTCATTTTCACACTAATGACATAAATCTGAGCCGGTAGGACCTGCAACCTTCGGCTCCGGAGCCACAAGTGGCTCTTAGGACCTTCTTTGGACCTTATGAAGTGCCATGGGACCAATGGCACTTCATAAGGTCCGAATAATGTTTCTAAATATAGATATAATGAAAAGTGCTGTTTTTTGTAAATTTCTTTGGATTTTTACAACAGAATGACACTAAAAGTGGCAGTAATATTTTTTTAGATTTATTTTTCTTATCAGGTTGGAAACCTTTTTACATCATTTCCCACAAATATCAACATCCCACAGAAGAAAATGTATCCTGTTTTTGCAAAATTTTTATATTTTCTTTACTTTAAATTCTAATAGTAGAAAGGAAATAGCTAAAGTACATATTATTCAGAAATTATAAAATGTCGTTTTTCCAAAGGCCCGGTAACTTTAGCAGCTCTTAACGAGTTTTATTTAGCTGGATGGAGGGTGAAAGGGTCTATTTGAATCGTACAGGTTGCAGAACCTCGGGTTAAACCCAATACCTGGTGGTTCCTTTCCAGCAACAGCTGCCATCAAGTGTTTCTGAAAGTGTCTGAGTCTTTCAGGCTCATAAATGATTAACCAGCGTCGCTAACTGCTAGCTTTAAATTAGCCACGACCTGATTGGAGCGTTGGTTTAATAAAAAACCTGCATGGTTTAAACAGAACTCAGATTTATTTATCACAGTTTTAGAGAAAGAACTTCCAGGAATAAAACGAGCAGCAGCGGCGTTGGGCTGCTGGCATACATCATCTACAGGTGATCCTGCTTCTCACCGGCGTCGCTCAGGAGAAGAACTCTGATTATCGACACGTGCTACCAGACCAACTATATACAAATACTTCATACCCTAACCCTTAAAAAACCACACATTATCTAATGGACAAGCTGCTTAAGAAATGTGCAGAAATTAGTATATCTTTTTAGTGGCTCTGTGTCACTAAAAGTAAATGTATAATACTATTTAAAGAAAGAATATAGATTTTGCACTTACTAGAAGACATCAGATTGGACTTAGAACATTAGTCCTAAAACTTGGGTTATGAGACTCTGTCAAGCGGCTCTAATGAATGAATCACTGCTACAGCTAAATCAAACGAATGAATAAGGTATGAGGTGTGTTCCTAAACATGTAACTGTTGCACAGTCAAGCCCTGCCGATGATTTACGAGGTTCTCATAGTAAAACTGGGTCCAACCCAGGGAGGAAGCTCATCTAAACCGTAGCAGAGAAGAGGACATCCAGCAGGTGCAGTAGCACCTGCCATCAGTGATGACAGAAGAGAACTTCTGTGACCTGCAGTGACTGATGGTTGAACATCATCTTTTCTCCTGTTGGTCCATCTGAATCTAATGTCCACGTTTATTGGTTCTGGTACACTGCAGTAAATCTCAGAGATTGGATTTTAATCTGGGTCTTAGTTCTTCAGCTACATGTGTGTGTCAGACAGGAAATGGCCAACAGTCTGAGCAGTGACTGATTCCACAGCTAAATATGAAGGATTCCAGGTGTTCCTCATCTGCTGCTGAGTCCATGGAGAGTTAATCCTGCTTTGATCCTTCACTGGAGGACCTGTCGGACCAGTTCCTGCAGTGAAGGATCCTGTCGGGTCACTCTGTAAGAAGGAGCCCCTGAGGAGTCTTTGAAACTATATGGATGGAAAAGAGGATGCAGATTAGTTCTCCAGCCTGTTCTGGGCTCAGGACACAGGAGCAGAGACAGAACCCTCCAGCAGCTCTCTCGGACTTAGTCCGATATGCTCACAGTGTAAATGTTCTTCAGGATCAGTGAGAAGTTTATTCTCCTAACGTTAAGTTTGATCCTGTTAGGTTCAGCTGAGGATGACCTGATCCTGGAGGTGGTGATCCTGATCGGCACCGTCTCCATGGATGATTCTTGTGCCGCCATGCTGGCAAAATCTGGCATCATTCCTGCTCTCATTGATCTGCTCAATGGTAAGAACCAAATCTTAGTCTGTTCTTCTCATTTTCCAGCTCTCACAGGCCTGTAAGCTCCTCTCAGATGATTTTCTTCTGGTTTTAATCTGAATGGTTTGATGTTGGTAGCAGATGTACTGACATTCAGTTGGGATTGAACACATTGGACATCAAGCCTGCAATGGAAATGCCACCTCAGTCTCTGCAGGCGCTGCTCATGTTGGACTTTTTCAGCAATTATATTTTTTTAAAAGGTTTTGGGAAAAACAAAGAAACAAGCTCAGATTTTTGCTCCTTTGTGGAGATATTCTGATAGGTTTTCTAGTTTGGGGAATAAACAGATTTTAAGCAGAGGTATTTTTTTGCCACTGCAGCAAATTAAAATAAATGATGACAACCGGACAGGAAACACTTGACAGTTTGAGGAATCCGAAAAATCTGAAGTTGAATTATCTACATGTTTTTCTTTTTCCATCTCAGCCCAACAGGAGGACGACGAGTTTGTTTGCCAGATCCTGTACGTCTTCTACCAGATGGTTTTCCACAAAGCTACAAGAGACGTTATCATCAAAGACACCCGTATCCTTTCCTGCACCTCTTGGATCAAATGATTTCCAACAGCAAACTGAGACCTGTCATTCAGGCCTGTTGCAGGAACATCACACAGTAAACACATCCTTTTCCTTTAACTATCGATGGCAGAAGCTCCGGTTTACTTCATCGACCTGATGCACGACAGCAATGCAGCGATCCGCCAAGTCTGTGACAACACCCTGGACATCATAGCTGTGAGTAAACCAAGCAGGATGCTGGTGGGCTGCAGGGAATGCTCCTCACACTGGAGGAGAAGTTTGGAAGTGATGCACAGAAGAAATGCAAACCTAAAAAAGCATTTAGAAACAGTAGTTCTACAGGTTAATGTACGTTGACTGTATTGAAGTCTTATTTCACGGTTTGTTTCTTCTTTGTATTATTAGTTTTAAAGATTAATTTCTAAAAGCTTGACCAGAGACCGGGTCTGCGGATGATCCTGTAGCTGACCTTCTGACAGGACAACAGTTTATTTAAATGCAGTTTGGCTTTGGAAACACGGTGCTGTAAAGAGAACAGATAACAGTTTCATAATGTCTCAAAGCTTGTGTAGGATGCATGCGGAACGGGGTCCACAGTGTACCGTGGCCAGAACTAAGAGTCCGGTTCTAGCTGTTCGGGCCGATCCGTGTTCAATCTTTTCTCAGAAAGTGCAGAAAGTTTGTTCTTCTTTCAGTTCTCGATGCTGAGGGCTCTCTGCAGTAGTTCCTTTAGTCAGTTTGTGTGTTTGAAACAGAGATGTTCACAAGCCATTTTCCCAAGTCAAGTCTCTGATGACTGAAATAAACATTTTATTATTAAAGACAAGTCATCCAGTCTAGCGACACTCTGCATTCCAAGTCCCAGACTAGGGCCTACTCCAAGACAAGCCTCGAGTTTTACGCCACGAGTCTAAGCGGATGTAGAAGTCTGCGAGTCTTGAACTTGAGTCATCATCTCTGGTATGCAACCCTTTAGAAAAATAACAAAACATCCAATAAAATAGGTGGGAGGAGTCAAGTCAAGCATCGGACTCCACCCCCAAAGAAATCAGCTGTAAGGAAAAGGGCTCGAAAGAGCGGTAAAATGAGAACGCTGTGGTCCTAGAATCCTGGAGGAATCGGACACATCTGCTGCATTTTTGAGGTTTTCTGATGGTTGTTAAGGTTTTATTTTGATAATTAGTAACACCTGACAAAACATCTTCTCTTATCATGTTTGTCTCAGTCATCCAGGATCGGTCCAATCTGCAGCTACCGCCCTGCGTTGACCACAGGAAAAGGAATTGTCGTGTCAAATCTTCTGATTTCAGTTTTGTTCTCCTAATAACATTAATGTGTAATTTTGTTTTTATAAACTCTGCAGAAAATGTTACATTTCTGCGTCTCCTGATGTCTATCCACTCGTCCATCAGATCCCAGATCAGATCGTGATAGACAGCTGTGGTCAGCTCCCAGTCAGTGTGTGATCGCTGCCAGACCTCAGATCAGCGTAATTAGCGGTAGATTATAACCAGGCATCGTATTGGACCGAAGGAAGTGTTTCATTTAAATGATCAGTAAAACTTAAGCTGTGAGCCACATGAAGGGCAGCTGGGGGGATCTGGAGTGTGTCAGGGTGCCGACGGTGGCGTCAGGAGAGAAAACACGCACACTACCTCAGGGTTGCTCCTCCTCTGAACACAGGCTGTAACTGTGAGTCCTGAAAGACTCACCTTTTGATCGGTGCAGCTCAGAACAAACACAGACTTCATGCAGACCAGGACAGAGCCCAGATCCACAGAGAAACGTGTCCTGTGTGTCCTCAGCCCCACTGCGATGAGCTCACTGTGTCACACGCTTCACTGCTAGTAAATAACGGCTTAGTCACATTAAAGTCAGCATGGATCCTCAGTGCTGATGCTGTTTCAGGTCCTGATGATGACGATGCTCAGTGGCGTCTCAGGCTGCCTTCATTGCTCCTCCTGCAACATCTGCAGAGAAAAGAAATGAAAATACAGACTGAAAAACTGAAAAAAGTCCATCAGACGTTTTTATTGGCTGCGGTGAGGAAGATGGAGACAGAAATAGTTTCTGTGGATGTTCATGGTGTCTGCTGACAGACCCAATGACGACCCATCTTCATTTTTAAATGTCCTGATATTTCAAATAGTTCATAATGCCATGCTCTCCATGGATCCCAGGACCTTTGGAAGAGAACCAGGCCCACAGCATCACAGAACCTCTACCAGTGTTTTTATCAGCAGAACCTAACTGGAATGTTTGTCGTTTTAAACATTTAATTATTTCTCTGACTGTAAATATGAGCGAGTTCAGGTCAGGAGCTGATTTCTTGATGCCAGTTTCCAACTTAGAAAGAGATCAACATTTAACTAAATGGCATGTTCACTTGTCTTTCCCATGTTCTTCCTGTCATGAGGCTGCTGTACTTCCGATAATTATTCTAGAGTTTACTTGTTGTTTAGGAGAAATCTGCAGCAGTCATCTGTCCTGCTTCGTCTCTCCTCAGGAATACGATGAGGAGTGGGGGAAGATGATCCAGACAGCAAAGTTCTGTTTCTATAACAGCCAGTGGTTGGAGATGGTGGAGAACCGTCAGCTGGATGAAGCAGCAGAACCCTTCCTGTATGGAGACGATGGAGAATACTTTAACAGGAACGGGGACGTTCTGGAGAGGCCAGATTTGTTCTACACAGCAGGTATTGAAAGCAATTAAATCGGAGTCGTCCCAATGTTCAAAGTGGAAATAAAACCGATGTTCAGTTTGGGTCAGTTTACTCCCAGATGTGGTGTTTTTTCCAGACGGGATCCTTTCTGCAGATGGTTCCATCAGCCCGGATTTCTATGCAGACTTCCAGAACAGCGACCTGGGAGAGACCGGACACCTGAACAGGTACGTCATCCGCATTGAAAGTCTTGAACCTTGATTGATGTTTTCCTGCTCAGTTGTCCCACCTCTGCTGGAATAATGCATCCATAACAGGAATTCACCAGAGTCTCCAGTAAGGTTGGGCAGGACATCTTTGTCCTGAAACAGCTGTAAGGAAACTCCAAACTCCTACTTTTTACCTTCTCACCAGCGCTGCATTCTTGCCTCCTCCTGTTTTTTTCCTGAATCCCAGTTGACTGATCTGTGTTATGGAACCGGCCCATTACCAGTCCCTGAAGGCATCTCTTCACCCTTTTAGGAGCTTTGAGAACAAACACTCTCCACCCGCCTCCGTGTTTTCCCCAATCCTCCATGGCTCCAGTGCATCTACCCACTCCATTCCCAATCCCATTCCAAGAATCTGGCGTGAAACTTAAAACTGAGTGCTGTTTTCACTAGAACTGACTTTGGGTTTCCTCTGAGTCAGAATCAAACAGCAGCTAATTGGATCCACTGCTGAGATGATGGATCGTTTGGGAAATCCAGAGTTGATTCAGAGAAATTTGTCCTGTTATCAGGCCGCTCCTCGCCGCCGGTGGATTCTTTCGCTGGAATGTTTTGATTGGCTGCCCTCCGAGTGGCCGACTGTGACTCTCCGAATCCAGAACATGATCCGAGCAGACGACAGACGCTTCACCTCTTTGGTGTTTGTGTTTTCCCTTTTTCTCTGTCCGTCCGTCTCTCTCTGACGGCTTTAAGGCGAAGGGGGAATCGGCCCCTCAGACTGTTTTAATTTGGACTCTGCAGTCGGAGCGACTCGGGTTAACATAATAATCAAAGCCAGCTCGGCCTCTTATTTTAAACTGTGTGTGAAACATGGTGTGAATGGGACCTCAGAGAGCCAAGTGGTTCCTCCACAGCCAGGTTTATCTGAAGGAACAACGCAGGAACATGTCTGGATTTTAGTCCAAAGGAAGGTTGTTGATGAAATGTCCTTTATTTCCATGTCAGGTTAAATTTAAACATCATCAGATGTCATTGTAATGGAAAAAGATTCTCAGATCAACAAAACTAGACGTTTAAAAGGATTTTTAAGGTTCTTCAGAAGTGACAGGAAAGACAAACCCCTTCTGATACAGGTTCATACTTTAAATAGGCCGATAATGATTTCAAGCTTCTTCTTAGGTTTTAGTTCTAAGGACCTAAACTGTTTAAAATGCCAATCGTTGACCATAAAAGGGAAAATTTGCTGCAGGAGGAACTGACTGAAGCATCTGTCCTTCACCTTTATCCACGGCAACTGAACTCAAAACTAAGTGCATCACAGAACAGGGGAGTGGTGGCCTAGTGGTTATAGAGCAGGGCATTTAAATCCTGAAGAGGCCACAAGTACCCTGGTTCCAATCCCACTGCCTGCCCCTCTGGGTCCCTGAGTAAGACCCTCAGCCCCTGAATGCTCCCCCCGCGCTGAACAATGGCAGCCTACTGCTCCCTAAGAGATGTGTTAAATACAGAGGATCATTTCTCCATTGTGAGATCAGTAAAGTCTAAATGACCAATTAGAACAAGCTGGTTGTTGATGCATTTAAAGGCTGAACATGAGTGGGAGGGGCAGCTTTGATGCATTTAAAAAAAATGAAAAAATCCGATTTTTCTGTTATTCTTGGCCATTCTATCACAGGCGATCGATGGGTGCATTGCTGCAAAAAAAAAAAACACTAAATGCTTTAGAAAAAGTTTCATAAGGAAACAAAACGAACAGCTTTTCTGTGTGTGAGGTCACTGTTCTCAACTGGAAAAACTAGTACTCTCTGCAGGTCTGGGGTCTGTCTCTACCTCAGAAGTTCATGATGATGAAGCTGCTCAAGTCTTTCATGGCAAAGAAACATTCTGCTTTTGATTACCGGTGGCTGTAATGAACTTTCTCACAAGGGTGACCAACTCCAGTCCTGAAGCACAATATCCTGCAGATTTTAGATTCACCTCTTCTCCAACACACCTGAATCATCACCTGAATGGCTTGTTAGGAGGCCTGTGCAGAGCTGGATGATGCTGAGGAGGGGATTCAGGAGTGACGGAGAAGGGATGCATCTAGAATCCACAGGATAGGAGCTCCCCAGGACTGGACTTGGGCAAAACTGAACCTCCTCAATCTGTAAACTACAACACACAGATTAGTTATGAATTCACTGATTGCAAATGTGTAGTTGACTGTAATGTGAAACTAGACCTTATTTAAATTTTGAGTTTGTAGTTTTAGAAAGCAGATGTGCATCTTCATGTTCTGTTCCTAATTTTGTGTTCAATCTCTTATGAGTATTTTTCCTAAGACTACATCACCTCACTCAGCAATTCAATTTAAAGTTGTGAAAATATGGTTTTTAGGTCAAATAAATGTTAGTATACTTATTTCAGTAATGCTGAAGGTGGATTTTAATGCAGCATCTGTGGAGAGACAGGTTGTAACTCAGAGGCAGAGCTTTCCTAAAAGGCTTCCTGATCTGTGGCCAATCAAAGCAACTGAAAGAAGGTGTGACGGGCAACAGGGTGAGAATGAGAAGAATCATTAAACAACTCAGGTGAGCGTCACCTTAGAGGAATTACTGCTCTCATTATTATTGGCCAGAAATTAATAGGAGTCTTGAAAAAATCTCTTTTCCCAGACTTTCATTTTTTTATACAACATTGTGTTGGGTGGCCGGGTTCTGTAGCAACGAGGCCAGGAGGGTCTCAGGTTTGCCTACATGGGTGGATGGGTGGGTGGATGGATGGATGGATGGTGGGTGGATGGATGGGTGGATGGATGGATGGGTGGATGGATGGATGGATGGATGGATGGATGGATGGATGGTGGATGGATGGATGGTGGGTGGATGGATGGGTGGATGGATGGATGGATGGATGGTGGGTGGATGGGTGGATGGATGGATGGATGGTGGGTGGATGGATGGGTGGATGGATGGATGGATGGATGGGTGGATGGATGGATGGATGGTGGGTGGATGGATGGGTGGATGGATGGATGGGTGGATGGATGGGTGGATGGATGGATGGATGGATGGATGGTGGATGGATGGATGGTGGGTGGATGGATGGGTGGATGGATGGTGGGTGGGTGGGTGGATGGATGGGTGGATGGATGGATGGATGGTGGGTGGATGGATGGGTGGGTGGATGGATGGATGGATGGATGGATGGTGGATGGATGGGTGGTTGGATGGATGGGTGGATGGATGGATGGTGGGTGGGTGGGTGGATGGATGGATGGTGGGTGGGTGGATGGATGGATGGTGGGTGGATGGATGGATGGGTGGATGGATGGATGGTGGGTGGGTGGATGGATGGGTGGGTGGATGGATGGATGGATGGATGGTTGGATGGATGGATGGATGGATGGTGGTTGGGTGGATGGATGGGTGGATGGATGGATGGATGGATGGGTGGTTGGATGGATGGATGGATGGGTGGTTGGATGGATGGATGGATGGATGGTGGTTGGGTGGATGGATGGATGGGTGGTTGGATGGATGGATGGATGGATGGTGGATGGATGGATGGATGGATGGATGGATGGGTACATGGATGGATGTATGGATGGTGGGTGGATGGCTGCGATATTTAGTCCTAATATTTCACATTAAAATCTGTAGGTTTTCCATAAAAAGTCTTAAAAATCACCACCAATGTGGACGTATTTGCCTCCATCTGCAGCCAGTTTCATTTCAGTTCTTGTTTGCATCGCCTGTCTTTGTGTTTTCTGCAGATAAATTACAGAATGTGTTAAGATTAAGTTTTTTTCCTAAATGATGGAAAATTAATTTCCTTTCTAAGAAATTCTGGTAGCTGAGGTGATAAATTCTCACCAATTCAGCTTCTTAACGGAAATATTTAAAGCTAACCATGATTAATATCTTAACGTCCGTTTGTAAGAAAGTGTTTCACTCTCAGATTAGATTTAGCCTGTCTAAGAAAGGTCCAGCTCTGATCCTGCAGGTCCAGGATGAGAAAGGTCCAGCTCTGATCCTGCAGGTCCAGGATGAGAAAGGTCCAGCTCTGATCCTGCAGGTCCAGGATGAGAAAGGTCCAGCTCTGATCCTGCAGGTCCAGGATGAGAAAGGTCCAGCTCTGATCCTGCAGGTCCAGGATGAGAAAGGTCCAGCTCTGATCCTGCAGGTCCAGGAAGAGAAAGGTCCAGCTCTGATCCTGCAGGTCCAGGAGGAGAAAGGTCCAGCTCTGATCCTGCAGGTCCAGGAAGAGAAAGGTCCAGCTCTGATCCTGCAGGTCCAGGAGGAGAAAGGTCCAGCTCTGATCCTGCAGGTCCAGGAAGAGAAAGGTCCAGCTCTGATCCTGCAGGTCCAGGAGGAGAAAGGTCCAGCTCTGATCCTGCAGGTCCAGGATGGAGTCTGACCAGAAAGTTGGCTACAGAAACAGATGGACAGGAAGGAGTGACTCAGAGCTTCACTGTTCCTCCTTTAGCCTGGATCCCAAATCCCCTCTGACAGCCATAGCGTGCGGAGAGGAAAGGGGCATATTTCTGCCCCGGGATTGGGGGGGGGGGGCAGAAGGAAAACACAGAGAGAGGAGGAGGAGATGAGAGCTGGAGGCCAAACTGCTCGCTGGAAGTGATTTGGCTAAAAACAACACGTCAGTATTGGAGCTAGCAGGGGCAAAGCAAGCAGCTCGTATTTTAAGAGACAGGAAGAGAAACTCTTCCACCTCCAAGAAATATCCCGAAAAGCTCTGGAATCATGCAAGATGTGAGGTCATCTCCCACTTCCCAGTTTATCCTTCAGTTCTGAAGAAGCAGCCACACCCATCACTGACCCCACCACCACAGCTGCTTGGAAGGAAAACCCAAAGTGACGGATTTTCAGCTGAACCTCCAGGCCTTTCTCACCCTTCTAAGATCTGGACATCAGCCTCTGCCCTCATCACAACACTCTGTTTTGACATCTCTGTCTATCTTTACAGCATTTCCCCCTCCAGCCATGAACAATCTGTGATTCCCACTGTGGATGTCCCACACCTGCAGAGGCCCAGCTTAACGTTACAGGAACCTTTATGGGTCTCTTTTGGGCCAATTCTATGACTCCAGTTCTATAATTAAAGAATTGGTAAATGTATGGTGCAGGAGCTCCACCTAGTGGTCAGAGTCCTTCCTGTCTCTACAGGATCTGCTGTAGGAATCATGAAAGTGAACTTTTCAAGAAGAAAACAGATCAGTTCCTTTAAGTCAAGTTAATGAAGCTGTTTTAGTTTCTACCTCAAGCTGAAGAAAACCTCCTGGAATGATGATCCAGAAGAATCCCGGCTCCTCTTTTAGTCAAACTTCTCTGGTTTTTTCTATTGCCTGGAGTTGTTTGGATTCGTCACAGATCAAAACCAGACTCCATAAATCAAGTTAGGTGTTAATCTTACAGCTGACAGGAGCGAGCTTCGCTACGGACCTTTTTTAACACATTTGTTCAAGTTGGAGTCAGAGATGACCAAGAGGAGGGTTCTGGATCAGATACCCCAATCTCCTAAAGTGACTCTTTGCTGACAAACAGCAGCAGCTTTACTCCGAACTTCCCCCAGATGAAGGAGCTCCTCAGCCTCTCTGTGAGGCAGACTCTGGCCACCCTACAGAGGAAGCTCATCTCATCCACCTGAACCCAGGATCTTGTATTTCAGTCATGATCCAAAACTCCTGACCACAGGATGGTTGGATTTTGCCTTTCCTGGACCTTAATGTCCTTCAGCAGATTCCTGATGGTGTCTTCACAAACGTCCTGCCTCCTGTTTGCTTTACTTTTCTGACCCGATGCGTTCCTGTGTTCCTTGTTCTCCTTGGAGGTTTCTGTTTTCAGATCCAAACGACGGGAATATCATTTGTTTTCCCACCATGTAATGTTTCTTGAATGAGTTTCTGAGTCATTCCCCTTGTTTTTCACTCTGGAACCACAGTTCTCATGGAACGGCTCGTTAACATCTGGAGGAACTCTCGTTAACTCCAGGCTCGTTAGTCTGGTTTATATTCACAGAAAATGTTGTTTTAGGGATATTTTGTACAAAGCCAGAATGTTTAGCTGTTAAATTTATTGTTGCTATTTGTGGATAAAAAAAAAAGACTGAAGCAGGGATTCTGATCCCGTCTGGGGTTTCTCAGTGTGGTTCTGGGGTTTCTCAGTGTGGTTCTGAGGTTCTCTCAGTTCATCAGTTTTTATAATGATTTTTTTTGTCTCTTCTTGTAGCACTTTGGAGCAGTTCGCCTCCTCCGCTCCAGCTCCGGCAGATCGACCAGTCAGCGCCCAGAGTTTCCAACCTGATGAGCGTTTCTTCTACAACTACACCACCACCGCTTCCCGGTAAACCCGGATCTTGGACTCTGCTTTTCCAATCCCACACGGACCGTGCAGGAAGTTATGGCCTTTATCTCGTTTACGTGAGCTCGGTTTTTAAAGCACTAAATGGATTTAATAAGTTAAAATTGTCATTTTTAGTTCTGTAATCTCCTAATAAGGTGGAACATCTCTGCAGAAGTTCTGCTCCTGTTTGGGCTCAGTTCTGGAGTGGTACCAGGGTTCATCGTTTCTTCTCACTGTGCAAAAGTCCCCACTGCCAGAGAAAATTCTCACCGTCTTTAAATAAATCAGACGTAAGATGCAGAGCAGACCTCACTTAAAGCCGGAGTCCCTCTAGAATCTGTTTGCAGTAGAATAATCTGACAAACAGAAACTACTAGTTTTATCTGGATTATCTCCCATGCCCACAGCATCACTGATCCTCCACCATGCTTAACAGTTGGAATAAGGTGCTTTTACACATATTCCTGCTTTGCTTCACAACAGACCCACCTGGACTGTTGAGTCTCATTCAAAATAGGTCCACAGGTCCAGTTAGAGTCCCCTCAGAGTTGATCCAACACCACAGGTTTATGTTTGTGCTGGTGGGACAGAAAAGGCTTTTTCCAGGCAGCCTCCCTCTTTAACATGGTTGGCATGTAGATGGTATCTAATGGTTGTTCTGGGGTTCTCTAGCAGTGAGCTTCTGCCTCATGGTGTGAGGAGACGAGTTGAACCTGGGTCATCTAGTCTTGTTCTCACAGCTTTTTAATTCTTCTGACTCTAAATATGGGAAAGTTTTGCTCTTTTAGTAGCCAGTTCAACAAACACCTGCCTTACTTGGATGGCGTGTTCTCATGTGTTTATTATTATGAAGAGAGGCTTAGAGAAATGGACTTTTGTCTCAGATCGTGGAGAAGCAGAAAGTCACAGATTAAATCTGATGGTCTGTTGTAAAGTTTCAGTAACACTGAATTAGACATCAGTTTGCAGGTTTATGAAAAACATATTGCTTGGAGAGAAGGTGAAAGTTTCCATTGTTTCAGTAACATTTTGTAGAGAAATGAATTGTTTCTCCTGTTTAACTTTCTGGAGACTCTTTGGATCGGTGTTAAAGAAGCTACTTATGAGATCAGAAACAGAAGGACCCAGAGGCCTGTCCTCTGCAGCAGCATCAGGCGTTTACTGGTTCAGTTGCTGGGTCACGCCTTGGTCTGTCGCCATGGTAACGGTTACCTGGCAACTAAGACATTCCTGCTTCCACATTAGAGATGAAAACGTGTAAAAGCAAAGCTTGACCAATCAATGCCCAGAGAGATGTTCTTCCTCCGTAGTTGGACCTGAACATTTAACATTTTCAGCAGAATCAGAACCTGAACTAGGTCTAATGGGTTCCAACACTGTTAAGGTTCCAGGTTACCTTTAATGTGACATTTATTCTGTACAGCTTATGGTTCACTTTGGTTGTGGCTTCTTTTGTTGATGTACTGCTGTTTTTGGAGTTGTGGACCAAGGGTCCAGATGTGTTCTTTCATCCGTTAATATGGAGAATACAGCAGATTGTTGTAGCACGTAGAACACAACAGTTCTAGCTGGAAGGCTCTGCAGCTCCTCCAGTGCTACTGTCTGCATCTTTGCAGCAAACCCCAGTTTTTCTGTCCTTTCATTGGTGATAAAGAACTGAGCAGCTTATATTGTCCACTTCTGAGTTTGTGTGTGTGTTTACTTGTTAATGCTACCTTTGTAGGATCTTTTCTGCTATAATCACTTACCTTCTACGGAGCAACAGGTCTTATTGGGACCAAAGCCCGGTGCTCATGGGTTAGAGGTATGGTGTGAATTAGGGTTAAGGTTAGGAACACACTGGTTATGTTTAATGTTAGGGTTAGTCACAAAAGGTTCCTAAAAGTCCTAAGAAGTCAATACAAAGTCCTAATATGGGTGGAAATATAAACCTGTCTGTATGTGAGAGAGGTTGGTGGCAGGTGTGAAGTTTTAGTGTAAGGGTGTGAAGACTTCTGCAGCCCAATTGCTGCAGCCTTCCTACATTTTTCTATAATAATTTGGTTTCTACAGGATGAATGTTCTCTCAATCTATCAGTAATTATGAGAGCTGAGAGCATTTGCCTGACCATCTCGATGTACCTGCTACATCTGTCCCAACCAGAACCTGTTTAATGTGTTCAGTGTGTGAAATAACGTAACTACGAAGGCCTGCAACGATGCAACATTTGGTTGACCAACAGTTCAGGAGTCATGCATTGAAAGTCTGCTTGCCAAGACCAGATCTGGCCAGATGGATGGACCTTCAGTCATTTATGCCCATACCTGTAGGTCCTAATGAGGGAGACTATGAAGCTCAGGGAGGATGGTGGGGACATTGTAACGATGGAGCATAGAGAGATGAGTCAATATCACTGCAACAATTAACCGTAGAAATCACAACTTCATGCATCCTTATGAAGATGATTAATCCCAGCGGCTTCTGAAACATTCCTGACTATATAAGAGGTTCAGACTGAAACGTTGTTTTTCTGTTAATTCGAACCAGGAACTGGTCTGTGTTTCTGAAGTTTAATGCAGATCTCAGATGTGTTGGACCCAGAACAGGGATCAGGACGACATGTTTTAATTTGTATCAGTAGATGCTGAACTGAACAGAACATTTCACTATAAACGGTAAATGTATGTTGAGCGAAGTACTAAACTGCATCATTTTTACAACATCTTCGCCTCTTTTTACACATTGCGTCTGACTGCAGAGCTTTATCGTTTATCTGAGGGGAACTGAGGAGCAGATGTTTAATCTTATTAATGTGCTGTGTTGACAATATGTTGTGGATATCTGTAATTGGAAGAGAATGTGCAGAATTTTTATTAATGTTCTTGTCCTGCATGGGCCTGCAGTTCTGCTGCTGTTGGAGTGGGTTTCATGTTCCTCACATTCCTGGAGGCTGGGTGTCAGTGACTGTTCTAAAAATGTTGTGAATAAAGACTCAAACATCATCATGCTGTGTTTGCTTTACTGGGAAATGAAACCAGTCCAAGGATTAAAGCCAGAAATGGTTTCTCCTCATTCCTGCTGCTTCTGTCTCTGTGGAAGACGCTCTGTGCAGGTTACAGACATTTTGGTGGGGAGGATGCAGATAACAATCCCAGACTCTGGGCCTGTCTCCATGGCAACAGCATCCAGCGGCAGGCTTCGTGGTGATGTCCAGTGAAGGCACTCGGCAGCCTAACATCTGGCTCAAGGAGGATCTTTAAAACTCAGCGTTAGAAAACAGACAGAGATGATCGAGGAGTGTTAGATTCTGGAGAAGATGCTCATTTGTCAGGATGGGATGAACAGAGCTCAGTAGAAATACTGGGAGCTTGTCCTGAAATTCCCATTAAATCCAGTTAATGAATAAATATTTAGATATAAAACCAAAAAATGGAGACAGAGACTAACAATCTGAGCAGGAGTAAATCTACTGGGGAAGTCCTCAAGAAGCAGGTTGTTAATCCCAATCTGTGAGCATCTGGGTCTGGAATTCTGTCTGCATATTTGGTTCCCTAATTGACCTGAAGAAGATTAAGATCTACTGATCAGATTGTGTGGCTGACGGCGACGAGGCTCCTGAATCCCGATTAAAGAGACGACGAGGAGATAACTGAACCGTGTGAATCAGGTGTCTAAGCTGGAAGAAAACCTGCAGGCACATGAACGCTGCCTGGAACTGGAACCAGTTCATTTCACTTGATCCCAGTTAAACACTAGTAGGCTTCACTGGTAAAGGTGGAGATTGGGCTGGTTATAAATCCTGGATGGTCTGGGTTCTGGTGACAGAAACAGAACCTCAGGAGTTTCTCCAGGAGTTTGGACTGTACGGTGCTGTTAAGGAACAAAGAGTTTGGGAGAATGGAGTCCAATACTTGGATGGAGTTCTGATCCATCAGTAACGAATAAAAATCCTGAAACCGGATCACTACAACCAACTGCTTTCACCATAAAGTCTCTAAATCCAGTTTCCTGTGAAACTTTTCAGCCAGAATCGGATCATTAGTTTAGATGATTTGAATAAATAAGTTACTATGTTTTCATGCATGACTTTAAAACGGTTCTGCTCGGTGATTTAAGCAGATTGTCTCTACCCCCCCACCATAAGTCTCCTCTTCTGCGGTAAGTTCCCACTTCAGTTCATTCCTGCTTTGGATAATGATGCACCGGCTCCTCCACCTCGATCACCTCCACCACCAGGTTGCGGATCTCCTTCACACAGTCCAGTGGCTGGACTCCGGGACTGCCAGAACTGTCCCCAGCAGGCGGAGAAGACGTAGCATCGGCTGGTTCTGCTGGAGTCTCCACAGTCGTTCCTGCTTCAGCTTCCGTCTGAGCACCAGCGGATGGTTCTTCAGCTGAGGTTTGGTCCTCTGATGTTTCCTCCAGGTTTACGGATGACTGAACAACCTCTAAGACGTCTGAGGTTTCTGAGATTCCTCCTATGAACTCCAGATCTGAACGTGGGGATTCACTTCCCACAGACACGTCCAGGGAGTTGGGATCTGAGACGGTGAGGGACTCTGCTTCCTCCACCTTCTGGCTGATGTCTTCTGCTTCTTCGCCACCAGAGGGAGCCTCTAACTTGACTCCAGCCTTCTGGCTTTGCATCGTTTCCATGCTGTCAGCTGCAAGTTGAGATCCGATTTCCTCTGTTGGAAGCTCCATGGGTTCCTTGGTTCCATCCGGCCTTGGAGCTTCTGTCCATGTAGCTCCTGCAGTTGGACTTGCTGCAGCAGCAGAAGGTTCTGATGAAGTGATTTCTGTTCTCTGGGTGTTCTCAGTTTCAGGTTGTGCTGCTTGGTCAGAGAGGTTTTCTTGGGTCTCTCCAGTCTCTGACAGGACGTATGTCTCTGCTGAAGGTGGAGTTTTCAGTTCTTCTACCTTCACAGTTTGGACAGCTTCTTCTGGCAGCTCTGCCTTCTGACAGCCATTGGCTCTAGGCGAATCGTCTGTTAGTTCCACTTCTTCCAACAATGTCTTGGTCACCTCCACCACAGCTTCACTCTGCAGCACTTGTTTCTCCTGCTGCTCCACCTCTTTGTTGGGACTGAGGGGCAGGCCATTGACGGCCAGAGGAGACGGAGGAGCCTGTGAGGTGGATTTGATGGAGGAGGCCAGGACCAGAGCAGGGCTGTTGGGTGTGGAGACGGAGGAGATGCTGGAGCGGCTGCTCTCCTTGAACAGGTTGTGTTTCTTCAGGCTGGCTGCTTCCTTCACCACTGCAGGACCAAGAGAGAACGGCAGGGGTTAGCGTGTGGAGTGAGGATAATTAAGTGTGTCTGCTGTCGTCATTCCTGCATCAGTTCCTACCTTTGGAGACCTCCTCATCTAGGATCTGCAGGAGGATGTTTTCATATACGTTCTCAACGTGAATGAGGTTGGAGTACTCTGGGTAGATGGTGTGTTCGAGACCCTGAAGCTCCTGAGGTGGACAGAAACAGATTATCATGAAGTGATTCTAGATTTGATTAAAGAAGATTTCTGTAGTTCTGGAAAACATTTTAAAGAAGAAAGTTTCAGAGTGTTTTCATTCTGCAGCCCTGCAGCTTCAGTAATGTTCTAAAGCCTTCAGACGTCCCTCATTTCTTTGGACTTTGGATGATTTTCAGTCTAGTTTCTGGACGTTTTAGAGGAATGTTTGAATTACTCCGAAGATAACAGGAACTTCACAGAGAAACCCAGATTTTAGCACCAACAAGGTTCATTTTTTAATGCTAAGCTCTGCTTGTAGGTTCTCATTTAAAACCAGAGGAAACCTAATGGGACCTAGGAAAGGCATCAATCATTTCAGAACTTTCCTCTGAACACGGCCCGATTCAGACAGAAAACGCAGCTGAAGTCACAAGAAAACCTCTGAAGAATGAAGAAATGAGGAGCAGACACGAAGTTATTGCCATAGTTCTTTAAATGAGAAACCAGACAAAATGCTGGAGTGATGTTTTCTTCCACTGTTTATAACACCAAGTAACGTCATGCTCCCCTTCCCCTACCTGTTGCTGCACACTGCCAGTTAGCTGGCTAAAAGAAGACTCCTACACCAGTCCCCCCGGCTTGTGGTTATGTTGTGGAAACTAAAGGAGCTCCGACCATCACAGTTATTAAGGCACCACTTTAAAAGGCTCCTCCCAAACAGAACATCTGAATTATTAATGAGCTAATTATTATTAATAATTAACTGTACTCTACAATAACTGCTGGAATACTTTGTGCCACATTAAGCAATTAGGAGGAGGAGGGGGTTTATTCTAAGAGTAAAAACGTTTAGATGTTTAATGTGAAACTGTGGACTTTTTAACCTTAACCCGACCACTACCTCAACTGGACCATATAAAACAGTCCAACACTGAAGGCTGAGGCTTGGGTTTGTACGCTCTGCTGATCTACACCTAATTTCAGTGATGTTTAGAACCAGAACCGTGTGGATGAAGCTCCTGAACATCAGAAACCATCCAGATGTGAACTGAATCTGTCCTCCACAGCTGTGTCTGCAGTCTTACGGTTTGGCAGGAGTCAGCCAGGTTCTTCTTGATGAAGGGTAACGTGATGGAGACCAGGGCATCCTGAAAGATCCTCTTCCTCACTGTGCTGCTGTCGTAGTCATATTGCTGCAGAAGGCAGAGGTCAGAGGTCAGTCAGGGCATCAACTTTATATGTTAAAGTCTCAGACATAAACTGTAGAAAAACTGTTTCTCTGTAGATTAAGTTGTGGTAATAAATAAGTATACCCTCCTTCACTGATCAGGTTGTTATAAAAACTATTTAGATCTTACCTCAAGAACAAAATAAAAAAAAACTACAGATTTCACTCTTTCAATACTTTAACAGTAATGGAGCTAAGATGGATCCTTCCACAGGATGTCAGAAAAAGTAGCAATCAGGAACAAAAGCATCAATTTACTGATCATCAGAGCATACAGGTGAGCTGTCACAATGCCAGGGTGGAAAGATATCAGCAATGACCTTAGAGAAGCAACTGCTGCTGCCCAACAATCTAGAAAGGGTTATTAGGTCATCTCCAAACTATCTGAAGTTCATCATTCTACAGAGAGAAGGATGGATTATTCCCAGGTGGAAAACATCTCACATTTTACAGTTATCAGTTAGCAGGTTAAAGGTCATAACAAAATGGTTAGAAAAACACTGAACCAGTATGGCTGCTTGGAAGAGTTGAAGGAGAAAGCATCTTCTTTCTAGAAACAAGATGGCAGCAGGACTTAGGTTAGCAAATCTGCATCTGGATGAAGGATAAGACTTCTGGACAGATGAGATCATTGTAGAAATGTTTGACCATAATGAACAGAACCATGTTTGGAGAAACCCAAAACACAGCAGATCACAAACGCCTCATGTCAGCTTTCAAGCAGGGTGGTGGAGGGCTGATGGTTTGGGCGCCTTGCGGTCATTAAGTGGACCATGATCTGTTTTCCAAAGTATTCTTGGGTCAACTATGAGTTCATCTGTCCAACAGCTGAAGCTTTGTCTGAACTGGGCCAACAGAACAATCCCAAACACAGCAACTAATCTACAACAGAAAGGCTGAAAAGGAGAAGAATCAAGGTGTTGCAGTGGCCTAGTCAAAGTCCCAACCTCAACCTGATTGAAATTGTGTGATGGTGTGGCCACAGTTCTCTACAATGATGTAACCCTTCCTGGAGAACCTGCTTCCTCTCGGCGTAAACTGACCTTCAGGACTCTGTGTTTGGCTTTCTCAACGACTGCTCCGGTGGTTTCTGGGTTGTCCTTCACAGCCTTCATTAGCATCAGCTCGAACGTGTACGCTGCGTTCTCAATCAGCTGAGAAGAAGGAGATCAGACCAGATTTTACAGGATGTTCTAGCAGGACCTCATCAGCTCTGGATCTTATCAAACATGCATAATGTCCGGGTTTACGTCTGAGTCTTTAAAGGTTTCGTCTGAGTCTGATAAATGAACCTCGGCTCTAACATTTCATTACAGCTTCCACAGACTGTTGATGAGATGGCCTGCATCCATCTCTCAGAAGAACCGGGCCGTACCTGCTGGAGGTCTATCTGAGCCCCATGGCTCACTGCTGTGATGGTGCAGAAACCGAATCTCTCCTGCAGGTGCTTCAGTTTGTCCTGCAGAGAGCTGATCTTCGTGTAGCAGCTCAGCAGGTTGGGTCTCGCCATCTCACTCAGAGCCTGAGAGGCAGAGGAAGTTGTTTAAACTCAGTGTGGCTTTATTTGAGGTGTTTGTGGAGAGAAAACCAGGAAATGATACATTTTGAAGGTACCACTTGTGGTCCAGTATTTCCAGTTCAATGCTGGATTGTTCCTGAGGGGGATGAACTGACCTTTTTCAGCATCTTGTCTGCTCCCTGCAGGACGCTCTGACACACCTCCTCCATCTTTGTTTCGATCAGCTGTCGCCCGTCCATAAAACCGGAGCTGATTGGTTCCATCAGTTCCTCCAGGACGGAGCCCAGGTAGGGCTGGACGGACTCGGAGCATAGTCGCTGCGCAGGTTCTGAGACTGTGGCTGGGAGAACGAGTTGCATATCAGAACAAAACCTGCAGTTTTACTCTGAGCTTCATGCTGTTTCTGTAGACAGTTCAGATACCTTGGATCTTCTCCTCCAGCTGCCGTCTCGTGTTTAGGATCTGGTCCATGTCAGAGTGCATCAGAACCTCCTGCTGTCGGACATACATCCTGCATTCCTCCTTCAGGTCCGACAGTCCCGCCAGCAGATGCTCCTGAACCAGGACGTACGCTGCCTCCATCGTCTGAGAAAAGTGAAACTTAGACTAACCTTTTGTTCATGAAACAACTAGTTGTAGAAAGAAATTCAGCCAATTTTAGGATAAAGGTTCTGAACCGACTCACAGTGAACCAAACTCTCTTCCTCTCGGTCTTCTTGGCTTTGAGGCGAGGCAGCAGGTCTTTTCCCAGCGACGGCAGCAGCTTCTCCATCACCAGGTTGGCCATCACCTGAAAGCAGACAACAGTTAAACTGTCAACATCTGAGGATCATTAAACCAAACTAAGCTGTAGGTTTACAGGATTCCAGGATCAGCTACAGAAGTATCCGTTACTCTGATGTGTCACTACTTTGCCAAGTTCTGGACGAAGATCCAAACTTGACGCTAACAAGGTTAGGAACTTCAGGAACCTCCAAGGCTGAGGTCTGCCATAAACACCAGTGTGACCATCTGCAGCGAAGCTTTCAACACTTTAAGCTGGACTAAAACCCAGATGGACAAGCTAAAGGTCTTCTGGCTCAAAAGTTAGAGAGTCAGATAAGAACAGAGACTGAGCTGCTGGACAGGAAGTATGTTTGGAGACGTTTGAGGTGAGTTTAAAACCTAACAATGCTACATGGTGGTGGCAGCATCATGCTGTGGGGCTGTGTTTTCTCCCAGTTGTACTGGTGCATTGCACAAAGGGTTTAGAATAATGAAGATGAACCTCCAAATTCTTCAGCTTGTCCTCAAATCAACAGATATGCGTTTCCCAAACTGTTCTGGTTCTGACCGTGACAGGCTGCTGAGTCGACCAGTACCACCAAGTTACTTGTCTGCAACTGCAGTTTTATTTAAAGTTCTCTAAAGGATCTCAAGATCCCAAACATTCTGATTCAGGACCTCCTCTGGTGTCCCAACCCCAACTCTAGGAACCATTGAGCTGGATGGTTGAAAGTTGGACCCAGTTCGGTGTTACAACTGGAAAATGCACACACATCCAAACTGGTTTTGAAATAGATAGACTGGGTCAGCCAGGTCAGTGAAGGAGACCAAGCATTTTAAATGGACAGAAGAGTGCTCACATATCCTGCCAGAACAATGGCAGAAGCTTGTTGAAGGCTACAGGAGGTGGGACCGCGGTGCAGCTTGTTAAGAGATGTTAAGAGATCCTGTGATCCAGCTTCTTCCTGCCTTGTGGATCACCTTCAAGAGGCTGTAACATGTAGCTTAACAATGTGCACACCTACTTTCAACGCAGTGCTCCAGTGTGCACATCTGATGCATGACTCTACAGGTGTGGAGTGGAAACTGCCATCCCTGTCATTCCAGTCATTCCTCAAGTCTGACTAAACTGGTTTATTAGCAACAGGAAACAGCCTGTACATGGTGAGCTCAGCTTCCTGCAGCACAAACTTCCTGAAAACACACAAACAGCAACAGACACAATGGAGCGTTTCCAGAGCCGACGTGGGTGGATTCCTGCCCGGATTCACAGGAAAACAGCTGGAAGAGCCGAACAACCGATCCAAGGATAGTAACAAAGAAACCGAAAGAACAAACGAGCTGTTCTCCTCCTGGAATTCAAACATCAGCCTGCCCTTAACTTCCTGTAGATGCAGAGAAGCTGATGACCTGAACGTGCAGATAAGCTGCAGGCAGAAGATAAACAATGAATCTGCTGGAAAAGTAACTGATCTGAAATATAAACTAATTTAACTTTGGAGGCCCGATGAACACCTGGCAGCTTTAAAGGTTGATTTTGGTTGCACTCTTCTTACATTTGGTAAATCATACCACTTTACAGGAAACATGATGAAACCATAAAATCCATTTCAAGAATAGTACACCTGAAGCATTACTTAAAAACTATAAGATATGCATTTAAAGCAAATAAAAAGCTAAGAAATTATTTAAAAATAAACTGGTTAAACAGGGGTTGGCCTTTGTTGGGGAGCTGCAGTAAATAATGTTTCAAGTCCTGATTTAGAGGACTGGTTTCTGCACGTTTTCAGGGAGTTTGTTCCAGAGCTGAGGAACACTAAATGCTGCCTCTCCTCGTTCTGGTTCTGTGGACGCTGAGTCAGCAGGTCTCTGAAGACCTGGCGGGTCTACGTAGTGTTTTACGCCTCGTTTAATTTAGTGGACTATGGTACAGAGGTAAAAAGTTACAAGTCACCTGCTGACATCTGGTTAGAGATGTTCCAGAACTTCAGAGGAAGCAAATACTGAAGATGTTGAATCGAAGTGTCCCAAGGATGGAACTTTGAGGAACCCCACATTGAATTTTTGTTCCCTCAGAATAATAATTAACAAATGACACAAAGAAGTTCAGACCCACCAAATTTTAACCAATCTGGCACAACCAGACGGTCCCAGTTAAACACAACTCTGAGGCCCATCAGGACCAGAACAGACATTTCACATGCAGGGGATTTAAAACCAACACATTCTTAAGAGCTGTGGTGTGGTGACTGGAGCTTCCTGAACAGGGACGATCTGCAGGTATCAGACAAACTTCCAGTTTTAGCATATTAGACATTTTTAAAGGTATAGTAACAGATTGATCATTTATTCATCAACCTAAACAGACAATCATCTTGAATTTTGCAGGTCTGTTGGTAAACATCTACATCATCTCCATAATTAGTGTTTTCCTGTGTGTCATTTGAAACTGAACAGTGATTCACTCATCCTGCTGAAGGATGAGTGCTCCATGAACCAAAGAGCATTAAAACTAATTAAAGCCCCGTCTTCAGGGTTATGAGACTTGGGAATCACTGATGAAGACTTCTGGGATGAAGACATACCCGTACGTCGCTCCCGATCAGCATGTCCCACTCCTCATAGTTGCCTCTGTCCTGTCGGTAGAGCTGGACGGCTTTCAGGAAGGCCTGGACTTCACAAGTTTTCTTCTTCAGGAAGTCTGAGGAACAGAGAGGAAAAATTTGGATGAGTCAGTTGGGTCGTTTATCAGCCAGATGAAGTGCTTCAGCGACATGCTCCACATCGGCATCATTAAATAGTTTCCGAGGCTCAGTTGCCATACAAGCCTGTCGTCATGGCGATGACAAGGAAACTAGTTCACCTTCAGCTGTGATGCTGTGCAGCAACCATAAGGAGGATAAAGCAAACTGCTAGAAGGACATGCAGAAGATCTACATCTGCAGCAGTTGGACCATTGATTCACAACGGATCATCAGGAAAGTATTAGTTGCTGCAGCTCAAGAACAGAGATGGAAACGTGGTTTTAGCTTCTTCAGGAGAGAACTTTCATTTCTCCTCAACTAAGTTCTTCTTTAGGTTCCCTGAGATGGTAGAAAATTAAGATGAAACCTTTGGTTTTACAGTTTTTTAGATGTTTTATAGTTTCAGGCTTGATGCTCAATGTGTACCAAGTGTTTAGAGGAGCAGCGACATCCTGGATTCACCAGTAGACTCTGAACAGTTATTGCTGCTACAGATCAAAATAAAACATTAAATATAATATACTAATAAATCTGGATTATGATCGGCTTCAAAGGAAAACTTGGGAGTCACAGCTTTTTTTTATGTTTGTAACCATCGGTGTTTGTGAGAATTTACACTGAAACCAGTTTAAATCCAGTTTAAAACATTTGATAGATTCTGTCAATCTATCAAATGTTAGATTTTTAGAAGACAGGTTTTGATTCCAGTAGCTGCAAGGTTCCAGATTTAAAGGAAAGTTTTGTGATTCAATTTCTTCTGACTACAGGGTAGATCTTTAGGAAAAGATGCATCAAAAATCTGTTTGACTTATTCAGGTTTCCGTTTTTGAGTTTTCAGCAAACTGCAGTCTTTTTTTACCAAGTGTTAAAGACTAGCATGTCTCCATCTCTGAGTTTCCCCACCTTGGTTCTGGTGCTTGATGCAGTCTGACAGGATGGAGAGGAAGTTGGCCTGCTTAGCCTGCTGCTTGAAGCAGAAGTACGAATCCCTCCTGTAGGGCAGACGGAGGTAGACCGGAAACTGTCCCGGCATTCCCGACAGAGGAGGCGCAAACTCCTCCTTTCCACCTGAAGCAGAAGAGAAACTCCAGGTTAAACTGAGGAGAGGCTGATGAGGAAAATCTATCAGGAGAAGTGGTTCTTCATTAATAATTTTCCTTACTATTCCAGTTTCAACCAAATCTCTGCATCACATCACTTCCTGCTTCCTGTCTGGCTACAGCAGTGGATTTTCTGAGCATTTCTAACTCAGAAACCAATTTCCCACCAGAGTTTTATTTGTTGTTGAAAGATGGCTTTTCATCCATCCAAGTGTTTGATTTAGAAACATTTGAAACCTGGCTGATCTCAAAGTAGGACATCAACTATTTCACCTGACTTCCCAGTTCTGCTTGTTTTACACAGGAGGAGATTAAAGATGCCCGTAGGGAAGGAGCGTCACACAAACAAGGATCAACTCTGTATCAGATATTTGTCCCTCGTTATAATCTTTCAAAAAGAAAAAACAACCTGCAACATGTTTTATAACTGATGTTTCTATTAAATATACAAACCAAGAAAGTGATTAGTTTCATTTCAACAGATATGCTCAGTTTTCTGCACACATTCAGAGGTTGGTTCCTGTAGAGGTTTCCACACAGCTCTGCATATATATATAAGCAGAAGATGACCCCTGGAATCTGATCAAAGATACGATTCAAACGGTAACATGGCAGCAAAAACTGATCAAAGTCTAAAATCTTCCCTCTGAGGCCATTTTAAAACCTAAACCTACCAATGCTTGCTTCAAAAGCATAAAGTAGCTCATTAAGAAGAACGAATAACTGAGGGAATTTATCAGGTGGTTCTTGCAGGAATCCGATGCAGATCAGAGATGTGTTAACTTTAGAGGCCTAAGGAGCCAATAGGCTGATGTACCTCATCAGAATATGTTAGACTCCTGGGATCTTTGGGTTTTCTCACAAACATAAACCTGAGTGTCATCAGCAAAGAAATGATAAAGCAACTGTTGCAAAGTTCATTTAGATGATTTGGTCTGGTCAAATGTTCAGAAAAATGGTTTACAAAGAAATGGTATAAATCTCCCCTAATAAGATTTAGTAAGCTCAAAACTAATGTTAGTCCTAACTCCTAATGTGTGGTTAGATCATTGAAAAGGCATTCAATATCAGAACTCATAGAACAGAATTAATCTAGAAAATCATTGAGCATAAATCTGAATTTGCCATTGTTAAATTTAAGGTTTACTGACATCAAGGTACATCAGACTGTACAACAAGGTGTCGTCAGCATAGAAATAGTCCTCTCCATCATGACGTGGGATGAGCTGTAGTGAGGCACTCTAGTAGGCTGTTTGCAGGAACACATTCCTCATAAAGCTCTTTATCTATATCTATCTATCTATCTATCTTCTATCTATCTATCTTCTATCTATCTATCTATCTTCTATCTATCTATCTATCTATCTATCTAGTTTGAGCTTTCACGGTGTCCGTAGATTTACAGCGGCGGATGCTGTTTACAAACAAGCACGCGCCTTTTTTGTCGCGTAAGCGGCGAGGAGACGCTGGGGAAACGCGAATCGACGTCTGTATCTATCCTTAGCAACGGTACCTGCTGGCCAATGAGATGAGCCGAAATATTCTGTCAGCTCATTGGTCACAGAGCAGGATATGGCTGGTAATGAATTTACCGTAATGTTAAATATATTAATTTCATTGACATTTTAGTGAAGATTTTTGAGCCACCTAATAATACGGGACTACGTGCGTCCCGTTTCAGCTCAATACGGGATGCGAACGTTTTATTCTAAATATGGGACGATTGGCAACTCTACTCACTGCTGTCATCAGGATAGCATTTGTCCACCATTTCCATGTACATCTCCTCTGTGGTCTGAACATTGCCCCCTGTAGGCAGCAGCTTGTGAAGCGGAGGAGCTCCCTTAACATAAGACTGACAGCAGAGTAGGAACATGGTTACAACCAAAGAGCAGAACTAGCTGACGGATTGTGATGGTACCATGGCAGTTGCTCACTCACCTGCAGGCTTTCATGACATTCCAGGCAGTAGTTGGCTCTCACCACAACGTAGCGCTCCTTCCACTTCCTGGCTTCATCAAAGTAACACACGCCTTCTTCATAGAGTACGATGCCCTCCTCTGGAGCCTCCTGATGACCATAAATAAAGAGTTACAGGAAGCGGGTGAAAGGGAACATGAAGCCATGAGAAGTATTGGGGGAACCCTCTGCTAAACATAAGGTTTCACAAAGTGAATAAGTCAGTCCTTCCCAGGCTGATCAGCAGTCAGGTGCTGCCAAACTTCCCAGCAGTGGAGATCCCAGTAGATTCAACTCAAGGTCAGAATTTCAATCTCAGAAAAATGACCCAAAACCTCAGATTCTACAGGCCTCAGGATAACACCAGCCAGGAACGGCTGTTTGCAAGGCTTTACAACTTGGGTTTACAAAGCTGCATCTGAATGGAGCATTTCCAGAACAATGTCTTTTGAACAGATGAGACCAAAGTGGAGATGTTTGGTCATAATGACCCGATCCATGTTTGGAGAACACCAAACACAGCAGATTAGCCCAAACACCTCATGCAGAACAATGATCCAAACAACAGCGGAATCACTTCGAAAGCATTGATGTGTTACAATGGCCTAGTCAAAGCCAGACCTTAGTCTAATTGACATCCTGATAAAACTGATGTTGACCTTTACCTGAGAGAACACTAAAGGTCAACCTGTTTCTACTTTATGTTCATCATTTATTCATCGGTTGTAGTTTATCGACCGCTCCTGCTTCTGTTTTTCCATCTGAGAGCTCAGAAGAAGAGCTTTTCCACCGCATTAACGCCCAGCTCCACATTTACCAGCTGATAGTCTACATGCAGACAACCAGCCAGTTACTGTAGACTACGTACCTTCTGTTTGAGCAGCTGTGTGATCTTCTGTTTGTTCTGTTCCAGTTCATCCTCCACCTGAGCAAACCGGGCCACCGAGAACTGCTTCCTGTAGTACGGACTGAACTCCTTCAGCTCGGCTTCGGCTTGGCCTGCAGCAACACACACACACACACACACACACACACGAAGAAGAAGTATGAAAACAAACAGTCATTAGGCTCTAAAAGCAGCTTTTATCCATGAGGATGAGATCCTGATGCTGCGTTTCCTGGAGGTCAAATTACTGACCGGCAGAAAATCCAGAGTCAGAAACATGAAGCAGGAAGAATTTATATGAATAAACAGCAACAGTTGGAGGAATAAAAACCAGATAAAAATACAGCAAAGAATATTTGGTTAAACCTAAAATAAAGACTTGTTTCTTCATCAGAGTGCTGAGCCAAGTAGGTCTCATTCAGTTCTGGATCAAACTACACCAGACTTTAGTCTTTCCTGACTCAATTTATTTAACGAAGAAGGAATCAAAAATTTATGATACGTACAGCTTTGTTCTGCTCGCATTTTATCGCACTGGAAGCAAGTTAAAAATCACCAAAAATCACAAAATCTTGCTGCTTCCGCTACAGTAAGATGTGTTCACTGAAGATATTTCTTCAGAATTATAAAAGCTACTTTTAATCTTCATCATTTCTAAAATATCAAAACATTTGAATACATAAATAAATGTTAACATGAAGAAGAGAGCTGGCTGATAGGACCAAATGGAAGAAGATCCAATCAAATAAAGTCCTTTAAGTTCAGAACATCACGAGAGAAAATCTAGGTTCTATAGGAGGTTCTAAAATAGTTTACAGTACAAATCCAGGTCCAGAACATGACCCAGCAGCTTGTAGAACCTTCTTCAGCAGCAATGGTTCCTGTCTGACTCATCAATCTCTCTCATTGTTCTGGGGAGGTTTTGGTCCACTTTCCTCTCAAAAGTTGCTTCAGTTCATTTAGATCTGTTTGTTTCTTGCATTTTACACAGCATTTCAGCCAGGCTGAGGTCTGGACTTTGACTGGACCATTGTAACACCTGTTGTCTTTCAGCCGTTCTAATGATGAGCTGCTGTGCTCTGGATCATTGTTCTGTTGATGACCCAGTTTGGACCAAGCTTCAGATATCGGACTCTAGATATCTTGATATACAGAGGAGTTCATCCCAAAGCCCAAATCCTCAGCACCTCACCAAAACTAGTTTTAGTTTTTGGACCCCAAAAACTAAAACTATGAATAAAAGTCCAAATAAAAGCCTCAGAATTATGATGCAACGGTTCGGACCTTATTGCATCTTCTCATAAAGGTCTCAGTTGCTGATACCAGCACCTTCTATTCAAACAAACAAATGAGAACATGTGCTGCACCTCCTGGGTCTGAATGTCAGATTATATATTTACAGTAAACATGTTCTGACCCGATACCCGCAGGAAGAGGGTTAAATATCCTCGTCTTTCTGGCAGTTTGTAAATTTCCACTCAGTGAACTGAGGAAGCTTTCCTCCAGCCTGAGATCGTATCTGCAGAGTTTTCAGACACAACAAAGAACAAACACAGCAAACCAAACTAAAGACCAACGGCTCTGGGCTTTAACATCATTACGGCTGTGTGGTTGGAAACAGTTTTAAAACCTGAGGTGCAAAATTAAACCAGGCTTCCAGCCCATATTTAGGCTGACTCAGGATATTTAGGAAGTTGAATCTTCTCAGATGGTTCCTGTAAGCTTCTACAGAGCAGAATCATCAGTCTGGTGTTCAAGGAAAGTCTGGAAGGAGCAGAGAGACTCAGACTCAAGTCTTTGGAGCAGTCTGTAATCAGGCAGAAAACAAGCAGGTTTTTCAGCCACAGACTGCAGCTCTGATAGGACCGTGCACATTCTGCTGTTAAAAGGTGCGTTTGATTTATTAGCCGGGACATTAGCCAGGGCTGCGAGGGGTCCAGAATCTGTTCATGTTTACTGTAGCTTCCTAATAAAACCCATATGGACGTCTCTCAGACTGAGCTCTGCATGAAGTGACCTCAGGTCATTAAGCCTCTGTGTTTCTGCCAGACCGTCCAGAGCTTCATACAAGTTTTATAAAATTTGTCCTGAACTGAAAAATCTAACATTATTCTGAAAATGATCATTTTAGTATTTTCAAATTATGTCTTTGGACCAAATGTTTACGTTATTATGAACCATTGTTTCCATGGTGGGAGAAGTTTCCAGTCTGAGCGGGGTCAAACAGGTGGGGTCAAATGTTTGACCACTCCCCTGACTTAACCTTTGACTCCGCCCAACAAGCAGAAGCCTGTTCCTGACAGAGCTGGGCCAAAATGGCTTAATAATAAAATTATTTTGTTTTTTTTATATGTAATTTTAATGGAAAAAAGTATTTATATAATTTTATATCCATATAAGTTTTCTTGTTGATCTTAATAAGAAAAAAGTAGCCATTTGAATTATGTATCATTTTCAATTTGATTAATAATAATATTTTTGTAATAAATGGAGGTAATTTAAAACATTCTATTATCTGTAATTTATTGATAATAGATACCAGTTTATTTTATATATTCCAGAAATAAATATTTATTTTATTATTATTAGAAAAGCTTACTTTATAAATGCTGCTAGCAATAATTTCATTAGTAATATTTAATTATATTGATTTCATTTTCATCAATAATAAGAATATTAATAATAATTTGAGTCTCTGATCCAGCTGTTATTTTTATTTAGAACCGATTTTATTTCTCTCCACCTGAAGTCAACTTCTGGTTTCAGAGCAGACCAACTCCAGATAACAGGATGAGGAACATCAAACATTCAGACCTGACTCGGTCCAAAGTCATGTTCTGTTCTGCTGCAGCAGTTGGTCAGCATGGCAGCAAACTCACACAAATTCAGAGGAAATCCTCTCAGATTTCACTGTTAAAGCTAAACCTGGTCAAACTCTGCAGGTTCTGCTTCTAAAGGAGGACAAAAGTTGTCCCCCATTTTGTTCTTGTCTCTTCAGGTCTGCAAACATCTGCTCTGCAGATGGAGGAGGTGCTGAAGGCTTTAAAAACTGTTTACACTGCTTTAAAAGCCCAGTTTCCAGAAACACATCCTCAGCTTCACAGATGAACATGCCTGGGCCTGCAGATGTTACAGTTCATCATCTTCTCTGGTGTGAAGCCAGAGCTGATGTTGGGTTTCTGATGGAGTCATTTCTCCTGTGGGAAACAGCAGCGTCATTCCTCAGGACCGCGTTAAAACGGACTCCAGCTGGGTCCAGCACGCTGACGAGAACTCAAGGAGCTAAGCAGAGACGACTTTGGTTTATATTTGTGAAAAGTTTGCAGAAATATGATGAAGGATTATGAAAAGTAAAGATGTATGGGTCCCATCGGCTGTTTATGTAAAACCCCCAAAGTAAGGCTACAGTGGAATAAAATCTGCAGCAGGGAGACAGAATATAATCTGAAAGCGTCATTTTCTGTTGTTTTTCACTTTAGAGTAGAACCTCTAAACATGCTTTCAACAGTGATGTTCTGATTGTTTGAAATAATAAAACATACCTGCTTTTTAATAGTAATGATAAATCAGAAGAATATATTTAATGCCTGTCTGAAAATGATAGATTTGTTTTTTCCTAACAGCAGCTGCAGTTTGAATCTTTGCGGGCCTCCTTGTTTTCTTCCTTCAGTCCTCAACAATACAGATCGTTAAAGGTTCCTCCTGAATCTCTGCCGACTCCAACTAAGCAGAGTGGATATCTTGCTCCCACTTACGGGAAGCTAATTTCCAGTGGAGTCTCCCAGTGAGACTCCACTGCAGGTGGAAAACAAGCTTTGACCACCCAAACAGCAGCAGGACGGTTAGATTTTCAGAAGATATTTGCAGGACAAATTAAATGTTTTACAACCTACCTTTCTTTTCTACAGGATATCTCTTTTATTTTGAGGTAAAAACATGTTTGAATTTGTCTCAAAGGTGTTTTTTTATTAACAATTCATGAACTGGTCTGTGAAAAATGCCAAACTGTTTTATAGACATAACATTTTATAGAATGCTGTGTTTAACCCCCACCCTCTGTCAGCACACAGAGACCTGGACTCGCTCCCTGGCTGGAACAGGTCCTGCAGGGTGCATGAAGAACCAATGTTGTTGTGTATGCATGACTGGTGCATGCAGAACCAGTCATGCATGCACAACAAGACTGAAGATTCAAGAAGCATTATACAGGTCCTTCTCAAAATATTAGCATATTGTGATAAAGTTCATTATTTTCCATAATGTCATGATGAAAATTTAACATTCATATATTTTAGATTCATTGCACACTAACTGAAATATTTCAGGTCTTTTATTGTCTTAATACGGATGATTTTGGCATACAGCTCATGAAAACCCAAAATTCCTATCTCACAAAATTAGCATATCATCAAAAGGGTCTCTAAACGAGCTATGAACCTAATCATCTGAATCAACGAGTTAACTCTAAACACCTGCAAAAGATTCCTGAGGCCTTTAAAACTCCCAGCCTGGTTCATCACTCAAAACCCCAATCATGGGTAAGACTGCCGACCTGACTGCTGTCCAGAAGGCCACTATTGACACCCTCAAGCAAGAGGGTAAGACACAGAAAGACATTTCTGAACGAATAGGCTGTTCCCAGAGTGCTGTATCAAGGCACCTCAGTGGGAAGTCTGTGGGAAGGAAAGAAGGGAAGAAGCAGCACTGGACTGTTGCTCAGTGGTCCAAAGTACTTTTTTCAGATGAAAGCAAATTCTGCATGTCATTCGGAAATCAAGGTGCCAGAGTCTGGAGGAAGACTGGGGAGAAGGAAATGCCAAAATGCCAGAAGTCCAGTATCAAGTACCCACAGTCAGTGATGGTCTGGGGTGCCGTGTCAGCTGCTGGTGTTGGTCCACTGTGTTTTATCAAGGGCAGGGTCAATGCAGCTAGCTATCAGGAGATTTTGGAGCACTTCATGCTTCCATCTGCTGAAAAGCTTTATGGAGATGAAGATTTCATTTTTCAGCACGACCTGGCACCTGCTCACAGTGCCAAAACCACTGGTAAATGGTTTACTGACCATGGTATCACTGTGCTCAATTGGCCTGCCAACTCTCCTGACCTGAACCCCATAGAGAATCTGTGAGATATTGTGAAGAGAACGTTGAGAGACTCAAGACCCAACACTCTGGATGAGCTAAAGGCCGCTATCGAAGCATCCTGGGCCTCCATAAGACCTCAGCAGTGCCACAGGCTGATTGCCTCCATGCCACGCCGCATTGAAGCAGTCATTTCTGCCAAAGGATTCCCGACCAAGTATTGAGTGCATAACTGTACATGATTATTTGAAGGTTGACGTTTTTTGTATTAAAAACACTTTTCTTTTATTGGTCGGATGAAATATGCTAATTTTGTGAGATATGAATTTTGGGTTTTCATGAGCTGTATGCCACAATCATCCGTATTAAGACAATAAAAGACCTGAAATATTTCAGTTAGTGTGCAATGAATCTAAAATATATGAATGTTAAATTTTCATCATGACATTATGGAAAATAATGAACTTTATCACAATATGCTAATATTTTGAGAAGGACCTGTAGTTAAGTTGAAAGAGGGGATGAAATCATTTTAATAGTGTCTCTCAAAACAGACAGAATGAGGCTGAATGTTGGACTTTTGCGGAATAATTGGGAACTTTGGACTAAGTCCTGTATGGAAGCAGGTTTTCTGTTCTGTTTAGTCATGTTTAGTTCAAGCTCCTCAGGTAAAAGCAGCCTCTTTAGTCCAAAGTTCAGAGAACATCGACAGAAAACATGTTCATTTCAACATGTTCAGTCAAAAAACTGCCAACACTCATCTGTCAGATATTAACGGGATTGAAAGACCTAAATGAACCTTCAGTTTTAGAACTTCCACCACATCAGGGTCTGAGAACTGACAGAACCTTTGGTCCAGTGGCACCGTGATACAGCAGACTCAGGAGGAGGCCTCGAAGTCACTGCACAAACTGTGGATCCACTCATCACGTTCCACATTGAACTCCACATGGAGTTTTCCTCGAATGCTAATACTGCAGCCTGTTAATGTTACTGCTGACCTACTTCTGCACAACATCAAGGCAGAAAATCTGCTGCAGGTTTCATACCTGATGAGCTCTGCAGCTGCTGGGACGGGTCGAAGGAAAACGTATTTTATCTGTCAGCTGGTTCAGAGGCCAGCTGTTTTTCTCACACACACATACACACACACACACACACAGGAAGTGATCTCACCTGTTTACGGTTGGATGAGTTTAACTCAGTTCCTGCAGATCACAGGAGATTTGAATAGAGACGACGTGGTCCATGCAAACATCTGCAGCAGTAATTTGTTTATTGTGCTCTGTTTTAGGTCCGTTTGATCACTAAAACTCAGACGAGGAGAAAAACGTGGACAGGCGCTTTCAGAGGAAGTCTGAAGCTTTTCAAATGGTTTCTCCTTAAACTTGGAGATGTGTGGGCAAACCTTTTTCTGCAGATTAGTTTTATTCCTTTTGCATGTCTGTTTTATGAAATGCAGCCGACACACCAAGCTGAAATATGATGTTACTTTAAAACCAGAACAAGAAAAAGACTCCTTCAAACCATCCCAGCTGTTGCTGTTCACCTTAATCAGCAATGATTTGCCTGCCTGCTCCTCCTCTGGCTGTAAAACACACAAACAATTATATTCAAATGAGCTTCAGACGCAGAAATAAAATAAGCCAAGAGGCAAACAAAGGTTGTAAAAGCATCAGAGAAGCATTATGGATAAAAATCGACCACAGACAAAAGTCACCAGGAAAAATCCCTCGAAAGGAAAAATGTCACCGTTTGAAACTGGAATTACAGAAATAAAAAGCTGTTTTTTATTCTTGAATTAATTTGTTTCATTTTAGCTTTATAAAATTACACTTAGTGACATACAGTAAATTATCTACGTCACTGGGTTTGGATCAGTACATTCAGAGATGATTCTAAGAACTAGTTTAAGTGAAAATGAAAATCTGCTCCTCGTGGTTTGGTTCTGTGTCATCGGGCCTTTTATGCCAACTCCCGATTATTCGGTAGTTCAGAACCAAACTATAATCTGTTATTAGGATAATTAGGCAGAATGGTCGCCAACCAATCAGACGGTACGATGTTTTCATAATAAATCTTCTGTCCATGAGTGAGTCTGCAGAAGGTTTGGACATTTTGTCTGCAGATGTTAGAATCTGAACAACATCAAGCTTTCTCCTGCTTGTTGTCCTCACTAATCCAGCTTCCACCCACACCACCTCTGAGCTTCCATCCAGCATATTTAAGCTTTTTAGAAACTCCACAACCTTTTATATAAAAGCCTTTAAATTTGAACAAGAAAAACTTGTCAAAAGACTATTTAAAGTTCAGCGAAATGCTCAAGCCAACAACATGAGCCACTTAATTTCCCTGTAAAACCACCAGTTTAACATCTGGCATCGCGGCACGGCGCTGGAAGCATAACCTGCATGAAGTTGTTCAGATTATCGACTCAGAGACTGGAGGGAGAAGCCAGAGAGATGCTCTGCAAATAAAAACTATAACCTATCGGAGAACAAAAGCTCCATGTTTCTGTGTTTACTCGTCCTGGTCCATCTGATTTATCTCAGCACTCGGAGTCTCTGCTGCCTTGTGTCTCCTGTGGAAGACGTTCAGACAGGTTTCATCTGTGCCTCTGATCCCAGAATAACTCAGGATTATTTCCTTCAGGCCCCGTCAGCGATAAAAGCAGCGGCCTGCAGCAGAGGCCCTCCAAACTGACCTGAGGACAGATGTCTGCAGCTTAAAGGAAACATGACACCAAGCTGGGCCTGCTCCTGGCTTCCAGACCAAACACCAAGGGTTCTACAGAACCACTTAGGAGTTTCCATCCACTCATCCTGATTTGAACCATTCGTTTCCAGGGGAAACAAATATACTGCTGCAATGATTTTTGTAAAACAGGAACTTTCTGCACATGTTTGATCGTTTTGTGATTTTTCTCTGATCCATAAAGAGTCAAATATATACATACAACCCCTGAGATGTTTGGTCAAATCTCTCTTAGCAAGTTGCCCTTCGGCCGAGTCACTCTGCAGCGACCGCCAAGCTGCTGGCATCAGTCTGGTTGGGTACATCTCTGTTTCTGCTGGCTAGGAGCCATGTCTAAAGATGCTGCTCCTGCTTCACCAACAGCAGGGAGAGGTGAACCATCCATGTTCACATCCCCATCATGAGACAGCAGCTCAGTGGAAGGATTAATGTCTCATACAAAGAGCAGCATTTCAGAGCCTGTTGGACCAGAGCCCGTCCCATACTGAAGGCATGTTGGAATGTGGGTTTGTTAGTTTCACAGGAGAAGACCTGCTCTTCCACCCTCAACATGGATGACAGAAGGTCAAATGTTCTGCCTTTAAACTGAGATCCAGACCAGGATTTTTAAGGCGATCCAGTCGTAATGTTTAAGACTCAGGAGAACATGCAAGAAACATGCAAAAGAGGATGAAAATACATGAACTTGATAATAATGTGGAGTTTAAATAAAATGTAGAAAGTCAGTTTCGGCATCAGTTCTCTCCAGTTTCCGTTTTTAAAAAGGCATTTTTCTCTGTTCAAACTGGAAAACTGCTTTATGCAATAAAAATGTTTACATGCAAATAGGCAGGTGGATCCCAAACACAAATCCCTGGAAATCTCCCAAATATCACAGATTCTCTGAGACTGGGGTTCTGTTGGGAGTGTATGAGCTGTAATCATATTACAGAAGCTATGATAAAGCAGAACTTAATTTTCCTGGCAAAAGCTGATTAGAGTGAGGCTGAGGTTAAAACCGCCTAAAAAACGACTCTGACCTCAAAGATGGTATCACAGTCATGGAGAACCCATGAGAACATGGCTGGATTTGCCCAGATCACCATCATTATGCACCAAGAACTCACCACATAAGGTTCTGATGCATTTTTCCACATCCTTGTGTTGCTCTCCCCATGCAGACATTCCCACGATCCTACCACATCCGTCCACAGCTCCATCATGCCACCCTACCTGACATGAGCTAAGCTGCAGCTACACAGCTTTACTGTCATCACGGAGTTCTCCACCCAGGAGACCCATTTCCATCTAATTATTCACTACAGACATTTCAGAAGTGACCAAAATTCTCCAGAACCTTCAATGCACAGCAGGGAGCCCACTGCATGATTCAAATGTCCATCAAGACCAGAGAAAAAAAGTCACTGATACGAGGTCACAGTGAGGTCACAGGTCCCTGACTAACTGGTTAGAAAGGTGGAGCAAGAAGGTGCTGCCGTTTTTTCCAGGAAGCATAACATGCCAGCACATGTCAGGCATGTTTCCACACATGTGAACAGAGAGGAAGTGGAAAAGTTTCCACAGTGGGAACCAGTTTCCCCACAGAATCATTGGGTCATCAGTCCAGAAATCTACAAGAGACGGAGTGAGTCACTGCGAGGCAGGAAAACCTGGGACAGAGACGAAGACGGGTGGGGGGATCGGTTTGTGCGTGTGTGTGTGTTTCAGAAGAAGCCCGGCTTGTCAGTTCAGGATCATTTATGAATTTACGAAGACCAGGTGAAATAAACACGTGAATCATTACAAAGTGAAGGTCTACCAGCAGCAGCTTCCAGCACGGAGATAAAACCTGCTCCTTAAAGCTGGAAGAGCAAAGCATTCCTATAATTCCTCTGCAGACGGAGATTCCGTGTCGCTCTCTGGGTTGATGAGACGTTGTGAAATCAGCAGGAAGGCTGCCAACATCCAGAAAAGTGTTTTCTGTCGGAGGCTCAATATTTTCCATAACAAACCAAACTGTGACGGAAAAGCGGCTAAAGCCCAGAAGATTAATTGAACAGGAAAGGGACTTTGTTATCCATTCATCCATCCTTCCATCCATCCGTCTGTCCATCCATCGGTTACTAAGGTAGCCAATCCAGAAACCTCTCCTCCCAGTTCCTACACAGACTAAGAAATGGATTACAGTGTCTTCCAAAACTAAAATACAAAAATATGGAAAAATATGATCATTTGTTTTTGTTCTTTCTTCTTTTTTCATGTTCTTTAATAAACTGCTGAAAACTACACTGAAGAAATTTCTGCTGGAAAATTATTTTTATATTTGAAACTTGGCTGAAAGGACTGAGAACTCATTGTTCAGGTCGTTGTATTAAATACTCTTTTTAGGGAAACCAAACATCGATGGTGGAGTTCATCATTTCATTTTAATTTATTTCACTGAAACTTGTTCCGGCTCAGAATTAAATTAGAACCACGTCTGAAACTTGAATCTCTGCAGTCCTGATGTGATTTCAGACTCGGAGGCCGGTGCTAAGGGTCTGGACCAGCTTCAGAAAGGCGTCGCTGAGCTTTTCTTAAACAATCTAAACCCAAACCTGCCGAGAGCTGCAGAACCGGTCTGACGTACCGTTTAAAAGGCCCTGTCAACATTCTGCCCACATTCCTGCTGCTGATCCGCTCTATAACCTACAAACTGCCGCTGGATGCTGCCAACATTACTGACAGATGAACATTATGATGTTTCATTCAGACTCTGATGTAAATACTCGTGTCTCGGGCTCCCTTATCGGGTCATTTCTATGCAGCTCACTCTGCATCTAGACAACAGGTGCGTTCCCAGCCAAAAGTCCGGGCTGCAGCTTCCTCTCTTTGTGGAGAGCCGAGCCTTGATTTCCCACAGCTCCTCTCATTCCGTCTGGATTTCTAAGCAGTTGTGTAATGGCAGCTGGAGGCAGAGTGACCTGGTGCAAAGAGCAGCAGTAAAAACAGAGCAGGAATGCCAGGATGTGGCAAGCTGCTGCAGAGAGGCTGGACGATGAAATCCTTCTTGTTGTAAACCTTATTTGTTCATCTTCCCGGTTTAATCTGGTTTTCTGCATGTTCCAAACAAAACCAGGGGTGTCATTTGCTTTCAGTCTGAATAAAAACTGATCGCATGATTTTTTTTTTTTTACCTTGTCCTTTCTGGCAGAGAAGCACTCAGAATTGTTGTCTGAGTGCCAGGAGAAGCCCAACAGATTTACTTTCACAAGTGGAGTATTACAGCTAACGCTTTAAAGCTCTGCTTGATGTTTATAAAAAGAAACTTCATTAGAAACTGCTTTGGGATTATTTCAATTGTTACGGACACAGAGACAAATGGAAAGGAAAAAAAAGAAGCACGAAAGAGAGAAAGGAGGACAAAAAGGAAAAGGGGAGAGAAGGAGAATAGAATGGAGGAAAGAAGGATGAAGAGAATACAAGACAACACCCTGCTTGCTTCTACACCTGCAGAAATGTTCGTATTACCAGCCTTTTTACCGAAAGGTGCACGGTACTTATGAATGCAAGATGTATTTAGTTGTAAATGCGGCTCAATATAGAACAATTGTGCATCTTTTAACACCTGAATCTAAACACTTGTGGGTCTGAGTGTGAGTGCGCTTGTGTATACAAGGTTTCTCCATAAAAATATGCAATAGTGAGTGTGAGGAGCCACAGACCCGCCCCCTGGACCCGGGACAGATACAGAGGAGATCCAAGCCACAGACATCCAAAGGCCTCCCAGAGCACAGGAACCCCAGGAGAACCACCACTGGGACTACCGTAACCCCCCAGAGAGGAGCAGTGGAGAATTCCAGGGGAACCACCCAGCAGCCACAGTGCAGGAGCCTCAGGGACCCAGGTACCGATACCCCATAGTGACAACCAGCCCCCAGACCCAGGAGGTGGTCCCCTTCCCTCCGGGGGTCGAGACAAGCAGACCGCCCCAGCACCTGAACCAGGTCTGGGCTACCCCGGGCTCGTGCCTGAACCTGAGCGACCCCGGCCCGGACCCCAGTCCCCAACCACCCCTATCTTTATCCAGGGATGGGGCCATGTACAAAAGAGGGGCCTACATGGTCCAAACAAGCCTGCCAACCAGAGCCGCCACAGAATAAAATAGTCCCCACCCCCAATGAACCCGACATAAAGGATTTGTTAGTTTTTTAGTAAAAATAACTTAACGGCCTCATTTTTTATTAGCAAACAATTTTAATGGGGTCAAATATTTTAAACCGATTTGTTCAGAAAGTTAAGAGTTTAACTGCATTTAAAAAGAAAAAGAAAAGTTTTCCTTCTTTCCCTCCAGGTGGTTCCTTCAGCAATGAAGCACGACGCAGAGTTCTGGTAAAATGTGGTTTTCAGCACCCGGTCCAACCAGAACAGGACAAGACTGCAGACATGTTGTGGAAACTGGATCCCAACTGAAGGATTCCTGTAGGCTTTGTTTGAAACTCAGTATTGTCTTCCTGATTTAACATTCTACATCAAGATCCTGCATGTCCCACATCTCAGGAGCTCCATCGGATCTCAACCCCTGATCTCAGAAAGAAGGTTCATAAACAAATGTCTGGACTTATAGGAACCCTTAAATAAGACAAGTTAAAGATAAATCCAGCAAAAAGGAAAAGAAACTTTTCCATCTACAGCCCACAATAAAAAAATTACAATTACACAATCATGCATCCTAGGGCCTTAATCTGAAACAGAATCTGCAGAACTTTGGGTCCACATGTAGAGCAGCCAGGGTTTCTATCGACATGCTGCAGAACCTTTCTCAGATTTTATAAAAAATGGACCCTGTTCTGGTCCCCAACAGAGCTGGTCCGGTTTATACATGTAAAACACACTTCAGGTGGGACAGAACCCTGATCTGGATCATCCAGATCAGCCATAACACTGCAGTGGCTGGCAGAACTCTCCCTACCATCATGTTTATGTGTTGAACAACAATTCCTATTAAAACCCAAAACATATCAACACAACCATCTTTTCCACCCAGTCCGAATCTCCTGAGAAATGTTCTAGATGTTCCAGTGACCTCCATTAAAGCTGGACTGATGTCATCTCATTAATCTGAATGGATTACCTCACCCAGTCCAGCCCTGGAAACCACCTCAAACTCAGCCTGCCCCACCCTGTACAGTCACACTGCTGTATTATGACAGAACATTTTGGCCCAAAAAAATCGTACCCACACCGTCCCAATTCTGGATGCTTCACAGAAACCAGGCGAGGCAGGAAAACTGACCAGCCCAACCTGGAAGCGCAGACGGGTCCAGAAATGTGCAGACAAAGGCTCTGAGTGGGTGTTACAGATATGCACTGGGAACTGGAGCGGATTAAAAGGACCCACAGGGACCGCTCCAACCAGAACACATAATTCCTCCAACACAAACACTTAATGTTCTGGAGCACTTCAGGATCGAACTGCAACGCCTAATCAATCGCTTTATGTTTCCCATTTACACACTGTAACCATGGCAACAGCAGAGGCAAAGAAGTTGTGTCAGCATCAACAAAAAATGTTTTACAGAACACCGATACACGGGTCTCTAAGGGTTGAAACCAGAACTTTCTGCATGTCCATCATCTGTTTTAACCTCGTTTCTGTCATTTCTGCATTTGTGTTGGAAATAACACAGAGTAGTCAGTTGACCTTTAACCCTAGGGTTCACACACTAAGGTGCAAAACAGGCTAAAAGGCCTGATTCCAGACATGAAATACAGACCAGAAACCAAAGCAACAGAACAGAACTCAAATGATCCAAACATTTCCTTTGATTTTTTTATATCTGCTCTAATAAAACCACATCAGATGAAATTCATGTTCATGATGCAACCGTAGCAGCACAAGTCTCTAAAACAAGGACTTTATTTTATCGTTACACTATGTAACAATTTATAGAGCCAGCTTTATTGTCTTTCATTTTTTTTGTTTTCTTATTGTTGAATTTTAATCTCTACTTGGTGTTGAAATGTATTCCTCCTTGTATGATTTAAGACTGTCTACAGACTGGAGCAGTGAAATTTCACCATATTTGCACGACGACAGAAAAGGTCTCGGGATTCTAGCTTTAAATCCATCAACTCAGATTTGGTCATTTCAGAAATATTCTTCAAAAACGTAGAGAACCGTTGAAACCGAAGCATCCGGAGGTTCTGTGGATCTCAGATTGTTCATGAAGAGCTCTGCTCCGAATCTGAAGTAAATAAAAAAACAGATATAAAAGGAGACAATCTCAGATCCACAGTAACTACAGAATCGCCTTAAAAATGTCCTGAAAATCATTTTCCTGCTAATTTTAACCAATATTATCATAGCTGGTTTATTCATGCAGAGATGAAAGTCGGCTTGAGAAATATGTCCAATTAGATAACAAGCCCCGACTCTCAGGAGCTGAATTACATTGAACTCATCTTTTCTAAAGCAGCTATCATCCTTCCAGCTTCTGCTGCTCATCTGAACCGGGTCGTGATCTTTGGACCACCTCCCTGGGAAGGCAACCAGACCACTGCAAGGGAACCCTGGAGGTAGCAGGGATTCATCTAAATGTTGCAGGACAGTAACTCTCAAGGACTGGAGTTGGAAACCCCGAGGCAGAACCAGAACTCATAGGAGGAGATACAGAACCACCTCTTCCCACAAGAAGGATGTCTGTATTTCACTCCTAAACATATCTCTGATTATAAGTTCTGTTTCAAGTGGATCAAATTTCTCTGCAGCTAAACCAACAGAATGAACCACCTCTCATGCACAGAACTCTGGAAAAGATGGTTCTGGCCCGTCCATCTCCAACTCCTGTAGCACCTTTTAATAAGCAGACTGTCCCATCCTGCCCTGGTTAAGCCCAGAGTTTGGTCCAAACAATAGCACCTGTTGTTCTGGTAGGTGCACCTGCAGCTCATTTACAATCAGGACATGAATGCCTGTTGTTCTGGCTGCAGACACGCCCAGAACCACGCAGGTCTCCTCTCACTTTCCAGTTCTCCTGCAGGACTAGAGGCGCTTCAGAGACCTGATGGTCCCAGCAGAAAACCAGGAAGCCACACCAGATCCTCCCCGGGGCGCATCGCGCTCTGGAAGTTCCTCCGTGGAAAAACACGAAGCAACCAGCAAAACAGGTTTCAAAGTGGCCTGGTTCGGATCCAGATCTCTGGAGGACCCATTCAGCTCTGCTGATCCTCACAGAATCCAGGATGAATTAGAGTTTAAAGAGAAAACCAGCAGGACTTATTCTGATTACACTGATCCAAACAGACGGGAACTTTGTTCCAAAAAACATCCAGAGAAACGGTCCAGGCTTCCCGGAGTCCCCGCCGCGACCATCTGACCGGGTTCAGCCGGTTCTTACCTTGAATGTAGGCGGACTTGGTTTCATCTAGGAGACTGGACGTGGAGACCCCCATGGTGCTGCTCACGGCTGCGGATCCACAGGTAGACTTCAGTCCTCAGGTGCGAACTGGCTCCTCGGATCTGCTGAGAGGAGGAGGAGGCAGTAGGCAGACTCCTCCTCCTCCTTCTCTCCTCCTCCTCCTCCTCCTCCTTCTCTCCTCCTCCTCCTCCTTCTCCTTCTCTCCTCCTCCTTCTCCTTCTCTCCTCCTTCTCTCCTCCTCCTCCTCCTCCTCCTTCTCCATCCTCCTGAAAGATCATTCAGGGACACCCGGACGCCGTTTATGACTGAGTGACTTTAAAACATCACTGATGTTTATATATCTAAATAATTTTTTTAATTACTAAAAACATTTTTAAGAATTAGAAACACATTAATCCAGAAATAGGAACTACTTAAACTTTTATTATCTTCTTAAAATTCATAGGTTTACATACCCTAAAACCCCGATGCCGTTAAACAACCTGGCTGATGATGATGTCATCTCTTTGCTTCTGATTGGTTAATTCACAACATTTTAACTGAATGGAGACACACTTGAAACACCTGTTTCCTTTCGTGACATCATCAAAACTATTAAGAAAGATCAGCCAAGATATCAGGAGGACAGTTATGGACCTCATCAAGTCAGGTTCAATTTTCTCCTTTAGGTTCTCCTTTAATCTATACAAACAAGTATATCCAAATATTAACATCATGGAAATGTTGATCTGGCATACTGTTCAGGAAGGAGCCAGGTTCTGTGGCCCAGGTATTAACAGGTTCTGGTACTAAATGTGTGAATCAACCCCAGACCAAAGCAAAACAGCTTGTGGAGATGCTGCTGAAGCTGGTCAGAGAGTCACCATCCAGAAGGCAACAAGTCCTGGACCAACATGGGCTGGAAAACCACTCAGACAGGAAGAAGCCATGACTCCAAAAGCCAGATTACAGTTTACTGATGAAAAACATAACATAAAAAAAATTCATTATTCTGCAAAAAAAAAACAACTCATTTCTGTGATTCTAACCTAAAGCAGAAAGTTTAGTCTGATTTAAAGTCAGTGAGAGAACATTTTTACACACACTTGATTGCTGATCTTAACTCATTTATATTATCTTCTAAATATATAAATAATATGGAATTATTGTTTGATGTACTGAAGAGTTCTTATATCATCTAACAGTACGCAGCCCAAACCTGTCCTTTAGCACCCAACAGTATACATTCATGAGTTTTTATCAAATATTTTAATCTAATTTATATTTGTACAATTTCTCACATCTTTCTCCAAACTATTCCATAGATTTGCTCCACTTTTTGGGTTTTCAATCATCTTTAAACATGTTTGTTAGAAATTGTGTAGTTACTGTACACAGAGCCAGCTGCTGGTGTAAAAGAGCTGAGAAGCTTTGCCTCTGAATTATTTAAAGCTGTGAACTTGACTTTAGGGTATTATTAATTCAAATTATATGAAAGAGCATAAACTGAAATTTCAGCATAGCTCTGTCTTCACTCCTACAAACATTATAAAGGTTAAGTTCAGCAAGAGGCAGGGTGCATTGTGGGAAACGTAGGATGTCAGGTCTTCATAGGTTTTTAATTTTAAACACATTTTCTGCATGAAAACATTATTTCCAAACCTTTTTCCAGACAATTATTGATGTTTTTGTTTAATGTCAGTAAATATTTATCTTTAATTTGTATCTTATGACAAATTATTGCTGTTTGTGCAAAAAATTTCAATTATCTGCAAATTACAATAACAGCTCATAAAAAAAAATTCCTCAACTGACTGAATCCATAAATCAGAAGCCTCGTTTATTGTAAAGAAGCAAACCTGGAGGTTAAACATCGGTGCAAAAATATTATTTACTTGCAACTATTAACCTGAAGAATACCAACTGAAATATAAAACTGTAGCTGCCAAAAAAACTCCAGAAAGCTGTAAAATGTCTCATTTTGCAGAAAGATTTTATTGTGCCTCTAAAAGACGAATAAAAAGGTAAAAATCGGGAGAAAGGAGAAATGAATAAAATATTGTTTTCAGGGTAAATTAAATAGATTGACATTATATAAGCATAGTAGTTTGTGCTGTTTAATAAAAATGTGCTCTAACAAATGTCCATGAGTGTGGTCAGAACTCAGTTTGGGTCAGAAGGAGTTGCCATGTTTCCAGACTTTTCTTGGCTCAGACCGGTTTCTCCGCACTCACGCTCATCTGAGCGCTGACGCCAGCGTTGGTGCATGTGGGCACGCTGTACTTGGTGAGGACGGATTTAAACTGCTGCAGCGTGGCGTTGGTCCGGACTCCCGTCGGGTCGAAGTGAGTCCGGCCCACCCTGAAGCCGGCCTCTGTCAGGTACTGCAGGAACTTGTTTAACCTGTGGATGGAAACACGCAGCAGAAACATTCAGACCTACATGGCAGGTTAGACTTTACTGTTTCAGGGTTCTGAAAGGATCCAACTGGGTTCGATTCTACAAAAGTATCCATCAGGTTAAATGCACTAAAAACTGCAGAGCAACATGTATATACCATGGATCAAAGTGAAGATGATTACAGAAACATGGAAGTTTCTCCAAAAAAGATGAAACAGAAAGGGGATGGCTGCCAGGAGGCCACTAATTTCTGGTTAGTTCTGGTTCTGTATGTCCCAGTGGTCTCCTGTATTCACCATATGTCTGGACTATGGAGTAGACGTCTAACACAGAAGCATTTATTCCAAAGCAAAAACTCCAGCATGGCTACGTTCACCTAAAGCTTTGGAAGATAAGGTGTTCTGCTCCCATAAAACCAAACCTAAACTGTTGGACACAATTGCAAAAAAGTGAGCATCACCAAAATACATAAAAAGACCTGATACCCACAGAGAAACATGGCAGTGGCAGCATAATGCTGCGGGGTTGCACTTATGTCCCTGTAGAGATGGTTTTGGATTCAGGAGGTAAACGATTCAGAGGTGATCATTTTAAACAGTCTCCTCTGCTATGATCTGATCTGGGAAGATAAACGCTGTTGGTGAAGTAAATAATGTAGTCTTGATTTGGTCCAGGGGTTTGTGTTTGGATGTTATCACAAATAAAATGTTAAAATTGGGTTTCATTCCTTTTAAATGAATTTCTAACAGCCTGGTTTTAAATCTCTAATTCATTTTTAATAATTTCTGCTAAAGGTTGACAGAAGTTTATCTCTAGCCGGTTTGTTAATTTCCAGTTGTTTTGTCTCCACGGTCTTTGTGCCTTCGTTTCCATTCATGCAACATATTTTCATGGCCTTGTAATTGTTGTTTCAGTCTGTTATTTTGTGTACTGGTTACAAATCACTCACTTGGGCATATTCATGCCCCGGATGCTGTGCCGGTGGATGCTGTAATAGAAGGGTGGATGTTCCAGAGACACGTCCGGCTTTAACTTCTTCACAACGTTTCCAGACTCCTCCCCACTTTTCCTTTTCCCTACAGGAAAAACAGGGAAAACATAAAACTCTTCTTGCCATAATATAACCATGAAAAAGAACTGGTAAAAAGCCAGTAAAGTTTGGTTAGCAGGAAAACCTTTTACTATAAATTCCACCAGGTCAATCAAGACAACACCGCCCTCTACAGGACATATCTGCACCTACACATGTCCATATTTAGATATGATTCCTGCACATTCCTGGACCTGTATATGATCATTATGGGTCATTAAGCAATAATACAATGGTTGGTTTGTATTTCCTGTGCAGGTAATTTATAAAGAACAGAATCATAGGACAAGTTAAAAACAGAGCAACTGACCGGACTGATCAGCCAGACCTCCATCTTCTCCACTCTGTAATGTCTTGATAACAACTCCACACTCCACTGCAGCGGAAACAGAAGATTCAGCGTTTTATCCTACAGATATAACAGACTGCATCAAAGCTGAGATAGTTACCCTGGTTGGTGAGAGCTGACGACCCGTGCACTAAAGACTTGAGAGTGGTGCACTCGGACTCGCAGATCAGAGTTTTGACCAGCGGCTGGATGTCGTCCATGCTGTGCTGCACAGCAGCAGAGAGCATCCTCCTCAGAAAGCCAGTGTTAAACAGAGGTCCGGACCTGCACACAGATACATGAAACCTGTGTTTCTACGTGCATAGAAATACGTGTCAGACTTTTCTCTATACAACAGTTTATTCCAGATCCTGTCAGCTCCAGTTATATGTGAATATTCTATGAAGGAAAATACAATTTCTCTGATTCAGTTAAAAAAAAATCTTAAACAACATATTTTCAGTTCAATAGTAGTATTTAGGGAACTTGGTTTTAATTTATGGATGTGTGTTTCTGACGCTGATTGGTGCAGTTTTTACCACAGAGGACCCAGCTGAACTGCGGTCTTTCCAGGCAGACTTCCATGACAGTTACAGGGGAGTGTGTCTACAAGAAAAAGGTGTTAAAGGGCAATTTAATACAGCTAAAAGCCAATTTCTTTCTAATACAATACAACACTAGGCTTGTTCTGGATAAAGTCATCCCAACCGGTTTCTACACAGCTAAATGGTAATTTTCTACAACATATGCAGCACAACATATGCAGCACTAAGCTACACTCAGCAAAGCTTAAATAAGCTACATTAGGCTGAGCTAACAAGACCAGGCTACACCAACATGAGATAAACTAACCTGATAAGTTAAACTGCAGTGAACCAAAAAATAAGATTATCTAAAATAATTTATGATTAACTAATCCAACTAAACTAGGCTAAACTAATTTAGCTAAACTATAAATATATAACACTACATTATGCTATGCTAAGCTAAAATAAGACATAGTAAGCTAAAGCAAACAAAATTAGGAGCAACACTGTGTTAAAGTTTCACTAAACAAGGCTAAACCAATGTATTCCAAGAAGTCAGGTTAAGATAAAGTAAGATTACATACAAAAGACTTACATTAAGTTTAAAAAAGCTAAGGTAGACAAACCTAAGTAAAGTTAAATTGAAGCTAAGTTAAACCTTGGTATAGTAATGCTAATCTACTGAGCTAAAATATACTACTTTAGATGTAACTAAACTAATCTAAGATATATTTATAAAAGATAAACCAAACTCAGAAACCAAACAAATGAAATAAATAAAATCAAGATAAAGATCACATAAACTAGGATTAACTAAGATAAAGTCTCTGTAAAACAAGCCAAGTTAAATCAAGCTAGCAAGGTCATGCTATGGTATGCTGAAACAGAGCTAAAAGTAGCCTAACATAAAGTATGATGAGTTGAAATAAACTAATCTACACAAAACAATCTAAGCTAAGACTTTTCCAAGATCCAGTAACCTAAGCTAATCAAAGTCAACTTAGCTAAACTGAACAAGTCAAACTGAACCAGTCAGTCAGTCATTTTCTACCGCTTATTCCATAGTGGGTCGCGGGGGAGCTGGTGCCTATCTCCAGCAGTCTACGGGCGAGAGGCGGGGTACACCCTGGACAGGTCGCCAGTCCATTGCAGGGCAACACACAAACAACCATGCACACACTCATTCATACACCTAAGGGCAATTTAGAGTGACCAATTAACCTAACAGGCATGTCTTTGGACTGTGGGAGGAAGCCAGAGTACCCGGTGAGAACCCACGCATGCACGGGGAGAACATGCAAACTCCATGCAGAAAGACCCCCGGTCGGGAATTGAACCCAGGACCTTCTTGCTGCAAGGCAACAGTACTACCAACTGTGCCACCGTGCAACAAGTCAAACTGAACCATTTTAACTAAATATATTTGACTAATAGCAGATTATTAGGGAACAAATCCTTCAATATATACACAAATTGATAAAATGTAGGGTTAAAAAACTTTCTAACACCAGCTACACTCTAATGAAGCACATATTTGGTGGAATCACAGAGTTCCTGTCTAAGATAAACCAATCATTTTGTACTTAGAACAACACATTAAGCTTCAAGGTAGTGCTGGGCAGTATACCGGTTCATCCGGAATACCGGTTGCAATTACCCCTCCGATATGAATTTTTCATATACCGCCATGCCGTGACATAGCTGAGAAAACAGCTGTAACGCTTCCAACAGGCAGACTTGTGCCCAAGAGAGGAGCTGTGGCTCTAGTTTGGAAGTTTTTTGGATTAAAAAAAAATTCAGACGCAGACCAAGAGGCTGTATATTGCAAAGTTTGTCGAGCCACTGTTGCTGCAGGTCTTCTAACACTAGCAACTTACTTCATCACATCAGCAAAAAACATGTGTTGGAATATCTGCCATTACGGTCGTCGGGTTTAATGCCGTCAACCAGCAGAACCAGAAAAACAGTTGAGCCAAAGGGTCAGACATCGCTTTAACCGGCGTTTTCTGGAGGCACTGTATATGACCCCAAAAACAAACGGTGAAGCAACATTAAGAGTAAAGTAACAATCCACCTATGCAAGGACATGGTCCCACTACAGACAGTCGAGACAGACCGGTTCAGATCAATGATACAAGGTACATCTTACCGGGGCAAACATTAATGCACATCGAAATTTAGAAGCTTTATTTGTTATATGTTTCATTTGTGGCGTTTAAATACTTTAATACCCTGGATCCAAGGTTAACATATTGGAAACTGAAATTAAGCTTGTGTCTTACTTGAATACTTTTTATTGATTAATTTTAGGTTAATTTTTTTGTGTCAATAGAACCATCTTGAAGTCTTTTGTTCTGAAAAGGAAGCAGTGTTAAAGTTTCTCTTTATTTCTACTTTTAATATGTTGCATTTTGCACAATAAAAATAGCTTACATTCTGCAACGCTTCTGCAATTTCATACTGACTCTTTCATAAATTGTGCAATTTTATGGGACAAAGTAATTGATACTTTGATTAAAGCCTTTATTTAAAGCCTTGTACTCCTGAGAGTAAAGTCACAGACATATATAAAAGCCCAGTCATGGATAAAATTAAGTAAATAGATAAAAAAAAAAAACATGATGCAAATTTTAAATCATACCGCCCAGCACTACTTCAAGGTTTCACTGATCAATCCAATTTATTCTGTGAAGTTGCAGGACCGTCTGCTCACAGTTTGGTTCGTGTCACCGACAGCATGAATGTGACAGCAGCTCACCGTCCACCATGTTCCCCAGTTTCAGGAAGACCCTCTCCTCACACCACTGGCAGTGGGCCAGCTTGCGTAGCTTCTTGGCCGACTCGTCCGCCTGCGACGGACCCCTGAGGACCCTCACCACCACCAGCACAAAGTGTTCCAAGGCCACCGCCAGCAGCACCTCGATGCCTTTGTTACAGCGTGCCGCCGCTCTGCAGCACATCGCAGAAAGATCTCATTAAACTATTTAAAGTCTTCTTAACAAGGAACACTAAGAAGAGAAGTCCCACCTGGCTACAGAAGCAACAACCATGCGCGCAGCCAGCTCTTTGTAGTACTCCGTGCGCACGATGTGGCAGCCGTAGTGACGCAGGGTGACATTGGGCGACTTGGCGTAGAGTGAACTCGTGTCCGTAGATGTCACAGAGATAATACCGAGGTTTCGGACATTTCTGAAGGCAGCATCCAGATAGTTCACGGCAGTTCCGAATGGATCCAGGTGGCTGGAAGATTAAAGGTTTGGAACAACGTTTTTGACACATCAGACCTTTCAGGATGTGTTCAAAGGTAAACTTACATATAATCAAAAGACCGCAAATGCATGATGACGTTGGCGTCCATCTTGGCGACCTCCAATGTAGCAATGGGAGTTGTCTCTGCCTCGCTGCCAGCCTTCTCAGGGGCCCGCGGGCCTCGAGAGCCTCCATCGACACGGATGTTGTTCAGCTCGCAGTTCTCTTTGATCATTTTCACGCAGATATCACTGATGTCTGTTATCGCCACTCTGACGGAGTTACGAAGGTGTTTGGCCCACTGGAGGCCCATAATGCCTGAAGAACAGCATAACAGACACAAAACGAACTCAGTTACTCATCTTTACTCTGGCACAAAGTGTGGAGAAGTCATGTCAGACATGAGATCTCCACTGCTTGATGACCACATGCAAAAATGTCCAACCATTCAGGTCTAGAGTGCCATGAAAAGGTTTCTGCTCTCTTACAAATTGATTTGTTTTATATCTGCCTTAATTGAGGTCAGAGTTCATGATTCAACAATAAGAGAGACATGGCAAAAGCATGGGATAGTTCCGAAGCCACAGCCACTGCTGACCCAACAGAACACTAAGGCCCGTCTCACATTACCAAAAAAAAAATAAATCCTGATGATCCTCAAGACTTATGGGAAAATATTCTGTGGACTGACAGGACAAAAGTTATGTGGCGGGCCACTGATTAAAACAAAAACAAAGGTTTCTGAGAGGCCTAATCAAAGTCCATACTTCAATCTAATTCACCTTAAACAGGCTGAAAATACTGTGAGTCAAATTCCTGCACAGGGATGTTAAAGACTGCCAGAAATTAACAGGAAATACTCTCACCTGTGGCTCCAAAAGCATCCAGACACTCGAGTGGGTTCCTCTCCTCGGCCAGAACAGCGATGGAACAAAACACCAGCTGCCTGAAACAACAACATGCCTTAGCAGACATTTTCATTCATACAGACATAAAGTTGGGACGTTGTGTAAAATGTAAATAAAAACAGAACAGAATGATTTGCAAACCATGTCCAACTGAATCCACTAGAAAGACAAGATATTTATTTATGTTCAAACTGATAAACTTTATTCTGTTTGCAAAAAATCAACTATCAACAGAAAGCTGGGAAAGTTGAGGAATGCTAAAAAAAAAAACACCTATTTGGTACGGTCCACATGTGAACAGGTTAACTGGAAACAGGTGAGTGTCATGACTGCGTATGAAAGGAGCATGACTGTGACCTTTGACCCCTCAGGAGGCAAAGCATTAAAAACATTATCCTGTAACAGATATTACCACGTGGGCTCAGGAACACTTCAGAACACCATTGTCAGTTAACAGTTCTGTTTGTATTAACATTTACACAACGTCCCAACTTCACTGGAATCGGGTTGTAAAAGAGGCTCATCTCCACCTGTTGGTCTTCATCTTCCGGTTGAAGTAGGTGTCACTCTTCTGTGGGGTGGTGTGGTTCGGGAGGAGCTGGACATTCGTTCCAAGTTCTTTCAGAATTTCGTAGGCCTGACCCGATGGAGCTGTGGAAAAGGAAACCATATATCAGAGGAACGTTTATGTCAGTTAAGAAGAGCGATGTCGGACATGGTGTTTAACAATGCTCCTCACTCGGCTCTTCAAACTGAACATCTGAGCTCCCAGAGTAGCTGGCCTCAGTCTCTCCCTTGTTGACGTGGCGTTTCAGGTGACTGACCATGTCGGTCTTTCGAGCGATTGTGACAGAACACACCACACAGTGGTAGTGGGCCATATGTCGCCCCGACACCTGGAGGAGAGACGAAACTGATTTTACTCGTCAGCTCTGGTCAGAAGTTTCCATCCTCTGAAAGGGTAAAACTCTGAGGTCTTTATTTATTCAACCCGCTTTTTTCTTACCACTGTGGACGATTAAACAAAATAAAACTACTATTTTTTTAAACTAAGAACTGGGTGAACAAGTTTAAACTTATTGCTTATTACAAGTACCTCTTAAAAAATTTTAATAATGTGAAAAAGTTTAGTATTTTTCTGTCCCTCATTTCAAAAAGTGAAACTCACATAATATCGGTTCAATTCAGTTCAGTTCGGTTTATTTATATAGCTCCAATTCACAACAGATGTCGTCTCAAGGCACTTTATAAAGTCAATTCAATCCTATCATACAGATTTTAAGTCAGGTTCATACATTCTAATTAATCGTAACTATTGAACAGTTCAGTCAGATTCAGTTATTTATTCAAATTGGATAAAAAGTTTTTCTATCTAAGGAAACCCAGCAGATTGCATTCAGTCAGAGACTTGCAGCATTGACTCCTCCTGGATGAGCATGTAGAGACAGTGGACAGTCACTGGTGTTGACTTTGCAGCAATCCCTCATACTGAGCATGCATGTAGCGACAGTGGAGAGGAAAAACTCCCTTTTAACAGGAAGAAACCTCCAGCAGAACCAGAACCAGGCTCAGTGTGAGCGGCCATCTGCCACGACCGACTGGAGGTTTGAGAGAACAGAGCAGAGACACAAAAAGGACACAGAAGCACTGATCCAGGAGTCCTTTCTATGGAAAAGAAAGGTCAAACGTTAATGGTTATAGCTTCAGGAGAATCTGTGGTAGGAAAAGGTGTCGCAGCATCAGGGATAACAACCTCGAGGGGTTTGTCAAGCAAAATCTATTAAATAAGTTGGGGGAGCTTCACAAGAAGTGGACTGAGGCTGGAGTCGGCACATAAAGAATCACTACGCACAGATGGGTCCTACACATGGGCTACAAGCGTCTAAGCTGGCCTGAGGAGAAACAGAACTGGACTGTTGCTCAGTGGTCCGAAGTCCTTTTTTAGATGAAAATAAAGTTTGCATTTTATTTGCAAATCAAGGTTCCAGAGTCTGGAGGAGGAGTGAAGAGGAAAATAATCCACACTGCTAGAGGTCCATTGAGAAGTTGCCACAGTCAGTGATAATACCATGTAATCTCCTGGTTCTGGCCCACTGGGCTTTGTGAGGTCCACAGTCAACGCCTCAGTCTATCAGGAAGTTTTAGAGCACTTCACACTTCCCTCTGCTGATGAGCTTTAAGGAGATGCTGATTCCATTTTCCAGCAGGACTTGGTAACGGCCCACACTGCTAAATGTACCAAAAGCTGGTCCGATGACCTTGGTGTCACTGTGGTTGATTGGCCAGCAAACTGGCCCAACCAGAACCCCCTAGAGAATCTATGGACTTCTGTCAGGAGGAAGATGAGACACCAGAACCAAAACTGCAGATGACCTGAAGGTAGCTATCAAAACAATCTGGACTTCCTCAGCAGAACCACTGGCTGATCGCCTCCATGCTACGCTGCATTGATGCAGTAATTCAAAAGGAGCCCAGACCAAGCATTGAGAAATGAACAGACTTTTCAGAAGTCTGACATTTCTGTTTAAAATATTGTAATGTTTGTAATATTTACATTTTCCAAGACACTGAATTTTGGGTTTTCATTTTCTGGAAGCCAGAATCGTTAAAATTAGAACAAAAAAGCTTCAAAATATTTCACTCTATGTGGAATAAATCTAGAAAATATGAGTTTTAGCTTTCCAAATAAGAAACAAAAAACATGAAAGTTTTTCATGATATTCTACTGTTTTAAATGTACCTGTACATCTGCTTACCGCCCCAACCCACCCACCCTGATACTGGCTTAGATGTCTCATATCAAGCCGCAGCTCGACCCCAAACTTTATGTAGCCACCAACAAGCTTCTGGCATCATTCTGGCTGGATATTTCACCACTACTACAGTTTAGGGCGGGAGCCTTTGAGGGTCTTTTCCAACATCAGTTTAGATGCATGTTTGAGATCATCGTCCAGTTAGAACCACCAACTGGGTCAAGGTGTCAATCATCTACCTGTTGATTTGAGAAGAATTCAGAGAGAGTCTTCCTCCATTTTATTTCATCCACTTTGTGAAATGTACTAAGTACCATTGGCACCAAAACAACCACACAGGATGATGCTGCCACCACCTTGCTTGACAGTTGGTACAGTGTTCCTGTTTGACCTCTCATTTCATTTTGACCTCTCTAAAAGGATTTCAAAGGATCAAGGGAAATTCATTAAGACATTTATTTAGAAAACATCTACAAAAATTTTGAAAAATTACCTTTTTTACACCTGACTTGATTCAAATGAAAAATGACCCTGGTAACTTGGTGTTGTTCAGCAGTTGCATGTGAGTCCATTTCCTTAACACTCAGGTTAACAGACTGATTAATGACAGCAGGTTTTAGTCAATTAGAATAAATCCAATGAAGCTCATTAAATGCAAACTCTCCCATGATGAGGGACCTGGTGGTGGGAACTGGACCAAAACCAACTTGATTTCTATTTCCTACCAGCAGAACGCACCATCTTTAACAGCAGGTTTTACTGTGAGTTGATGGGCAAAGACAAAAGTAAAGATGTAAGTAAACAAAAATTTGGAACCTGTCGTGGAAAATTAAGGATGTTTTAGAGTCTAAAATGAAGGTTAAAAAAATGTAAGACATTTTATAAACCAGGGCACGCATCCTTATTTTTGATTATTAATGTACACCTTTTGTAGAATAGTGCATGCTTAATTTGGTAAAACGTTGCTGAACATGAATAGCTGGTTTGATAGATTTTCACATAGAGAACCAGTGTTTATTTTGTGAAAGTTTATCTGTCAAAATAAGGCCCATTGTCCGCACCATTCGGTGTTTCCAGTCACATTTAGCATGGTTTCAGTTAATATTAATGATAATTAACTCATTGTAATTATTAAATGCTGTGAGCCCAATAATCACACCAACAGTGTATCTCTGATCTTTATTCGTAAGGAAAGATTTTTGGTTAGAATTTATTACTTCTGAATTATGATGATTTTTAATTATAATTTTGATTAATATTTATAATCAATTATCATAATCCATTACACCTGTATGTATACTTTTGACCCATACTGAATTAGAGAAAACCCACAATGATAATCAAACTGCAGCAAACTCCTGTTTTTAGAAACCTCTGCAGCTGCATGTTGTTGCCTCCTTCCACCCTGGAAAAACAGCATCTCACACAAATCGTTAAAAGGCCAAAATGATTAAAACATGCCTGCTGAAGATGATGGATGGAAGCTTCAGAGTAGAACTGAACTGTAAGTAATTAATGCAGCAACATGACCTGCCTCACCTGATCTCCACTCAGGCTGGGCTTCGGGTTCCTGCAGGGCAGGTGGCAGATGCACATCCTGCTGCCTGTAAGGAGACGGAGGTCAGCAGTTAGCATCATCTGGAGCAGGAGTAGTTAGTGCTTCTCAAAACGCTTAGGCAACTCCAGATATAAATAGCTTTTAGACAGACAAGAATCTCTGAAAGAGGCAGAACCTTGCAGCAGATCAACAATATGTTCCTAATTCATACAGTAATGTTGGTTCTCTCTGCTTTCCTACCTTTAGACTCCACGTAGACCTTCCAGTGGAGGTTCTGCAGGTGGCGCCGCAGCTTGTGGCTGTAACAGGCTTTGAACTTCTCCTCAGGACACAGAGGGCAGGACTTCCGCCCTGCTGGAGGGTAAAAAGAATATCATGATGGTTGCTTTAAAGAAATTAGCATTACTGAGCAAACATCTAAAGACCTGAGTGTAGTTATCTGAGCTGACTGAGTTATTCAGCATCATTTTCTCTATTGAATTGTTGAAGAAGTGCTTGAAGAAATGTAACCTCTTTAATGATTTTATGTAATTTCCATCAAACCCTACCCCTAAAGTTCAGCTTCTAATATTTCATTAACATCCAACCAACAGACTTGCTTCTTTCTTGGTTTTTTTTCCTACACACAGAATAAATAGAAGAAAAGCAGAGATATTCCCAAGGAACTGAACTCACCACCATTAAGGTCCACCAGCATCTCCAGACCTTCCAGTGTGGTCTGGATGGAGATGTGTCTGTCTGCATGCAGGGAATAAATCAAAAAACTCATTTATTTCATGCATCTGTAACGTTTCCTGGTTAAATCCCAGCGGGTCAGGAAAAAACCAGACGTTTGGCTGAACTACCAGAGGTTGTGGTTGACGGTTTGGTGTCACTGTCTGCTGCAGCTTCACTCTGCTCTGCAGCTTGGACCACACCTGCAGGAGCTTCCTCACCAGTATCTTCATGTCCTTCGAAGCCAGATGACAGAAAGTCACATCTGCACTTTTTCAACAATTTCAAATTTAAAATGCATTTTTTTGCACCTAAAAATAAAAGCATTTAATGGCACAAAAAAACAGATTTGTCATATATGAAAAATAGAGTAGATTTGAATGAAAGGCCTTCCAGTGACTGTACCTATTTGTTTTTAAGTAATAGGATTTTTGTCACAATATGGAATTAGATCAACTGGCATCCAGGACCACGAAATAACACAGTTTACGGTTTCAAAACTGCACAAATGTTCCATCAAACCAATCCTGTGGATTAAATTTATGTTAATGAGACACCAGAAAGGTTTTAAAAGGTATGGAAAATAGAGTACTACCATACTACCCCTCTTCCACCTGTTGCTGCACATTGCTGGTCAGCAGGCTTAAAGCAGGATGCTACACTGTAACCTTGCTTACAAGAGAGACATATTTGAAAATGTTTCCAGTCATGAATCACACAGTCAGTAATGGTGTGGAAACTAAAAGAGCGCCACCTATAATAACTTATTAAAATAACATCATGTTAAACTACCACTACCAATCCCTTTTGCTGGTGCACCTTTTCCTACCACACATTTTCCTTCCACTCAACTTTCTGTGAATAGTCTTGGATAAAACATCCAGCTTCTTTAGCAATGACCTTTTGTTGTTTACCCTCCTTGTGGAGGGTGTCCATGGCTGTCTTCTGGACATCTGTCCAGTCAGCTGTCTTCTCCATGATTGTGTTTCCTACTGACCCAGACTTAGACCATTGAGAGGCTCAGAAAACCTTTGCAGGTATTTGGAGTTAATTAACAGATTTGGGTTTGACACCATGAGTTTCTAATATTTAACTCTAAGACAATATTCTATTTTTCAGAGACACTGAATTTTGCGTTTTTATTCTCTGTAAGCCATAATCATCAAAATGATAAGAAATATAAGGGTTGAAATATTTCACTCAGTGTGATGAATCTATATATGAGTTTCCCTTTTTGAAATGAGGGACAAAAAATACGGAACTTTTTCGCAGTATTTACATTTTGAGGGGATGCACTATTTGCAAACTGCCTGTCTGTTTAACCTTACAGCCTGACTAACTAACCAACCAACAGTTTGTTAGACTTCAGTTAAATAAGCAACACAACAGGAACCTAAACTACAACTAGATAAAGTTGGCGTTTATAAATACAATATAGAAATTGTATTTATAAATTCTTAAAAATGTAATAATCAATACGCCACGTTGTTTTAGCAGTAGTAAGAATAATTGTTTACATTTATTTTTGTTTTGTGTGGATTTTGTTGCATTTTTGCTCAAGCTTATCATACGATCAGAATCTCATGCCGACCAATGAATATATGGAACAAAGTTTTAAAATGCAGATTTCTTTATCAGGTTTAAGGGAATCATAAATCCAGCCGCTCCAGTTCGATTTATTTCTAGTCAAAAAGTGCGCACTTTCAGCGCAGCGGCTCTGCGGTCCTGCAGCGCAGCTCCGTGGTGAGACCGCCTCACATTAAATGTTAAACATATTCTCTGCAGAGGCTGTTCAATCCGGAGGGGAAACACCTGCACCGATGCCTGCAGCCGCAGATGCCGTCATGTTTGTCCAGTTCTGCGGCTGCGCCTCTATGCTTCGTGTTGTTGATGACTGTTTAGGCCCAGTGGCGGAGCTCCGTGCTGAGGCCCTCGTCCCGCTTCGCACTTAAAACTCAGGTTCCCGTTAAATTCACTGAGCCATGAGAACAACGTCTAACGCATGAATTCAAAGCGCGCTTTTTGACCGTAAAATTAGCGCAGAGACGATAAAGTGGCGCAGTTTCACTCACGTTTGATGCCTCCGTCCTCCTGGTGCTGCTGAGAGGCGTCCGCCTCTTTCTGCTCCGCCATTTCCAACTGCATCAACAAGCATTAACTACTCTGACGTACGCGCTGTACGTAAACTGCGTAACTCTGAACTGCCGTCTGCTGCAGAGCATAAATAAAGCCATTCCAACCTTCCTCCTACATCATCAGATTACTTATGATTACAGCCAATGTTACAGCAAAGACATTATCTTTACACCCTATGAATAAGGGCTTTATAAGGCCTTATTTTTTTTTAAAAAGTGGTTGTAAAAAAGCAGAGCATCAACGTGGCTTGGCTATGAAAGTGATCGCTAATTTGTCCGACTATATGTGACAGTTAAAACAGAAACAGAAAATTACAGAAATGAGAGCAGCTCTGTGGAAAATTCGGCGTATTTAAATTAAATGTGAGCACAGGTAAGAAAGCAGAAATGCAAGCAGATGTAATGAACCGACAGATAGTTACGTGACGTAATGACGTATGACGTACAACCCCAGAAAAAATAATGTTGTTTTTTTTTTGCTCCAGGACAATGTTATTGATAACTGTTTGGAGTAACAGTGGAACATACAAACAGTCCAGGTCTCAATACACCTGGAAGATCATGGTGGAAACTGGGAAAACTGGTGGTGGCGAAGCTCCATCCATCCACTGCAGGAATGGATGGACCCTAACCCCCCTAATGGATGTCATCTGTCGAATAGAGCTGGATGGATGGTTTGAAAAAGAGTAGGCAGAAATTTTACTTTGGGAAAATAAAAAGTACTTTTTATGCATAAAATATAACTGAATTTTCACATTACAATAAATATAATTTAGAAAGAACATATATAATAAAACACATATCTAAAATTTTGAGTATTTTTATAAAATGTCTTTTTTTCTCTGCCAGATGTAGAAAACACTCATCCACACCAGATATGGGTGGTGACGTCAGGCGCATGTTTCACTAGAGGAGGATGAGAATATGGTAAAACAATTAAACCACTCGGTTTTAGTTTTTACAGTGTAGTCAAGCTGTTATTTTTCTTATTTGCTTTATCTCTGTCACAAGCTTCATCCTCTTGTTACGGTAATTGTAAGGGCATATTTCTTTACACAAACCAGCAATAAAAATAAAATAAATCTTTTTTTACATCTTTGTTTTTGGTTGCAATACTTGACATTTAAATGCAAGTTGTTTTTCTTTTTGTGGGCAAAACTGGATGATCTGTAGGCTATACGTCACTTTATACTGCTCATGTAGGTAGTGACCAGGTTGTATAACAGCATCACAGGAATGACAGCAGTGTTACTGTGTAGTGAGTTTCATTACAGGCAGAAAAGAGACGGATGGGAATGATTCTGAATCACAACAAACTGCTTGACAGACTTTCTTCTTCTTGACTCATAATGAGATGCTCTGGTCTCCTGGTGGCAAGAATATGCAGTGACACATTTTTATATTCTAATTGTGATTAGATATATATATATATATATATATATATATATATATATATATATATATATATATATATATATATATATATATATATATATATATATATATATATATATATATATATATATATATATATAATATTTATATATATAATATTTATATATATATATATATATAAATATTATATATATATATATATATATAATATTTATATATATAATATTTATATATATATATATATATATATATATATATATAATATTTATATATATATATATATTTATATATATATATATATATATATATATATATATATATATATATATATATATATATATATATATATATATATATATATATATATTATATATATATAAATATATACTATATTATATATATATATATATAAATATTATATATATATATATATATATATATATAATATTTATATATAAATATTATATATATATATATATATATATAATATTTATATATATATATATATATATATATATATATAAATATTATATTATATATATATATATTATATATATAAATATATACTATATTATATATATATATATATAAATATTATATATATATATATATATATATAATATTTATATATATATATATATATATATATATATAAATATTATATATATATATATATATATATATATATATATAAATTGGGCCACACACTATTGTGCAGCCCAAGGTAAGATTTCTGAATTTAAAGGCCTATAACACCAGTGTGCCACGTTCTGAAATGTTGATCCCCCCGCCCCCCCCCAACACACATATGTGTCCCGCCTCGTGTGTCTCTCAATGGAGACGGGCTGCATGCAGAGTGGAGAGTTGGACCTGCGCTGGTCCAGTTGACCTCTTCTCTCCTCCCCTCCGCCGTCAGATAGAACCCTGCCCTGCAGACAGGCCGGCTAACCATCCAGGAAACAAACAAAACATATATACTTGCTTCCTAAACTTCAGATGAAAAATTTAAAACTTTACCTGCCACCATTTTATCTAAACAGAACAGGTCAATTAATGGCATACGTTTACCCGCTATGTCTTCTATGGCCGCCACCAGTCTACGATTTAACTCTTAGATTAAATTAGAAGAAAAACATAAATTCAAATCTATCTCATATATGTCGGTGTTACATTTGCTATAATGGTCCCTGATGACTTCTGTTTGACTCATGTTTTTTTTTTTATTGCAAATACGGCCAAATCAGCTGGTTAACATTACAATTCATACACTACTAAAATACCTCTAATAAAGTTCAATAAATGTGGTACACATACAGTACAGACCAAAGGTTTGGACACACCTTCTCATTCAAAGAGTTTTCTTTATTTTCATGACTATGAATATTGTAGCTTCACACTGAAGGCATCAAAACTATGAATTAACACATGTGGAATTATATACTGAACAAAAAAGTGTGAAACAACTGAAAATATGTCTTATATTCTAGGTTCTTCAAAGTAGCCACCTTTTGATTTGATTACTGCTCCAAACACTCTTGGTATTCTGTTGGTCTGTCCTGTAGGTTAAGTTGTATTTTCTCCTTCTGTGTGTGTAAATGATTATGTGATCAGAGTATTTTAATTTCTAAATAGCAGACATCCTATCAGTTCTCAGGACTTGTAATCTCATTAATTTTTATTCCCTAAGAATAATTTATGTCATATATCACACTGGCTACATGCAGAAGTATAGATGATTCTTCTTATGATCATATTCTCTGATGTTGGTTTCCTTTTGACTATAAAGATTTTATAACTCATTTTCTGGGTATAGTTGATTTACGCTGTAGAAATTTCACTGTATACTGAAGATAACTCATTTATGTGACCTACCTGGTAAATTTGGCAGTGTAACCTGCTTTGCTACAAAATAAAGTTATTTGGTGCAGAAGACATTTTGTGATAAAAAATACAGAATAATATAGTCAAGACAAACACGTTGTGCTCAGTGTGTAAAAAGAAAATAAATGAAGGATTACGTAAGTTTTAAATTTGACTCAGGAAGTTCAGGTTGTGAATCAGTAATCTAACTTTAAATGAATCTATGATGATTTTGGTGCCTTATTAATGAATTTTGTAAAAAGCATTCTTGTTTTGAGTTTTTTTTCCTGGGTGGTCTTTTCCCTTCAACCCACAGGACAGTTTATTTCGGGGGTACTTAGTAATACATATAAATTATGTTCATGCTGTGCCTGTAATAAATCTCACACTACAAAGGCAACCGATAGCTCCATGTGCCGCACAAGGTGCCCTTTCACTTGAGCACCTGTCCCCCAAAATGTCTGTGCACGCCACTGTTTCACTGTTTATCATTACATTAAAAAGTCAATGTGTGCCGGAGAAATAGCGCCTCCTAAAGTCACAAGAATGCGGAGCAGCTGAAACCTCAGAGCCAGCCAGACATTTTATGTTCTTAATATTTTAAGTAATAAAAGAACATTTGACTAAATGTGAAGTTTCTCCATCTCTTTTTGGTAACAACAGTAAAGAAAGCCGGCTCGTATTTCAACTTCATATTTTGTATTTAAAAACGAAAATCAACAACTACTTTTCCCTTCTTTATTTCTGATCAGAAAATCCAATAACATAGATGGACCACCCACCATGTTAGGGTTCCGGAACAATCAGACACAGATGTCAGAAAAGTCTTTTTCGCAAAGGGTTTCGTTTCAGCGCAGAGGTTCAGTTCCCGGGAAACGAAAGTCCAAGTTCGTCTGACTGAAGCGACGTCGCTCGTCTCACTATAACTCGTAATAACAGTTCGTCCTCTGGCGTCGTCGCGCGACATTGAGCCGCGTATAAAACTCTGCGCGAGCTTCAGGAGAGCATTCTGCGGCTGCGCCTGCAACAGACGGTGAACAAACACCTTCATCTTTACAGGAAACAGCTACAAGATGAGGTGAGCGATGCAAATAGCATCATAAAGTAGCAAGTTAACCTTTTTATTTCCAAGGGAAATTTCATTTTTTTTCATTGCCATCATGTTTTTGGCCAATCCTAAGGATTTTTCTGTGTTCCATTCCTCATTATCTCTGCAGATCTTGTTGCGGAGATAATGAAGGTGGGTTTTTTTTTTTATTGTACAGTATACTGACCTTTTAGAAATATCATGAATAAGGCAAAGTCCTAAATCCATCTGTGGGCATGACCTGCGCAAAGATTTAAGCAGCTGAGGTAAACCAAAGAAAAGTTACGGAGTTTTTCGTAAAAACTACCAAGGAGTTTTGGGCACAGTATGGCACTAGTTAGCATATGTTGGCACCATTTACAAAAAAATGGTGTTTTTACTTGCAAAGCCTTTTTTTTTTGTTACATTTCTGAGATGTTTTGTTTTAACATATTTTAACTAACATTGATTTTTCATTTTTAGTAAAACTGCTCTCTATCGCTCCAACTGCAGCACATTTGCTGATTCATAATCCGTAGAACCAATAGAACCAGATTATACCAAACACGTTGACGTCATTTCCACCAATCACCAACTGTAAAAAGATGAAGACCTGTGACGCAGCCTGAGTGACGTTTACCTTCGTTAAATCAAGGCGTTCTATGCAGAAGCAGGGAACGTGCTACACCGCTGCAAAGCACGCTGGGAGATGTAGTACTCCTGTAAATACGGTTTAATCGTGATGGATTTAGGATTTGGGGAAGAAAAAGAGAAGACAATAAAGGTTTTAGATTATGTTTTTCAGTCGTGAGTAATAATTCTGGTCTTGTTTTGCTGCTGGTTTACAAAATCCTGGGTTGATTGTGACAAAACTTTTATTTTCGGAATCTATGAGGTCTAATACTGTAGGAGGAGAGCGAAGCAGGGTGTGGTCTAATGCTTCAATGGGTCCAGTGTTGCCAGGTTTGTACGATAATTTTGCTCTCTGTACGATCAATATTCGTAAAAAAGGCCAAATGTACGATAATTTGACCATTCCGTGAACGTGTGGTTGTAATCAGTCGTCATCAGCCAATCACCGAAGTCTGTCGGAGTTTTTTTGTGAACCCTGAAGGCATCTGCGTCCGGATTCAACAAATGCTGGAAATTCCAGCCAATCGTGCTTTTCTAAATGTGACCTACGTGTGACGTGATGCGTTGGCCTCAGAACAACGGCCATGATTGGCTGAATAGTCCACTGCGCCCGCCCATGAATGAGTAAAAGAAAAAGAAGAAGAAGAAGCAGAACCCGGTACTGTGGGGCTGCAGATGTTGATGAATCCATTCTGTTCTGACGCCTCAAAGCTGCGAGTTCCTGTTAAACGTTATTCAACACGTCATCAGACTTGTTATTTTAGTTATGACGAGTTACGATAATTTCCCTCAAAATACGATCATTTTATGTCTAGTAAAATAATCCTACATTTCTCACCTGGCAACACTGACTGGGTCCTTCTGAACCACAAGCATCAACATCTGCTAGAGCAGAATAGCTCCAAAGCTCCAGCTTCCGCAAAACCCCTGCGTACCGTAAACGCAACTGCAGAGGGAATCATTCCTGATCACAAGGAGGCTTGATGTAATTCAACCGAGGTGACAATAATAACAGAGGTCCCGAACCGGGACTGGGGGAAAATTAGGATCTCACTTTGTGCTTGCAGGCGAAAAAGTGCGCCGATATAAAAGCGCAGTACAATAATACTCATTCTGTCTCAGAACTCTGAGAACCCAATGAGACATGGAGAAAGTGGAAAGGTACCGCAGGTAAAACGGATGACCAGGTGTGCAGAGCTGGTGTGTGTGATGGAGTGAAGTCCGAGCTTCTCTGGAGGATCCAATCCAGAAGAAGTGTAAGCATGTGAAGCAGCCTCACATAACCAGCATGAAAGGCTCTGAGCAGACAACGACTGTTCTGCAGAGTTTTGCAAGCCAACAGTGCCACAAAACGCCACTTTTACCACGCGTCTGGTTTAAACGTCACGCAAAAAATGCAGTTTTATAAGTCAGGACGTCGTAAAATACGACGTAAAATCCCATGAAAGCGCAATTTAATGCGGCGTTTTAAGAACGCCCGCTGAACCCCGCTTCTTGGGACCGACGGCGTTCAATGTCCTGATAAAACGCAGTTTTTTTCGCCGCTTTGTGACATTTTTTATGCCGTCTAAAACAGCGTTTTCTCAACTTAAGCAGGCCATACTCTTTTTATCCCATTAATTTAAACTCCAGCCACCCAATAGGAGATCATAACAGATCGACTGTGCTGAAAAGAGATCTGATGTGTTTTTCTGATTGATTTCATATATTCTGCAGCACTCAGTGTCAGTGTTTGCTTCTGTAATCATCTCAATGTTCATTTTATTTTTTAAGTTTAACATTAAATGTCTTTAAAGTCAAAAGCAGAGAAAAAATACACAATAACTGTCTGAAACAAGTAAAGACCGCCATGCAATTTTGAAATCCAAATTCTAGCTGTAATACTATTCTCCTCCACCAGACGGCACTCGCACGAGAGCTAGTCCACAGAAACGCTATCTGTGGACATTTGATGGTTGTAATGTTATTAAATACAGGACAATAAATCTTGTATGCTGTGTTTGCTGTTATTTTTCTATGAACAGTTACTAGAAACATTTATAGTAAATGTCAAAGATATCTAGAGGGTAGTTTTTTAGTGTCAGCTGACAGCTTTAAACATTAATTTCTTATGCATGTAACAAAACAATGAAATTACATTTCAGTCCATCAATCTCCTTTATAGAACATTTCTGTAAGCTTTTTCATGATTTAATTAAGTGAAACAAAAATACAACTCAGAAATGGTCCTAATAAAACAATCAAAACAACTATCTGGTGTTCAATACCACAACAAAGTAAGTACACGCACCTGTCATTCTGCTGCTGTCTAAATCACACCCAGTTCAACCATAAAGTCAGATATAACATAAAACTCACTCTACTTGTTCTCTTGGGGCAGAAAATAAGTGTCATCTTTAACAATTATTCATTTAAAAAAGATAATAGCATATGATTACACATACAAAACCTACATAAAAACTGGCTCTATTAAGTACACTGCTGTATTTTTATTGATCTTTTTATTTCTTTTTGACATGTAACCTGCCTTGGCCTTTTGCCTTTGCTTTTTTTATGTGAGCGCGCGGTATTTGCAACGTGTTTGCATGAAAAAAAACAGCGCATCCCATCATTTACAGATTCGAACAACATGTACATATATATATATATATATATATATATATATATATATATATATATATATATATATATATATATATATATTATAAAATACGGATGATTTCTGACCCTTTTGGCTTGCCATAGAGAAGATGAGAGGTAGTTTCCTCCTCAGAGTTATAAGGAGGGGGACTGGAGCCGATAAGTTATCACTCTGGACCTAAATGAGCTTGTGATGCTTTAGGGTGTAAAAGCAGGATTAGGACGCAGCACAGCTGAGCTGTCGTCCAGTGGCGCCACCAGGGGGAATATTATTGGCCACCTTGGTGGACGCCCCAGATGTGGTCAACTGTAAAGCTTTTTCTAACTTTATTTCCACATCATAAGTGAATGAAATACAGAACTGAAGTAATGATAAAGCTATATATTTCATTTGTTACCAAATATAGTTTAGGCTACAAATAAAGGCCTTTGGACCAACTAGTAAAGCTTACAAGACAACATGTGGCCACAATATTTTATGTAATTTACTGATATGCAAAGTTGTAATTACACTGAATTATAATTTCTGTTTTATTATTTTATATCACAAACACCCGTACCTGAAAACTGAATCTTATTAAAAGCATCACCTGGCCTGATCATTAACTTGGAGGTCATACAGACATTTAAACCAGTGTACGCTCTGTGATCACCACCATAGTAAACTGGTCATTAATTTTAGAAATCACCATTACAGTTAAACAAAGTTCTAAACATAACTGAATGGATTATCAAACATTGTATGAGCGTCCATTTCTGTTCATTTTATAATTTTCACAGCACTGGAAAGTGTTCTGGAGATGCAAGGATTATCCTGGATGCTCTGAGAAGGAGAAATAAATATCTGCACCCATCAGTGACTCTTCTGTGATTATATTGATGTCAAGGGCTTCTACATGTAGGCTGTGAAAGTTTAAATGCTCTTTTCTTGTCAGTCTGAAATATATATTTGTAAAAACAAAACAAACGGCAAATGGTCTACGATAGTTTTTTGTAGTTCCTATTAATAGTACAACACCACAGCATTTTTAAAAGTCAGTTATTGGTTTTGATTTTGGTGTGCCACCCCAATATTTTTAATGGCCCCATGTGGCGCCCCGCCTGAACAATTTCTGGGGCGGCCACTGTTGCCATCTCCCCATATTCTGAGACCGGAAGGAGCAACAGAGAGCAAAGATAATCACTCACTCTCTTTGCAGATGTCAGGTGCTTATATCTGTGAGTGAGTCTGTTTGTAGGGGTAGGGGTTGGTTTTGTGAATCCGTGCTTGTTTGCAGTGTGAATGTCCCGAGGGAAGAAGCTGTCTGTCAGTCTGCTGGTGTGGGATTTTGTTGACCTGTAGCACTTCCCAGAGGGCAACAAGTCAAACATAGGGTTGGCAGGGTGTGAGAGGTCACCTTTGATGACCTTTGCTCTCTTGAGGCAGCAGGACATTGCGATGTTTTCCAGGCGGGGCAGAGGGCAGCCGATGATCTTTTGGGCGAAGTTTATGACCCTCCGCACTGCCTTGCTGTCCTCAGCTGTGGAGCCTGCGAACCTCACACCCAGACAGTACGTTAGTACGCTCTCCACCGAGGAGTGATAGAAGGTCAGCAGCAGCTTTGTGTGGAGCCGCTGTTGGGCCTTCTTTACCAGGGCTCTGAAACTGTTGGTCCAGGAGTTGTCTGTGGAGATGAGGGTATTCAGGGACCTGAAGGTGGTGACAGCCCGTCAGAAAGTTTTTAATCCAGTTGCAGGTGGGGAGGGGTATCTGTAATTCCAGTAGTTTGGCGGTGAGAGTGTCTGGAAAGAGGCATTTTACATGACTAGAAAGTAAAGCTGTAGTAAAAGCACCCCGTGCTTAAAGGAGCATCTGTAGCCACAGACTGTAAGCAAAGGTGTCCACTCCTAACAGTGAATCCTCCCATGGGCTCATACAAACAGATACACTTCTGCTCTGTCAAATCTGATTTGAGAAATCAGGTCGGGATGGAGGCTCCAGTCTCCGTGTCAGGGTAGAAGACGCGGTGGGCAGGGGGCTCAGGAAGACCAACAGCGGTAGTGGGTTCCCTTCGCTGCTGCTACTGAACCCAACGGTCTGGCCAGCGGATGTTGATGTGGAAGGAGCGGGTGACAGGTCGGAATGGAGCCCCATGTCCCTTGACTCACTCCGGCTCATTACGTCTGCGGCAGCTCTAGCACAGACTGAAATGGGGACTGAACTGATAGGACCTGCCATCAACTCTTTTTTAAATCCTCCAAGATGGAAGAGGAGAGATGGAGCCACATTTGATGCTGCACAAGGGTCTGCCAAGCGGTTATGCGGGAGGAGCACACAGCTGACACCTCACAGAGATTCAGGATGGTGTCAGCAAAGTCACAGAAGTCCTCTGTGTCTTCTGGTGGGAGATCCATTTCTTGAGCCTGCTTAGGATGGCATTGGCAAGGAATGTGATGTTGGTTGCTGCTGCAGCCTGGGTGGCACACTGATGGGAGCGATAAGTGAGCCTAGTTGCAATCTGATTGCTAGAGAAGGAGGGCAGCGCCCATCGATCAAACCTGACCCAGAACACAGAGGGCAGGGTTACAGTGCAGGAACAGAAGGGAAGCTCTGATCCACGAGGGACCCCACCCTAGTGATGGGTGTGGAGATGGAAACTGGCACCTTTAGCTGCAGGGGCTCAGCCAACCCTCCCGACAGGTACGCCATTACTGCTGGGAAGCAAGACTAGACCGGGTCTTGTCACCTGAAATGTGCCAAGGCAGACTTCCCCACCATCTCATCTGTGGGAGGCGGGCCTAGCAGATCCAGGGCATCTTTAGCGTTGCTACTGTGCTATGATGTTCGTCAGGGTGCTAACAAGCGCCCCCATCACCAGAAGTGGGGTGGTTGCTGACATCGAGAGGCCCTGAGCATGGGCTGATGATGCACTTACCTCTGGTCCCTTCGTCCGGAGCAGGGGTGCTGCCAGTTCCCGCCTCAGAGGCGGAATCGTCCGATTTGCGTCAAAGGCATCTAGTGCTTCGTCTAGGGTAGCGGTCTGCTATGGAGATTTCCCTTTTCTAGCAGAGAGAAGATGGCGAGCCCCGTGTTTCTCCTCCAGAGGGAGGCGTCTGCAGGAAGGGCAGGTGGGCTGCGGGGATAGGGCCAGACCCAGTGGTCAGGTACAAGGGAGCCCTCTCAGATGGCATGCAGGTCATAACCCATGATGTAGCCCATCTGACATGCCGAGCAAAGGCGGATGGTGCAGCTGCTTGCCATTCTTCTTACCAAGTCTGAGGGCAATTTATATAGACTGGGGTGAGGCCCAGCCAGAGAGTGAGTTTTCAGTGCTCGCGCACACAAAGGGATTAACCCACTAAATGGAACCGTGTCCAACTGCTGCTTTCTTATGAAGTACAGGATCAGCTCCTTTGTCTTTGTGGTGTTCAGTTGTAAATGATTCATTCTTTACCACACTGACAATTTCTTCACTGGTCAACAGAGCTTTTAACAGTAGTGTCATCACCACTCCATAGGCAGTTGATGGATGGATCCCAATAACAAGATCCTCATTTCCTTATTCTGTTCTTTTTTGTGAGATTTGCATAATTGTTGTGTATTTTTCTCATCTTCACTCCTCTTTTTAATCATCTCCTCCATCCCCCATATCTTTTAATCTTGTATTATTAATGGCCATTATTTTATATTCTGTTTAATTTTGTTAATGTTTATTTTTATGATTTTCTCATCAGTTCTGCTCAGAGCCTGGAGTCCAAACTGAAGGCCCTGGAGTGCCACTTCACCTGGGATCTGGAGCCAAAAGAGAGCAAAGTCTTCCGTATCAAGGACAAGCTGGAGGACATCGGTACTGAGGAGGGAAACTTCTGGCTGGGTCACATTTACAACCTGCAGGGATTCATCCAGTACCAGCTGGGCTCCACTGAAGATGCCCTGAAGCTCTTCAACCAGGCCACTGAGACCTTCAAGCAGCAGAAGAACACAGATGAAGGTCCCTGGTTGATGGTGAACTTTGGGAATCTGGCTTGGCTGCACCATCATCTGGGTGAAAATGACAAGAGTCAGGATTACCTGTCAAAGATTGATGCTGTGAAGAAGAAGGGGGAGCTCCATCAAGAGGTCTATGCTGAGAAGGCCTGGACCCTGATGAAGTTTGATAAAGCAAAGAAGCTGGAGGCTACAGAGCTCTTTCTTAGAGCCATCCGGATGCAGCCGGACACAGTGGAATGGCAGAGCAGCCGTATGATAGGGCTGCTGAGCATTTTTAAACACAGCGATGAGGAACCAGAGGCTGACAACTTGGAGGACCTGAGAGTTGCCAGAGAAGAAGATCCAGGAAACTTGTACCTCGCTGCTGTTGAACTGAAACAATGTGCCAAGAGAGGTGAGCAAAGTAAAGATGAAGTACAGGAGCTAGTACAGGAGCTGTCAGAGAAGATTTTACTGAATCCTATCAGCAGCTACAGCGGCATCAAACCACTGCTGAGGATCTACAGACAAAACGAATCCTTCGATGATGCAATCGACGTGGCAGAAAGGGCCCTCAAGGTGGATCCAGATTCCCGGTACCTGAAGAGATGCGCTGCTCTCTGCTACAAATGGAAGATAACATTTTCCAGGGACAGACGCCCAAATCAAAGCACTTTTGACCGAGCAATCAGCCTGTTGGAGGACGTCATCTCTCTCTACCCTCATTCTTCTTTAACAAAGAAGGTGGACCTTGCAAGTGTATTGGCCAAGTCCGGTCGCGGACTGATGAAATCAAATCAGATCTTTGAGGAGCTGCTGCAGACAGCTGTGGATCCTGGAGATCAACAGATGCTCTTCAACAGCTATGCCAAGTACCTCCACTTCGACCGAAAGGAAGGGAACATGTCGATAAAGTATCACATGAAGGCAGCAGCCATAAATCACGAGTCCTTCTGCCGGATGCACAGCATCAAGGCGCTGGAGAAGATCCGAGACCGCGGCAGGCACAGAATGTGCAGAGAAATCCAGGAGTTTCTGGAAAACCTGAAAGACGTCAAGACTGTGTGAACTCCAGACTTTCAAAGAACAGATCCGTTTCTAACGTTCTTTTAAGAAGAGATCTTGTGAATTTACTGATGATTCCAACCTTCACAAAATTATTTCAGTTTTAGCTTTAGCCTGATTCTTTCAGGGATAATATTAGACATGACTGATTCAAACAAACTGAATATCAAACACAATGTAACATTTGTTAAACAATCTAGTTTTAATTTCTTTCATATTTCCGGTATTTGGTAATGTAATTTGTTTCAGCCTTTATTCACATGTCAACAGGAACATATAGTTAAAGGTTTGGGGGATTTTAATCAGATGTCTATTATTTTAAATAAACCAAAATATATCACTTTAAGATTCCCTTATGTCATTTTTCAGTTCTTTCACTCAGATCAAGTATTATAAAACACACAACAGTCACCAGTTCCAGCCAATCAGACTGTATGTATATCATTTTTATTCCTTTGGAATTAAATGCAAAAATTAAATAAATCATACAACATTTCTTTGGATTTTCATTTTAATGGTTTAATCCCTCCAGCTGTTTGCAGGTAAGTAATCACTGGGCCAATCAGAGCCATGGAAGCTACAGGCCTCATTAAAACACAGATATTACTTAAATAACCCTCACAATTCCAGAATTGTTGTTATACCTTTTACTGTTTTTCCATAAATTTGGTTTGTTTTACCCCATGGGATTACTGTCCCATGGGGTAACAGACCCTGTGATGTTCTGTTACCCCATGGGACAAGGATTACTGTCCCATGGGGTAACAGACCCTGTGATGTTCTGTTACCCCATGGGACAAGGATTACTGTCCCATGGGGTAACAGACCCTGTGATGTTCTGTTACCCCATGGGACAAGGATTACTGTCCCATGGGGTAACAGACCCTGTGATGTTCTGTTACCTCATGGGACAAGGATTACTGTCCCATGGGGTAATAGAACATCACAGGGTCTGAGCCTCAGGCTGAAATATTCTGCTCCCCTTTCATGTTCCTAAAAGTATTTTGTTCTCTTTTTAAAATAGAGGAAATAGGTTCTCATACGTCACAGGGACAGTTTGATAGAGGAATATGTAAAGTACTTAAGTAATACATCTGCTGTAGCTGATTATGTTAAATAAAACACAACAACAGACATTAATAATAAGCTACGCGTTCATCTTTTTACAGATCCCAGATTTCGTGTCCAGGAGAGTGAGCTTTCATCTTTATATATCAGTCATAAAAATTATAAATATGTTGGAAAACAGCGTTTGGTGACTGACTGATGTCCTTCAGGTTAAAATGAACACAAACTGGAAAAGTCTGATTCTCTCGGCGCCTAAAAAACAACATAAAACTGTGTAAGAAAAAAACAACAAGAAATTTGACAAGTTATTTGATTTTCTATTAAAATATAAAATTGAAATACGAGCCGCCTATCCTCTTTGTTGTCAAACACGGATGGAAAGAAACATTTAGTCAAATTTTCTGTTCCTACTTAAAATAATAAGAACTTAAAATGTCTGCCTCTGAGAACTGAAAAATGACAGTTTCATCTGCATCTAACCCAGTGAACAGCAGATCAGAACATCTGGGATGCTGGACAAACTCCAGAAGCTACTAAGACCTTCAGTAGGAGGATGAGGTGAGTGTTGTAGGATCACAACTTAGCAATTAAACCCTTTTATTTTACATCATTCCCAGGCAGGAGGAGCGAAATTTCGTTTCATCATCGCCTTCATTTTGTTTCAAAGCTAAATAAAGAACTACATTGTCTGAAGATTATCACCTAAACACACCAGTGGCTGAACCAGTGCTGCGTTAAATCTCTACTCAGAAGTCGGAAATTCCGATGGTTTCTACTCGCATCAAAGTAGTAAAACGTTCTTACTATGACTGTTTTTTCTTATTTATGCATTTATTTATCATTTATGCAACATTTAGTCAGCCGTACACGTAATACTTTTCACTATTTAAAAGACGGGATGTTTTAAAGCTGTTTATATGCATGAAATACCGCGTAGATCAGTGTTATTGTGATAAGACTGCTGTTACAGATGCTACGAGATCCGAGGTTAATGGAGCGCAGATCCGTTTCTAACGTTCTTTTAAGAAGAGATCTTGTGAATTTTTATAAGTCTACTAAACATACTGAATGTTTATCATTTTCCCCCTTTTATTCTTTTGGAATTAAATGCAAAAGTTAAATAAAACATGAAACATTTTCATTTTAACCCTCCAGCTGTTTTTCGGTAAACTTTGATCAAATAATCACTCTGTTTCTCATCAACATGACTTCCTCACTCTTGATTACTTCTGCTGACAAGCGTCATGGAGATGCTGATTTCATTTTCCAGTAGGACTTGGTACCAGACCACACTGCCAAAAGCTGATGAAGCCTCTAGAGGAGCTATAACCATTAATGTTTCCCTTTTCTTTCTTATAGAAAGTACTCCTGGATCAGTGCTTCTGTGTTGTCTCTGCTCTATTCTCTCAAACTTTCAGTTGGTCGTGGCAGATGGCCGCTCACACTGAGCCTGGTTCTGGTTCTGCTGGATGATTTTTCCTGTTAGAGAGTTTTCCTTTCCACTCTCTCTACATGCTCATTACATGAAAGCTGCAAGTCACTGATTTGATTTAATCTGCTGGGCTGGGATTCCTTCGATAAATACTTTTTAACCAATTTGAATAAACTGAATTTGACTGACAATTAGAATGAATTGAAATGTATGAACCCATTGAACTGATTTTGTAAAATGCTTTGAGACGACATTTTGAATTGGCGCTATATAGATAAAACTGAATTGAAACTCAAACTGAATTCCCGCTATTCTAATTTGTTTCAGATGTACCTGTATAGCAGCTTTAATGTTCATGTGGTCGGGTCACAACAGACGAAGGTAAATTATGGTGTCAGAGACAGTAACTTGGCACCAGTCACCTGCTGTTCAACCATGAACTTCCCACAGAATCTGTCGGTTCTTGATGGTTTAGGCAGGAATATTTTTGCTGGTCCATCTCTCAACAGGTGCAGCTGCAGTCACGACCACCTGATGTTAATGTGTAAGCTCTGCACTGGTGGCACCACAATTCCAAAGGACTAGAAGGTAGTTTTAAATGTGCTAAAGCATGTCCTCTCCAGCTAAACCTCGCAGCGTAAGGTCCTTGATGATCCAGAACAAATCTTTTTTAGATGCTTTTCTCAAGAAGACTGTAATTGACTTGTTTTCATCCCTCTCTAGTTCAGTGTTTTCTATTAACGTTTCTTTTCATGTAGTTCTTATTTCTACCACTAGATAGCTATCAGACCACATTAATGCATGCCCTGTAGTTCTGAGACAATCAGCATGAAACAGATATTATTTAATCCAGTCTCTTAACTGTGCGCGTCCATTAAAAGTGAGTAATACTATTTATGCTCTACCCTTGTCTCTTAAAAACCTTAAAGCTGTATTTGAGATAGTTTTCTGTGTAGTTTGGGGAGCTAACTGCTAGCCGCTTTGCATTGGTAATTAAGCTGTTTAGTTCCATCTGATTCTGTTCATGTTGTTGCTATCATTTTACATTTAAATGACTTATTTGTGCTGTAAGTCTGTATCTATCATTAGACTATTATTGGTAGCTGTTATTATTTATGTGCATTAATGTTGTACATTTTCATAGTTAGTTATTAGTTCCTTCTTAATCTTATGAGAGACTTTAGTCACATGTTTAATCTCCCGTGTGGACAATTTTAATTATCTTTGTTAAAGGAGTACTTACAGACTAGTACTAAGAATTGCTTATTGGTTTATTTCTCCTTGTAGAAACCACACATACACACTTACAAACTGCTGATACCTGTATGGAACAATGTTGATGCCTTATTAAAGACAACTGGAAGATTGGACCCGGATATTGTGTTTTGTCATCTCAACTCGCCTGAACATATAAATTGCTGTCCTGACCCGACACCCTGAAGTGATTGCTAAACTTCCTACTAATAAGTTACAGTCCTCTTTACACAACCGCTGCAAACACAAGAACAAAATGATTGCTGCTGGACTCTAGGATTAAACTGTGCCGGTGATACGAGTAAAACATCACATTAACTCAGCATTTACAACTAAAATTAGAGTAAAAATGACAAAAAACAACCTTTTAGGAATCTGCATTTGATCACTCTGCTCAATAACCATAAAATAAAAATATTTTTTATGCTGCAAAAAATAAAAATCAAGCCCTCAAAATGTACAGAACATTTTTGTCCATGTAGGAAAGCATTCAATTTAATGTGGTTTTCGCAAAAATAAAAAAACACAAACATATGGAAAAACAAGGAGATACAGCTCTGCCTCTAAGATTGTTTCTCAGTTTCTGAAAGTTGCTGTTTTATAGTCACCAACTCTGGCGATATTCCTTTCATTTCAGCTGAAAAACATCTGGAAAAACATTAGAAATCATTTGGTATCAATGTCTTTATTTCTGGGATGTTTTTAGTGTACAGAAACCTGACAAAAAAAACATTTTCTCTATTTACACACAGTTGAACAGAGACGACTGAAAGCATCTGGACAATGTTGTTTAATTTGGGTTTGACCCACAGATTGATGTAAAAACCTTCAGAGAGAGTAAACAGAACCATCGATGTGACATCTCACAGCTTCAAATATGCTCCAGAACCTTCAGTGGTCCAGATATCTGAACTTGAGACCGTTGGAACAGAAAAAAAACACATCGAGTACAAGATTAATAGGGGGGGGGGGGGGGGGGGGGGGGGGGGGGGGAGCTTAGAAAGTAAAAAAATATCTGTTTAAAAGAGCAAAGGTCAGTCGTTTCCTCTTCGGCTCTTCTTGTGGCTCTTTTTTGAGCTCCTGTGAGGACGAAAGCAAACAGAACATCTCAATCAAACAGGATCAGGAACATAAAACAGGAATTTACTGTTTTATTGTAAAAAACCTTAAACTGTTCAACCAGAAACTGTTAAAAATACAGAAAAATACAAAAAACCCACAACTACATCATTTAAAAAAAATTTAATCTGTTAACCTTCAACTCTGCCAAACATTCAACCAACTTCTCTATTTTTAACCCCTTTAAACCAAAAGGAAAACGGTTGAAAAATGTGAAAAATCACAACTTTTCTTCACAAACTGGCTGACGTTGCAGAATGCAGGTTTTTATACTGGAACGGCAGTGAGAGGAAAATGTTTAAATGGAAACCAGTGGGACATTTTTAGCTGTGAAGGTGTCAAGCAGGAGCATCTGGTACCAAATAAAAATATACAATCAAACCATTTTTGCTGCTAAACAGGATCACCGCCAAAACCCCCAATAGATTAAAGCATCCTGAGGACATGAACACCTGGGACTCGTACCTCTCTGGAGTCTTGGAGTGGCTGCGATGTCTGTGGCTTCTGTGGTGACCTGATGAACAACAAACTGTTCAAATCCAACACAGATTTATTTCCTATCAGGTGTGGAAATAAATGTTATGACAGGGTGGGAGAAAATATTCATCATACTGGTTAATTGACGAGTTCAAACAGCTAAAGTACAGCAGCAGATTTAAAATAGAGAAACAAATATGACAAACTTACCAGCAGTCACCGTAAAAGAAAGTACACCCCGTGTCACTTTGAGGATGGTGGATATGAGGACATGCGCTCATTAGTCAGGATTTAACAGGGAAAGGATCAGCTTGGAGTTGCACTGATTAACTGTTCACCATCAGTCTGATACAAACAGGCACTTCTGGCAGTTTGTTGCACCAGGAAACTAGACTTGAAAGTAGGGATGCTCCAATATGATCATTTGAGTCGATATTGATATCAGATATTAACATAGGGGTGACTGTGACTCAGTGGAAAGAGCAGTTGTTTTGTAGTATGAAAGTTGTTGGTTAGATTCCAGCCTCCTCCTGCCACATGTTGATATGCCCCTGGGCAAGGCACTGAAGAGTCCCTCAAGGGGCCTACCGATCTGCGTATCATTGTATGAATGTGAGTTTGATTGGATGATTGTGGCTCTAGGGTAAAGAGCTCTGAGTTTTTGGAATGACTGAAGAAGCGCTGCGTAAGTTCAGTTTACCAATATCGCCGTTATGGTCAATTACAAATTTACTGAAATGATCCCAACTCTTTGGACATGGAGAAAAACGACCACACATCAGACATCGCTTCTCTGCTTGAACTAAACGGCCCACAATGCCACGCTGCATCACTGTCACATGACCAAACAGATGACCAATCTAAACACGGAAGTAAGGAAGGCCAAAGGTGCCACAATTCAATCCAACTAAACGTGGCAAGATAAATATTTATACATGCAACATTTTTAATAAAACTGGAGATGCAAGTAATCAAATAAATTAATCCATCTTTATCTTAAATAAATATGGATTTTGTTTTTTTAATTAAACATTTTTAAATGAATAATTATTTCCTCATTTTATTTCATGGTCACATGCTGCAGCACATCATGAATTAATTTAATCAGCCTACTACAGCAGATCTGCAGCTGATTGGCTGCGCAGGTTAACCAATCAGATGTTAGGGTTTATATACCAAGAGACAGGAGCAATTTAAAGTATGACTTCAACACATCATTTAAAGGATGTCACAAATTAATAACTTAATTGGATCAAGGACTCTAAAAGATTTAAATATATTCATTTATTTACTTGACAAATCTACTTCCAAATTTGGATTTGTGTCACTTTCCGCCATCTATAGCAGGAATATGATCTAGAACATGTTCTAAGGAGAAAACTCCTCCAGGAAGTATGGAACAGATTCTCTAAATGCTAAGTTTTCATGAATTTTGTACTTAATAAAGAATACCATGGGTTGGGGGACCCATCTAGGATTAAGTTGTCCCAGGCCCAGTCAAGAGACAATATTGTCCCCACAACTTCATGTTGTGCATCATATATACAACATGTCAGCTATAAAATCTGGTGTTGCCTCTTGTTTGGAGTCAACGTCACCAATTATATCGATTAAAGGTTGCAGCCAAAGTCAAAGGTGAGTCTGTCCGACAGCTGAAGGTCGGCCCCAACTGGGTCATCAATAGGACAATGATCCAGAACACAGCAGCACATCTACAACTAAATGGAGCTGCAATGGCCTAGTCAAAGCCTCAACCTGACTGAAACGCTGTGATAGGACCATTAAAGAGCCAAGCAGAACCAAAGGTCTGCAAACTTCCAAGGACTGAAAGAACGGTGTGAGAGGACCGATTACAACTACAGAGAGAAGTTCCTGTAGAACCTCTTGGATCGTCGTCATTATTGCAGAACCTACCGGGGGATTTGGAGCGGTGCCGTCTGTCTCTGGAGCGGCTGCGGTGTCGTCGGGGGCTCTTACTGCGATGACGGTCCCTGCGAGGCGACGGACTGTTTGCACACAATAAGACGCATTTAGAGGCCGAGTCAAACACACACACTGCAGATACGGTTTTAATTGATGGCATCCCGGAGGTCTTACCTTCTCCTCTTTGGAGATCTGCTCCTCCTGCAAGGCAAACAGTTCGGTTTATCTCTGCTTGTGGAACAAGTTCAGCTGTAATTATTCTAATTTAACAAGCGACCACAAACCGTCGAGGAGAGCGGCTGCGTCTGTAACGAGGCGACGGGGAGCGGCGAGGCCGTTCGTTGTCACGGTGACTACGTCTGTGGGGTTCAGGGCTCGGCAGCCTCTCGAACTGCTGACCAGGGACAAAACAAAAATCACCAACATGAACAGAAAACATCTAGGGGGACTAAGTGTTGACATAAAACAAAATGTTCAAGGAGAAGCTCAACTTTCTCCCAGGAATAGTTTCAAAAATAACCTCTGGTTGAAGTTCCTCCTTTTATCTGGAGTTTCATGAATAAAGATGCAAACATGCTTTAAAGATCTAAAATCTGCAACATCTAAAGTAATTTCAACCTTTGAAGAATGTCTTCTAAAATTTAAACTTTCCAGGTCTGATCAGTAAGAAGCCGGGTCTGAAAGCTGCAGGTTAACTGATCACCAGCAGAGCTCGCTGTTTGCAAAAATAAGTACATGTCATGCAGATAATCAGGCTTCACCTTTTCTTCTTCTTCATCTTCTTCCTCGCTGCTTTCCACTTCGTCAAGGTCCTCCTCCAGAGCGCTGATCCTGGGGTCCAACATCTCGGCTTCCTCCAGGACTTGTCTCTTCTGTAGCACAGAAGCAAAAATTATTTCATGATAAATTTGTTTAGACTGTTAATAAAAAAAGGAACAAAAAGGCAACAGAAAACTATTAAAAAAAGCAGCTAAAGACCAAAGAACTCTTCAGAAACACTGAAGATCTGCTGATCCAGACCACTAGAAAACTCTAGATCACAGGAAGAACAACAGAAAGAGACGAGGACTGGATCAGGAGGATTGTTCATCTTAATGTTTGGACTCAATCCATCTGGACCTGACCAGCAGACATCTGACCTGAAGTCGCGGCAGGATGATGTCACAGACTCTCTCTGCATGAAGCAGCTCATCGATGAACTCATCAACGTGCATCAGCTCAAACTCTGGAGGGAAAACAGAGAAACGCACAGATCCCCTTCATCAGACGTGAAACACAAATGGAGCAGAAACAGAATTTATTGTCATTAAAGTAAAAAACAACATGAAGTTTCTCTAAAACTACCCCGGGTCAATCTCTTCCACAGAACACTTTCTGTACATCCACATGATCCCACATTTCAAAAGACACTAAAACCTTTTCCTTTTGAAATGGATTAAAAATGATGAAGGTTATGAGGAAGGGCACAAGACCGGGACTGGGAGTCCTGTAATGGCCCTGAAAGAAAACCAATCATGAGGAAGAGCTTTGAGGGCTCTGTAACGCCTGCCAGACGGGACCAAGGAGATGAGGGTATTTTCTCAGTGGAGGCGGCGAGTCCTGAACATGTCGTCCACCGGGTCAGGGGGAGTACAGTGATTGTTCTGATCCCATCGGAGGTATTTCCTGTTTGTTTCTGTGCAGTTTGTGCACCAGGTTGTGATGAGGTAAGTTAGAGCTGACTCAATTAAGACATGGTATAAAGTCCTCATACATCGGCAGACAGGTTGCGTTTCCTGAGCCTCCGTAGGAAGCAGAGCAGCTGGTGCAACAACATCCTGTTAGAGGTCTTCTGTGATTACCAGGAATTAGAAACAGGAAACCCTGTCCCTTGTCACGCTTGATGGTTGAGACACTCTTGTGCAGACTGACGTCACGTTCTGATGCAGTGTTTTTAGTTTTGCCAGTATGCATCCCAGGCTTACAACTAACCAAGTTTCTGGTCATGTTTCTTATCGGACGCAGCTGATGGGTTGGAAATGAACCCAGGAACCTCCTACTGGGAGCCAACAGCTCTAACACCAGTGAAACCAGTAAAGATTCGCAGCTTCAATGCAGAAACAGCAGCTTGTCATGACAAACGCAGTGAGAGGCACAATGCTCTACCCAGGGCAGCTGTAAAGAGTCAATGTAATCAATGTTTTTAGTTGGCATTGTTTTCATGAATGATCTTTTTCATTTCCTGAACTTTTCATCAAAAATTGGAATAATGTTCCTCCACAGGACTCTGAATGCCCAGCTGATGTCTGCAGTGTCAGTGTGCTCCGCTGTTTCAGCTATAAATTAGCCTCCCGATCAAAGACAAGCTTTCAAAGACAGACGGGATCTAAAGGTTAGGAGACGAGAAACAAAGATAATTACTGTAAAATATCAAGCTGCTGAATCTTTGCTGAAGTTCTTCCTCTGAATAAAAAGCATGACTGGGTAACTCAGCACCCGCGTGTTTATGCAGCTGACCGCATAAATCCTGCCTCTTTCCTCTTTTAGACATAAAGTTAATATCTCAATAACATTTAAAGCAGACAAACTCACATAATACTAACAGATAATGAATATAATTAGTATATATTTGACATGGAAATGTTACAGTCTTCATTAGCGGCGCTGAAAGGGATTTTAAAGCTTTCTCCTTCTTGACCTGTCCAGGGACTGTAAGTGTGAACTGGCCCAAAGCTAAAATCTGGTTTGACGCTTTAAATTTTCACATTAATGTCTGAAATTTACATTTTAAAAGGAAGGTTTCAATAGAAACAGATTCTTTTTCGCCTTGGAATAGCATTAATGAGTGAAATCACGTGTTTCCAGTTCTCAGGACTCATATTTATCATTTACAACATGTTGTATGTTCATTTTGTTATAATTCATACCGATTATAACATGCTTTAATTAGCCTTAGGTCCGGGTTAGCTTTAGCCCTACTTCTGCTGCAGTTCAGACAGCCAAAATTATGACGATCTTATAAACAATCAGTCCGAGTTCAACCAACACAGATCTAATAAAACTTGGTTAAAATCGTTTGGGTTTTCCAGTTTTTTGCCAGAACTCGTCTCGGTATCATCCTCGGTGGATCTCCTTGGACTCACCTCCGTTCCTGTTCTGAATCTTGATCTTCCTGTAGTCGTTGTAGAGCGGCTCCAGGTATTTGTAGCAGTCCACTGCGGTGCCGGTTAACCTCATGTACATGGCTCCCAGCAGGCGGACGTATCTGAGGAAACAGAGATATAGAGGAGACCATATCTTCTCAGCTCAACACATATATAAGATCTGGAAATATTTCCGTCCTCTGAGCTCCTTCATGTTTCACCAGCAGGTCTAAATAATTTAATGTGTGCATCACAGACAGAGAACCTTGAGGAAGAGGTGGAAGAGACCGTGGGGTCTCCAACAAACTCATTTTACAGACAAACCCGCATCACAACAGATCTTCACTTTAACAGACTCCCATGCATACACCCAGGACTAGCATGAGGGGACCTGTGGTGTGTTACGTCGCTTTAGTCAGGACCATGTCGCAGCGAGGTGGACTCCTGGCTGCAGGTTCTGGGGGAAGTATCAGACAGGCTCTGGTGGGGATCCCGGTATCATTCGTTTGTCTTTTTAACAATTTTTTATTTTTAAATGCCACATTTGTGAAGTACTTTTCAGTTTTTATCTGTGAAGGCTGCTATAGAAGTAAAATCCTCATACTAGATGCCTGAAGCACCTCAGCAGCAGCTGTACTCTGAGCCAGCTCCCCACCTTCTCTCTACAGCAGAACCTGAGCCCCCTACAGAAGGAGCCAGTGGTGTCCAGGACTCCCTTTTTTTAGAGTCCCGATCCACGTCTCAGGACTGTAGCTGAAGGTTGGACCAAAGAAGCAGCAGCTCCAGACTCTAATCTGTCTATCCACCTCCTGCTCCATCAGTCAGGACCAACACACCCACAAACCTGGACTCCACTTGAGTCAGCAAACGTTCATCCAACCAGCCGGATGCTGGATGTCAGAGTTTTAATCTAAAACAACAGAAACATTAGAGACCACCAACATCCAAGCTGTATGAATCCAATATGGCTCACATTAAAAATGGATGCTTGAGCCTCCATATGTTGAGCAGGTCTCAATCTAAATCATCCAAAATAATAAACAGAAATCTACATTTGAAATGGAAATAATTTCAACAGAAGTTTAAAAACCAAACAAATATTACTTTTTAAAATGTATTTCCTTTCTCTCTTCATTCATTTTAAATTTTATGATTGTTGAGTTCTGTAATGGTTCTGTTCTGCTGACTGTAAGCAGTGTAGAGACCAACCACTTCAAGATGGAGCTAAATCTACATCTAAAGGAGAGCTGTGTCAGGATCCAGATGTTCAGATGAAAAAACAGAAACAAACCCACTTAAAATCCTCATTTTTGATGAACTCCACGATTATGTCTTTCTCCGGTTGGATCTGAAGCATCTTCAGCGCGAGGCAGAGGAACGGAGTCGGTTTGATGTTCCCGCCGAAAACTCCTCCGACGAACTTCAGCTCCATGGCTTTGTCCACCACCAGCTCAGCTGCCAACAACATACACACACCTCATATTCATGTAGAGACCAGAACAAACTGCTGATGGAAAGCTTGAGACTGAAGAAACAAACATGAAACATGACACAACAAGTACATCAACCCTGGAGACCCCCAGGAGGGTTCAACTTTGTGAAGGAAACAAGGAAATGAGTGCAGGAGGAGCTCTTTCAGCGCAAGGTTCAAAAAATGTTCACACATCACATCTCTAACTAAAACATATTGATGATATGCAGAAAAAATAAGATATGGTTCATTGAAACAACTCCAAAGATGCTTTATCATAGTTTACTTTCTATGCAGATAATCAACTGATTCAATAAATGGTTAGTGTTCAATCATTTAAAACGGCATAATTATATAATCTTGTTTATATTTAAAGGTTAAGTTTCAACTATAACATTTATCAAACACACCAAATAATTTTAGGAACAAAGTGTTTTTTATGTTCTCAAACTATAAAAATTATATATTACTATAAAAAAATATTTACATTTCAGATTCTTATTCATACTTTCCCAGAGTATTCCCAGAACACTAAGACAATTTCTGTTTTATCTACAGTGAATCAATAGACATTTTCAAAATGTTAATGGCTGAAGTCTGAAATAAATGAAGTATTAAATAAAGAGTAATTAATATGTGCCTAAATATCCAACAGCAGGTAACAGCTCTCCCTCTTCTTATGAGTTTATGGTCTGAATATCACCTCCATGCACCTCTGCAGCTGCGCGGATGACCTTGTGATTTCAAACGAAGCTAAAACTAACCCATTAAAGCAAATACTGGGTGAGATCGCTGGAGTAAAGGCTGACATTCTGGGAAAAATCTGAGATTAACGTTGGACTGGTTAAATGTAGGAATTCTGATTGAATCATCCACAAACTGGACAGGAAATAAATGTCGGAAATATGCAATTTCTCACTTATCTTTTTCCTCTAAAAACCTTGGAATTACTAAATAGAAATTCCCTACCTTTAGAAACTGATTATGACCCCTGGTAAAGTTATCAAGGTTCCAGTTTAGGTAGAATCTGGACAATACTGACAATTATACGACTTAACAAGAATTATTTAATCAAACACATAATTCTGTGCGAAAATCTTGTGTCTTTCTTCATTTCTTCAGTTAGTTTGACTTTCCTTAAATTCTTTAATGGTTTTCATGAATTGTTCTCAGGCCTTTCTGGAGCATTTTCAGTAGGTTTGTAACTACCAGCATATCTGCTGGATTTGTAATAACCAGACTGCCTGTCTCACCTGCTAAAATCAGTTTTACTTCCTGCAGCAGGATGCAGCTTCAATTAAATTAAAGGAATCGCGTCTTTTATTACAGTTAGCAGCAAAATGTCAAAGCTTTGGTCTGACAAAACGGGATTGATTTAACTGATGGTAATCAGAATATTTTTAAAAACCACCAAAGTGTGTATTAGTTCATGCTTTCCAAGAATGTAAATAGCAAAATCTAACAAAATAAGCTGATTTTAAAGGCAAGCAAGTGATCATCCAAAGATTGGGGTCCATCAAAAGACTGGAAATAAGTTTCATCTCAGTTTCGGGATTTATCTTTACTGTTTATAATAGAAAACAATGCAGGCCTGGAACAAAGGATTGTAAAACTGTACCAAGCACTAAAAAGGTTGGAGATTCATTATTGAAAATGTGGCTGAGGTTTCGTAGCAATATCTGAAAAACTTCTGCTACTTTTTGTGATTTTTGGGTCACAGAAGGATTTCACTGCTTGATCTTGGCATCACTTAACAAGCTCTCATTGCTCGTTCAAATAAACTTGGTTCAGTTTGTTCTTTATTTTCAGTCAAGTTCCTGATTATTTTCACCTTATTATTCCCAATTTCAATAACCTGAGGGTTGACAGGGCAGAACTATCCAAATCCTTTAAATGTAATGAATTAACCGACGTAAGCGACAATTTAGCATAATAATAACGTGACTTTAAAACAACTATTTTTAAAACAGTTAACAAAAATCATCCACATTAATTTCTCTGTGTAAACTGTATTTTAACACACACCATCTAGATATTCAAATGTTTTTATGATCTTATTGAAATTAGCCTTCCAGGAGCTAACATGCTAACACACTGACCGGTCAGACCGAAACACTCCTCCTTCCAGTATTTGGACTCATAGATTCGAGTCCGGATGATTTTCTCCACCAGGTACTGTGGATTAGTTCCGTGGATGCTGTTTGCATCTTTAACGGTTCTGTTTGCCATCGGAGAGAAACTCTGTTAGCATTCAGTAAACAGCGAGGAACCGCGAGCTAACACGGAAAACGTTGAGAAACACTTCCGGGTCACCGCTTTCAGGATGGGGAGGGGTGCTTCATATTCATCCTGTCCAGCAGGGGTCACTGTTTTACTGAAAAATACTCGGTTCAAAACAGCTTGTTTACCGTCATATTCAATAAATTAGAACATTGCTAAAAAGTTCTTGTAACTCCAGTGAAACACATTAATTGCATTACATTAATTACATCAATTACACAAAGACTGATGTTTTCAAGCCTGAATTTACAATTACAGCTTTGCCTTGCAAACATCTAACTGCTCCTCTATCTACTCCAGATGCAGCTGAAACACATTATTGAAGTCCCTCAGTCACAAAACTGTCCCTGTTATTGATTGAAAAAATAAAAATTGTAAAACAATTTGTCTGTAACTTTTAATTCTTCATGTGGGTCAGGAAACTGCCCTAGAATCATGACAGAAGCATCAGGCCAGTCTGACCCAGCAGAATCACTTAGCCGATCTGTCTGTGAGGAAACATCTCTCATTGCTAGACATAATGTTATGCTACAATCCTTGTATGAACAGCGGAGTTACACTGGACAACGTTTAGAACAACTGACTAATTTAATTCATGAAATGAATATTAAAATTATTTCTCCTGCTCAACCTCCTACAACACCCAGCGCAACAGCCGCACCTCCACAAGTGTCACCTAGGGCTCCCTGTTTCCGTGAAGCTGTTTCTCCCAAGAAGCTAAGTATAATCATCACACGATTCTCCATAGTTCATTTGACAGATTTATTTTAAACAGAATTTTGGCTACACTGGAATATTAAACAAGGACACAGATCTGTGGTTGAGTTTGCAGCGGGAAAACCCCAATTATTTGTTTGGTTGCTTAAAATAAAACACTTACACACTTTTTTATTTGTATCTTTAACAAGTGTATACAGTACATGATTAACCACAGAGAAGATATGGTTATGCCTTTAACCTTTAGACTTTGTTATTATAGGTAAGCACAGCTCATAAAAGGACAAGAGACAGGAGAGATTATTACAACATAAATCAGGAAATGATTTTGAATCAAGGATGTCAAACAACCACTAATCCTGAATATTTAAATTATAAATAAATGGTAAAAGGTTAATGGCCTGTACTTGTACAGCGCTTTAACAAGCCCCCAGAAACCCCAAAGCGCTTCACACTACATTCAGTCATCCACCCATTCACACACTAACAGTGGTGAGCTACATGGTAGCCACAGCTGCCCAGGGGCAGACTGACAGAAGTGAGTCTGCTATCCACAGATGCCACCGAGCCCTCTGACCACCATCAGCAGGAGAGGCGGGTGAAGTGTCTTGCACAAGGACACAACGACTGAGACAGACATAGCCACCATCACCACGGGGCGGCAGGTTGGTGGCAAACAATAAAACTCCATGAAATTATATAAGCAGTGAAAAAATGAGACATCTATACAATCATTCCTCTCTGATTTTGAGCTACTTATAGTTTTAACAAACAGCTAATTATTCATTTATTTATGATGTCACTGCAAAATGCACCCGCGCTGGGTCTCCATCTCAATGGCTCTGACACCTGTAACCAAACCTCCCACCAATACACCCAGTGAAGCTCCCAGTGAAGTTGTAGCTGCTGTTCCCATCGGTCCCGTCCATTTTCCAACTTTCGCGCCCATCTCAGCTCCAGCAACAGCAAATTCCAGAACGCTCTGAATGAGCCAGTTGTCTGTCTCTGCCATTCTTCTGGCTTCACTGAGCTCCATGTTTGGATTTTGGCTCAGAATGATCGTCATTTCCTCATCAATGGCTCGTTTTGCCTCTTGAAACATCTCATTAGTGTAGTATCGTCCTCCATTTTTCTCAACCATTGCATTCATTTTCTTCAGCAGCTCTTCTACCTGAGAGGAATCCTCAGCTCTGTTGTTAAACATATGATATCCTCCACCACACTGATCAATGATGGCACTCACATTTTCATTGGTTTTAATTAATTCCTCTACAGAGATTTGATCTGCCACCAAATCATCTCCATGGGTAAACAAAGCCATGGTGTAATCTGTGGCCTTTTCACCAAAAATCTTCCCAATGAGTTGCACTGTTTTTTGTTCTTCTTCAGTGAATCTGTTTGGTTGGATTACAACCAGGAACACATGAGGACCAGGAGCAGATAAGCAGATACACTTGACGAGCTCCTTCATCACGTCTTCTTCAGTTTTCTTGGTGTCAAACAGACCTGGGGTATCAATCACAGCCAGGTGTTGGTCTTCAAACTTTCCTTCTTCCTTCTGACATTCTGCTGTCAGTGAAGAGAAAGAACTCTTGGAGACGAAGGCCTTTTTTTGTAAGATGGTGTTTCCTGTGGCACTTTTCCCAGCTCCTGTTTTCCCTACCAACACAATTCGGATTTTTTGATCCGTTGACTTTGGTTCTCCTGGATTGTCTGATTCTTCAACATCTGTTGGAAACATTTTCAACAAATTATTCTTTTAGTGAAGAAGATTTACTGCTTAGCTTATTTGTTTGAAAAGTTGCCACAGTTGCTCAGACAAATGTAACTTTAAAACTCTCCTGGGCATCAAACAGCAACAATATAGATTTATTTTATGAAGAAGAGAGACATGTAGAACATTTTTTATAATTATACATGTTTGTTTGTTTTTATATACTCTCATAAAAATATGTTTATTAAGTTAAACTTTATGCAGCAAACAAGAAAATGGAGAAAATGTTTTTGTGACATACAATATTTGCTTGTTAGACTAAGTTGCACAGCAGCAATGAGGAACAGGAACTGAACTGGAAGTGTGTGTTAGGTAGGAAACACATACAAAGACAGAATATTGAAGTCCAGAAGGTGAGCATGTCCCATTGTTTGATCAGAGTGTGTGTGAAGGTTGTAGAGGGAGTGAATGCTTGTTATAAAAAGTCTCACTCTGAAGCCTGACTTTGTTTGATGCAACAGCAATAAATGTTTAATCTTACTATATCTAACTACTTGCCTCACCAGGTTATTTAAATGTTCAATTTCTATTACAGGCAAACCATCCACATATAAAACTAATATAATTAAAATAAAAAGAGACTCTTAAACACACCAACATTAGATAATCAGACACGTTTGGAGGAAATAGTTTTTTCTAAGATTTTATCCTTCAGATGTGAAATCTCGACATTTTTCAGGAATTTATGTTTTAGAGATCAATTTCCATCAATTTAATCGGATTATTTTAAATGTCCTTATACTAAAATAAGGTTTTTATATGGCATATGCATGTACTCATTAATAGACAACATTACACAAGCTGCCTCATCATAACTTCCATAAAAACCAGTTTGTCAGACATTAGAAAAAGGTCTTTTTAAACTCCTAAAGGTTAAAAACGAAGCTGTAACAGTACTTACAAGAATGTTTGCTCGCCATTTTGCTTTTTACAAGCAGTTAGACTTGTTTCTCTTTCAAAGTCTGTGTCCTGAATGTTTCCATTTCACTGCCAGTTTTAGGTTCCTCCCACATGAAACACGTCAGTGAAGCGGATCAGTTAAGCTCCATGTCCTGCTGCCTGAAGATCTGCTACTCTGCAACTATTGGCTAGGGGTCACACTAGGATTCCTGTGAGGTTAAACAGAAAAAACAAAAAATCTCAAATTGGTTTCATACACATAAAACAAATCAATATTCAGAAAACTTGTAGTTCTTGTTTAATCTGATGCAATCACAAATTAGCTGTGTGTACATATTAGGTCAGTAGTGTCCGAAGTGTGTCCTCAGGGGCCAGTGTCCTACACATTTTACCTGTTGTCCTGATTTAAGGCCTTAATGAAATAAATGGTTCATTAGCAGATTGCTGCAGAGCTATGTGACAAGCTGACAAGATCATTTAGCTATTTGAATAATCTGTTGGAACAAGGGCACATCTAAAACCTGAAGGACACCAGGCCTGGAGGACAGAAACGTTTGTGTTCATGCTTTAAAAGGAAATTCAGAGGACTTCTGTGGATCATTTTCGTGTAATGAGCATGTTACCTTCAGTCCATACGTCTAGACTCTGAAGAAGCATATGTTCCTTAGTTAGGCATAAACTAAAATTGAAAAGATTAGCAACACCCAACGATAGAAACAAAACGCCCAATTTTGGGCCCCTAAATTTTCACCATTATTTATTCAAAGTGTTTAATCACCATGGTTCTGTAAACCGATCTCAAATTATTGCTGGTACCTGTTAGACATGTGTAAATATCGAATGAATGCCCTCTGTGCTACATCCTGGCATGTTTTTGTTACATACTACAGTAACCTGAATGATTTTCTTTTTCTGGACTCAGTAAATCTGACAAACTATTTGCTCTGCCTTGATCACCTTCAAGCAAACCTGCATTATTCTCTCTATATTTCCTCTTTCAAAACAAGTCAATGTGTATAAAACGAACAGCTCCCGCTGTTTACTGACTCTGTGCAACAGAACTGCTTCCAGGAAGCAGCAATAGTCAGTTATCCCCTAACAAGTCAGACTAAGAAATGAAAGAAAAGAAGAAACAAACATTAAAAAAAGAAAACATTTGTATTTTACTGGAGCAAAGCTGCTGTAATATTACCGTCTTTTTTTTACAGTGTATATAGTTGTACAAACGTGTCGTTCATAACAGCTTTTTTCTTTATCTGAAGCCCAGCACAGTTAATAACCATGAATCAAAGAATAAATTTAAAATTCTTCTGATCGGGTGAGACCGGGCGCGTCCCCGCGGAGGAGCATTGAGAGGAGAGGAGGAGCAGCGACGTTCTCACCGTGAAAGTGTCGATTTCACGTTTCGTCGTTTGTTATAAATATCTGTAAATTTACATTTTAAACTATAGCAGTAAAAACAAACGTTTGATCATTTATCTGTTCTATCTATCTATTTAGAAACATTCTGTCACACAACTGTACTGTGATGGATGTAACTCAATAAATGACCACATAAAATAAAATTTAAAATTTTGTTGACCTATATTGTTTTTTAAGGTGGTTATTATTCATTTATTTTGAAAAAAAAAAATTAGAACAGGTAGTGCCCAATGAAAACTTAGCAAAATTTCAAAATTATAAACTGTATTTCATTTAGAGGAACTATATTTTACAGATCTCACTGAAGGCCTGAAGTCCCAACTGGCCAAAAATCAATGGTTTTCTCTGCAAAAAAATTATTTTGGCCAATTAGTCCTGACCAATGAAATGTAATGTCTGCCTTAAATGATTCTCTGAATGCTCACTGTGCACAGAAATCTAGGTGTTTTTCCTGTGACAAAAATTGGCAAAATTTTCTCTGACCACTGAAATGTAATGTCAGCCTAAAAGTGCTCTGCTTCAGTCTGAGAAATTATATTTTACCGATCTTACTGAACACTCCGATTCCACACTAAATAAAATGCACAAAATGAAAGATATTGCACTAATTTGTTTGCCACCAAGTGACCAAGGCTTGTTTTCTGACCCATGAAATTTTATTTCTGGCTAAAATAACTTTATTCCATTCAGAGGGATTATATTTTATCGATTTTGCTGAACACAATCCATCCCACGCTCAAGAAAATATCTGGGTATTTCACCTGCCAAAAATGGATCATTATATGTTACTGGTATTACTGAATACAATCCACCCTACGCTAGAAAGAAGACCAGCGTGGACAACATGGGAGTATTTCACTTGCCAAAAAGTGATCAAGGCTTATTCTATGACCCATGAAATGTAATTTTTGCTTAAAATGACTCTGTTCCACTCTGAGGGATTATATTTTACTGATCTCACTGAACACAGCACCTCCCACACCAAATAAAATGGACAAAATAGGACTATTTCTCTTGCCAAAAATTGGTCATGGCATATTTTCTTACCCATGAAACACTATTTCTGTCTAAAATTACTTTATTTCATTCAGAGGGATCATAAATTAATGATCTTGCTAAAAACACTCAATCACACACTGAAAAAGGTCCCCAAATGGATAATATGGGGGTATTTCAACTGCCACAAATTGATCATGGCTTATTCTATGACCCATGGAATGCAATTTCTGCATAAAATTGATTTATTTCATTCGGGGGGATCATATTTAATAGATCTTGCTAAGCACAGACCCTCCCACACTGAAAAAGATCCCCAAAAGTACAACAAAAGGTAATAATATACTTTTTACTGTTCTTTAGATTTAAGGTGTAAAATTTCAGTTTTCTGGGATTAAGTTTTCAATAATTTACTTTATAATTAAACTGTATTTGCACTTTGGTTAAATTGATATTAAGGTTGGTTATTGAACTTCGTCCTCAGAGTAAAAATTAGGAGAGTAGGTTAGTTCAGATATATTTTGTTTAATACAGTTTGGAGCCAAAAAATCAGGAAGTGAAATTTATTGTTTTATAAATAGAAACTGACATTGATGATGTTTACATAGAGTGTTATTTAGTGTTTATGTAATAACATCTATACGTTTTTTCACCCGAAGCTTGAAGAGCTTGGAGTACTTAAGAGTACACCATTGTGTTTATGATTATAACTTTTTTACTTTAAGTGCAGTACCTGCTCTATATGTTTGGGGTGGTCTGTGTGTCAACTGAGTCTTTTTTCTTTCTGATCACATCAAATTAAACATTGATTGATAACTAACGATGTTGTTCATGTTTCTACAAAACGTTCATATTTGGTTTAGTTTCGTTTTAAATAAATAGTCATTTCAAACTCTGCATGAAATATGCTGCTTATTGTGTTCTGCATAGTAATTTTGAATACTGTACATTTCATCAATACCTCACAATCACTGATAATGAAAGAAATCATTAATTTATCTCATTTACCTCAGATGTGGAAAAAGACTGTGGAAATGGTGGTGGACTTTCGGAGAACACCACCCCCATACACCCCCCTCACCATCCTCAACAACACTGTATCGGCCGTGGACCACTTCAGGTTCTTAGGAACCACCATCTCTGAGGACCTGAGATGGTCTTCACACATAAACACTGTTCTGAAGAAGGTCCAACAGAGACTATACTTCCTGAGGCAACTCAAGAAGTTCAACCTTCCACAGGAGCTGTTGGTCATCTTCTACACTGCCATCATTCAGTCTGTCCTGTCTTCATCCATCTCAGTGTGGTTTGGATCATCCACCAAACAGGACAGGTCCAGACTGCAACGAATAATCAGGTCTGCAGAGAGAATAATCAGAGCTGACCTTCCCTCCATCCAGGACTTATACAGGTCTAGGGTCAGGAAAAGAGCTGCTAAAATCTCTGCAGACCCCACACACCCTGCACATAAACTGTTCAGAGCTTTACCTTCAGGTGGCGCTACAGAGCACTGTTTACTAAAACCAGCCGCCACAGAGACAGTTTCTTCCTCCAGGCTCTTTCTCTGATGAACATTCAATAAAGTACAGAACAACAGCATACAGATGTTACAAATGCACCTTTTTATTATTATATTTGTGTATATTGTACATTGTAAATATGTATATTCTGTAATACAAAAACAAAACCAAAGAGCAAAGTGTACCAGCGGCAAATTCCTTGTTTGTATGTACGAACTTGGCAATAAAGCTGATTCTGATATGGCAAGTTATTCTATTGTCTACATGGAGGCAGACCTCATTTGCTCCAGGTAAAGGTTTTGTGTGGCTAAAAAGAGGCTAATGAGGCTTTTTCTGGACTGCCATGCCAGCAGCCAAGGTTTTCATTGCGGATAGAAAAAAACCAGAGAGGTGATCTCTTAAAGGTTTTACTGGCCAGGAATGTCAGAAGACATCAATTTGTGGGTCAGTATGGCAGTTTTAGATTTTGCCTATTCCTAAAAATAGTGCAAATGTTAGTTCCTTCATTATGCAAAGATAACAACTAATGTCACCATGATACCACTTAATTAAAATTTTAAGTTAGCATCAAATTTCACAGCCTTTGAAATTTCATTTTTACTAAAAGTAATGTTCTGCATATTTTTCTTATCAGGTTAGTCAGTGTGTGGCATGCCAGCCCAATAAAGTAATCATAAAACAGGAGGTGGGGTACACACCAATAAAGGTAACCTTGCACTTTAGTGAATATTATGTAATCTTTCTATTTTAGAGGAAACAGTAAAGAAAAATATATATGGATGGATGTATTTTTTTTATTTACAATTTGTTACTACTTTTCTAAAGGTGGTCCAGCCCTTCGAGCTACTCAAACTATCAGTTTGAAGCACCAAAGCGAGTTCTTACTGATCAAGGGAAGGAGTTTGTCAATGAAGTACGTTTAAGAAATTATGTTGGTTTAGAAGTCAGACATAAATATAACAGGATAATGTGTTCAATATTTACAAGTAACTATAGTATAGCAATGTATACATTTTGTTTTCAGGAAATACTTTGTAAAACAATGTTTTTTTATTGTCGTTTTTATACAGATCAATAAAAAAGTCAATGACATGCTGGGGATTAAAAGAAGTCTCTGTGCCCCATACCACCCACAGACAAATGGTTTGGTAGAACGAATGAATGCTACCATACAGAGGTATGTTTTTAACATGAGAATGTATTTAGTTGTTTTAGGTGATCAGCTTGTCAATTATATTTCCAGAGCACTTTCCAAACTGGTGCAAAACAAGCCAGAGGACTGGGACAGACATTTGGATGCTGTACTATTTGGCCTAAGGACAAAATGCCAAGTAACTACTAAATTTTCGCCATGTTTTCTGATGTTTGGAAGTGAAGCGAGATATCCAACTGAAATACCTGAAGATTACAATGTGAGTTTTAGTTCTTAACATGTTGAAATAATTCCCTTGTATCGTTTTGTATATAACAACAAATTTGTTAAATAATAATCCTTAATTTAATTCAAAGGTGGACAGCAGTGTTGAAGACAATATGTCTGTGGAGGAGGTCACAGAAAATGTTTTAAAATGTGATGAACATCACCGGTTTTAAATTATGTTCAGGAACCAGAAATGGCTTCAAACCGTGTTGGTGGAAAAGAGGTATTTGGTAGCTAATGCTGTCATTACCTATGTGTGCTTTTTCTTTAACATAAAAAGTTGTGTCTACTCTCCTCTCAAACCCAGTGGGTCACAGAAGATGGCTTCTTGCGCTGTGCCGAGTTCTTCTAGGAGTTTCTTCGTGTTAGAGGGAGTCAATCCTTTCCACTCTCACCGCATGCTTGCTCAGCATGAGGGATTGTTGCAAAGTTACTTACTCACTGAATTCAGCTGGGCTTCCTTAGACAGAGAACATTTTACTGACTGGCATCATAATCTGAATCTGACTGCACTGGGTTACAAATAGGACCTTATTGGAATATATGTAATTTAATTTCAATCTGTCTGTATGACTGAATTAAGTAAACTGAATTTTACAAAAGCTGAAAAAGCATGTTCTAACATATCAAGTCAGGTAATTTGTGGTGTAGGGGTGTATGCACCTTCATTATTATTAATGAATTTCATCTGGAGCTGCCTTTGTATTACCCCAGTGCACCTGTACCTGCAGTGATTGCATTTAAACGTGTTGTTAGAAAGCAAACCATAACATGTTGTACCAGTTTCCACTGTCTGCCACAGCGCTGTAGATGGATTATTGGTGATTCTGGAGCCTTGCATCAGACTGCAATATATTTACCATGAGTCAACAGAGTCTCATAGAGAAGGAAGCTGGATGGGGACAGCATAAGCAGTTGAGATATATACTGCCTTATCTTTTTTTTGTTTCAGGTAGTAAATCTGCCGAGTTCTGTGTTAGTATAAACTAAAGACATTTAGACGGCTTCACTGTTATTTCTAGCTGTGCCTGCACAGCATAGTAGCTGTACTTGGGACTAGATGAACACGGACTTCGAGGAGCAGAAAGACGAGCTGCTCGCCCTGCAGAGCACCTTTGGTTCAGAAGAGTTCCTCTGACATGAGTCGAAGTTTGCCGGAGAATTCAGAGTTTCTGTGGAGCTACCTGCGGGCTTCAATGTGCTCCTGAAACATGGTAAATAATCCAATCACGTCCAAAGTGTGGACGTTGACTGTTGAAGACCTCGGAAGCTCATTTTACAATTTTTTATTTTTATATATATATATATATATATATATATAAAATTGTAAATATATATATATATATATATATATATATATATATATATACATATGTTGGACCATGTTTTTCTTAATATTGGACCATTGGGACGTTGCTAGACACCACTATGCCCCCCCCGCGTCATCAGCCATTTTGTACCCCAGGATAGTCCGCTACTACAAATCCCAGCGGGCACCATGGCTGATAGGACGGGGGCGTCACAGTTCTGACGTCACAGTGGGCTATATAGTAAGGTGAGCCCTTTAATCCTGGCTTTTCAGTTTGGAACCGAGACACGGTTACCGGCATCTGAAGCGCATCATTCTGGAGAAGAAAATCCCACGTGGACGTTCATTCATTCTCTCCCTGAATAAATAACTAACTCCGACTGCACTGTTCAATGGTTAGGATTAATTGGAATGTATGAACCTGACTTTTGTGAAGTGCCTTGAGACAACATGTGTTGTGAATTGGTGCTATATAAATAAAACTGAATTGAATTGTTGGCCAACGAGAACAAAACTCATAAAAGAGGCTGCGGGAATAGGAAGGCCCGGAGTTTTGAACTTTACTGATTGAGGACGTGGATTTAACATGTAACCAAAAAAAAACCATGGAGTTTTCAAGGAGATGCAGTTTTTCCTCCTTGTTTTTTTTGTTCCAGTCGACTAGTGACGGTCCGTCATATTTTTCACGTTTCTGCCAAGGAGGCCGAAAAGGAATAGGACGGACCGATCTCCTGAGTTACCCATGGAGTTACCCCCCTTCTCCCGAAATTACTTGGTGTCTCCTCTGGATCAGAGGAGACACCAAGTAATTTCGTTCCTTTTTTTTAAATTATTTTATTTCTTTATTAGAAATAGCTTGGGCAGGGTAGAGTAGGAGTTTAGTGCGATTTAGAATCGCCACTTATAGTCCAATGTATTCTAAATTGTATGTGCATGCCTTACGTTATTGAAACTTGATTGGTGTTGATTTCTGAGGCCACCGAGTCTCGCAAGATGTGTTTTTACTGTGCGAACACCTGAGCCCAGGTGCGCCGTAAAACTGAACTGCTATAATAACCTCATGGTGAAACTCACCATTTTCTTTGTCTTCGACTTCGTGTTTTATTGGTTTGCTGCCAAAAGTTTTATTATCCTTTGTCCCCCGAGCTTCCAACCTTCGTTCAACACCATATTCCTCTTGTATTTTTGCCATAACTGCTGGTTTGATTTCATACACACTCAATGCTGTTTTGTTTTGTTTAGTTAGATATTTTACCCTTGTTGTGTAGAACTTTGCAAGTTTGATTAGGTGAAGATTATTGAATCGGAAGAGCGAGTTGTATCAGGGCTGTTGATTTAATAAATATTCACATAGATAAAGCGAAAGCGTTTGTGTTTATTTTGTGTAAGAGTGATTTGTTAGTCAAAATAAGGTTACAGTTCCCCACGTTTTGGCAGAAACGGTTGATTAAACAGTGACATCTGGTAATAGTTGTTAATTATTACTGAGTATTTAATATATATATATTTTTTATACTATAATATATATATATTATAGTATAAATATATATATATTTATAAGTGGTGGGGAAACACATCTGGACAGAGGAACTCGTCTGTCACCTCAACACCTGTCAAACATTTACATACCTTGATAATCAGCCTGAATATCGTGTTATTTTTGTTTTTAATGATGCATTCATTAGACTATTTTTTCAAGGTTATAATGACAATACAGCATACAGCTTGATTCAATTTGCAATTTCCTTATGGCCTCAGTAATGAACTTTGACAATTTGATCTTGTTTTTCCTCGTACAAAGTGAAGCAATAAGGCAACATGATGTCTCTTTCCTCCCACCGCTGCTTCTGACCTTTGAACTTCCTGAGGATTATCCATCCTCCTCCCTTCCATTCAGTCTGTAATCACCTCCAAACAACAAAAGACAACCAAAAGCAAGGGAAAAGCCACAGCTAATTTTCATGTGGAGATGAAAGTGTGGCGATTGAATGTCAGAAGCCAGCAGAGGAAAGGGGGAAAGTTAGACCCAAACTACCTAGGACCCTACACTAAGCATCAGCAGAAAGAGTATGGATCTGCAAGACAATCAAGGATCACACCAAAAATCAATGTTGATCACCTTAGGGTTTACACAGAAGAGCTACCAAGAGTGCCACGAAAAAGCAATAAATTCTTAACTACTGCCCTACTGACCACCACGACGACCTCCTCTTGGAGCACAGAAACATCCTTCACTCCTGTGACCTCAGGAACATTAACAGCCCTGTGACCACACCTGCCAAAGTACAGATCCCTTCATACCTGGGTGTCACAAAACTAACTGTAGATCCTTCCATCATCAAGCGTAAGTGTGATAAATTAAACTCCTCTAGACCAGTACAATATTAAAAAATGAAAACACGATTTTCACCAAAGTCAAAACATTCTATGTATAATGAAGTTGTATGTACATATGAATAAGATTTTATAAGATCATTAGAACAAAACTTTGTCTTTGATTTAAAGATGTGGAAAATGCATGGGGGGAAAAAATGTCTATATTTTGGCTTCAAAAGTTGGTCCATATAAGATATTTTTTGGTGACATTTCCAACACTGCTCCAGTTGGAAAGTGAGGTGAGATGTCTAAACTGAAACTTTACTGTGCAACAGCTGTATATGAACTGATTTTGATAAGGGAAAAAGTCTATGCATTTTTTGTACAGTTATATTTTAAAAACAGTTTCACATGTTTGTTTATAACAGGTTATTAATGCGTACCTTACACTCCTGGTCAGAAAATATAATCAAGACAATACTGACAAGGCCTTTGTCATTGACACATTTGAAATGACAAGCATGTGACAGAAGAACAAACCAAAAATTAGGGTAAGAAATGTCCTTTTCTAACCATAATTTGCAGGTCCTTCACAAAAACGTACCAAGACTTTGATTTCTCACAAATAATTTCTGTTACATTGTCTTACAGATTGACCCAAAATCATATAAATATATCCTGGGAATAGTAAATGAAAGCAACCACTGGATGCTTGTGGTGCTGTTCTTCAAAATTAGATTTATCTTCAATGCCTCTTAAAAGTACTAAACTATTTGTTATCTACAACTCTTTTTTTTTATTCATATTGTGTCTTCAATGCAGGTTCTGATACCAGGAGAAAGGAGAAGTATTTTCTTTGACTTATTAGGTGAGAGTAAAATGAAGACCAAGCATTGCCAAGACATTTCCAGGTGAACATTCTTGTATTACCATTTACAATTGTCCAAAAAGTGCAATGGAAGATACTAGGTTTGCATCATGGATAATTGCGAACTTATTGATCTACCTAATTCATTTCATTTGTCTAACAACATGTCTTTTAGATCATTCATGAGACTCAGTGGGCTAAATGTATCTTGATGGGCAGGTGATACCGTTACTCACCCTGCTCAACAAGACTCCACCTCATGTGGTGTGTACGGACTTATGGTGCATAACTATTTGATTTTACAGAGTTTTATTGAAAGGCTTTTCAAATTTATTCAAGTAAATGTTTTTTTAAACAAAACATACACAAAGATTTAAATTGATCAAACCTTAAAAAATGTATCAAGTGTAAGGAATTGAGGTAAACGGTACAGCAGGTAAAGGGACAGGTCTAGGAAACACTATAAGTAGTGGCAAGGATGGGGTATAAAGAGAGTGGATGAATGGTAAAAAGGCCTGTGTTGCATGAAAATGTGCCAATAGATGCCATTATGCTGTATTAAAGGTTTTGTTGAAAATGGCTAGAGGAGAAAATCATAAAAAGAGTGGCTGGCAATTTTGATGAGTGTTGAACTTAGGGTACATGAACAAAACATGACCGGTGTGGGTACCACCCTGACTCAAGCCCACAGAGCTTTTGAAGAAATTTCCACCTGAAAATAAATCCACCTTGGGTAAAAGCAAACTTTGTTACTTCTGTAAATGCATTGCATAAAATGAGCATTTCAAAGTTTGAGCATTATTCTCCACTGATAAATCTCTACACTCAACTGTGGCTCAAGTGGTAGGAACTTGTCCTTTAACCGGCGGTTCGAAGCCCTGCTCTGTCTGTCACAGTCGTTGTGTCTTTGGGCATGACACTTCACCTGGCTTGTCTGCTGATGGAGGACTGGTGGCCTAGTGGTTAGAGAGCAGGGCATTTGTGTCCCAAAGAGGCCACAAGTTCCCTGGTTCGTATCCCACAGACTGCCATTATGGCTCCCTGAGCAAGACCCTTAGCCCCAGAATGCTCCTCCGGCGCCGCTGCTCCCTAAGGGATGGGTTAAATGCAGAGGACAATTTCATTGAAATGTTTAATTTCAATTCAGTTTTATTTATATAGCGCCAATTCACAACACATGTCGTCTCAAGGTTCTTCACAAAAGTAAGGTTCATACATTCCAATTAATCGTAACCATTGAACAGTTCAGTCAGATTCAGTTATTTATTCAAATTGGATAAAAAGTTTTTCTATCTAAGGAAACCCAGCAGATTGCATCCAGTCAGTGACTTGCAGCATTCACTCCTCCTGGATGAGCATGTAGAGACAGTGGACAGTCACTGGTGTTGACTTTGCAGCAATCCCTCATACTGAGCATGCATGTAGCGACAGTGGAGAGGAAAAACTCCCTTTTAACAGGAAGAAACCTCCAGCAGAACCAGAACCAGGCTCAGTGTGAGCGGCCATCTGCCACGACCGACTGGAGGTTTGAGAGAACAGAGCAGAGACACAAAGAGAACAAAGAAGCACTGATCCAGGAGTACTTTCTATGGGAAGGAAAAGTAAATATTAATGGATGTAGCTCCTTTAGTCGTTTCATCTAGAAAGAAAGAACAGATAAACTCTGAGCCAGTTTTCAAGGTTAGAGTCTGAAAGAGAGAACATAGAGTTAGTTACAGTAGAAGCTCAGTCAGTAGCCATGTCTAGGAGAGAGAAAGGGTTAAACACTGAAAGACAGGGCTATGTGGATCATCTGTAGAAGGTGAGCATTAAGTTGTTGCCAGCAGAAGCTCGGACGATGCCCCTCTCCAGAAAGGTGTCACAGGTAGACAAAGAGCCAGGCCAGGTGTAGCTTCTAGGAAGAGAAAAGAGAGAACAAAGTTAAAAACTGAAATAACAGCAAATAATGCAAAATTGGAGAGTAGTGTGAGAATGTAGCGAAGAGGGTGAAAGTGGTCATTATGTCCTCCAGTAGCCTAAGCCTATAGCAGCATAACTACACAGATAGTTTCAGTTCAGATTATTTAGTTAAACGGCGCTTATTTACAACAAAGGGTCCCACTGATGGTCATTGTTATACTAAAAACCACAAGGATTGGGATACATCCCTCTGTCAGACTGATTATAACCATTGGAAAAGAGAAGGGGTCATACAGGTAGCAGAAATGGAGGGTGTGTTTGCACCTCAACCATAACTGAACCGGTTTAGGCTAAACCTGACTCCCCCTTACTCCAACCAACAGGGAGGGAGGAAGGCTCCCTCTCTGATAAACTAAGCCACTCTAACTATAAGCTTTATCAAAAAGGAAAGTTTTAAGCCTAGCCTTAAAAGTAGACAGGGTGTCTGCCTCACGGACTAAAACTGGGAGCTGGTTCCACAGGAGAGGAGCCTGATAACTAAAGGATCTGCCTCCCATTCTATTTCTAGAGACTCTAGGAACCACCAGTAAACCTGCAGTCTGAGAACAAAGTGCTCTGTTAGGAACATATGGACCAATCAGATCTCTGATGTATGATGGAGCTAGATCATTAAGGGCTTTATATGTGAGGAGGAGAATTTTAAATTCTATTCTGGATTTAATGAAGGGAAGCTAAAATAGGAGAAATATGATCTCTCTTTTTAATTTTCATCAGAACTCTTGCTGCAGCATTTTGATTCAGCTGAAGGCATTTAACTGCATTTAGTGGACATCCTGATAGTAAAGAATTACAATAGTCCAGCCTTGAAGTAACAAATGTATGGACTAGTTTTTCAGCGTCACTCCTGGACAGGATATTTCTAATTTTGGCAATGTTCTGGAGATGAAAGAAGGAAGTCCTAGAAACCTGTTTAATATGGGATTTAAATGACATGTCCTGGTCAAAAATAACACCAAGGTTTTTTACTTTATTACTATATCACAATGACAAATAAAGATTGTTCTATTCTATATGTTCACACATTTATATATATTTTTTTATTAATGTAAATATTAAAATTTTGTATCCTGGCCTGATCCTGTTGCTGGGATCATATAACAGAACGTTCTGAATACTGGATTAATAACAACAGACAAATTAATGGGCCTTTAATGCAGTTATTGAAAAGATTCAAGTACAACACATAACACTTGTATATGTTATAAAAAATAACAGACATATTATACTGTGGTTTAATTGTAAGAAGTTTTTATTATTATTAAAGTTTTAACCCATCTTTGAAGCATTTTTGAAATCTCATATTATTTCACTTATGTTTTACAGTTTGCTGAGTGCTTTCTAAGTGGCTCTCCAGTGGCTTTTGACAACTCTGGCCCGAGTGTAAATGCAGTCAGAGAGCAGATTGCCATTTGCCTCTTTGAAAAAACAGGCAGCATCTTGCTGCAAACACTGAAGGACCTAAGCTTCCTCAAGAAGTACAGTCTGCTCTGTCCCTTCTTGTAGATGGCTTCACAGTTGCATCTCCACTCCAGTCTGTTGTCCAGGTGAACACCGAGGTATTTATACTCCTCCATCACCTCCACCTCTTCTCCCCTCTTCGCCATCGCTAGATTTCCTAATATAGTGCAGCCATACCTTGACTTAGCTCTTAATCAAAATATGAGCCCAGTGAACTGGTGAAACATAGACTAAATAATATTCTTTAAAACAGTGTATGATTAATCAAAGCTTTTTTCTGTTTGAAAAACAGTTTTCTGCAGTGCAGAATAATCTAGTTTAGCCTATTTGCAGCTTCCATGCTTGACTCCATTCAAGATGTTAAATAAAGCACTGAAATCAGCTTTTTCAAAAATAGAATAGTGCATTATTTATTTAAAACCATCTAAAATTAATGAACAATAATCTAGATCAGATTTGAATACAGTATTTTAGATTCTGTATTAAAGGCAGATCAAAGGAGAAGTAAAAGTATTTTCAGATTCCAGTTTCACCAGTCATTATTGTATTTACTATGAGAATATATATGTGATGTAAAGGTTTGCAACTTGAATCAGAAATTTTAGAACTGGAGTGCAAATAGAGGTGATGTAATTCTTGAGCAGAAAATGCATTTGTTTCATCTCTGAGTGAAAAATCAGTCAAAGAAAAGTCTTGGTCTCATTTAAAGGAAAATATAATAGGAGGCAGCAAACCTCAAGATTTTTGTAATGACGGCCAAAAGTGCATGTTCAAAACTACTTGCTGTCAAATGAGGAGGATAGAGTGAGTAACTGAATGCCATCAAGCTTTGGTTAATGTTTAGTAAACTTTTACTAGTATACTTTTTGAACTTCATGCGGCGCTTATTAAACATCTGCCGGCATCTATTAAATATGTAGTGGCACTAAATAAATGTCAGCTGGCACTTTTAATGTTTATTAGACATCAGGAGAAGATGGAGAGCATTAGATTTTTGTCCGAAACTGCTTTCCATACCACTCACAAGAATACGACTTCTCAAATGTATGAAATCCCATGAAAACAGTCAAGGTATTTTACCTCCACTAAACCTTTTCCACCAATCAGACAAGAGAAAAGCGTCTCACCTGTGTGAGTTCTCATGACGAGTCAAATGGCTACTGTATCTGAAAGACTTCCCACACATTTTACAAGGGTAAGGCTTCTCACCTGTGTGGGTTCTCATGTGCACAGCCAAGGAGGACTGCCTTGTGAAACCTTTTCCACAGGTCAGACAATAGAAAAACTTCTCACCTGTGTGAGTTCTTAGGTGGCGGGCCAAATCACTGGGCTGTATAAAAGATTTATCACACATTTCACAAGTATATGGTTTTTCACCTGTGTGGGTTCTCATATGTCGAGCCATAGTATTGCAGTGACGAAAAGATTTACCACATGCTTCACAAGAATATGGCTTCTCCCCTGTGTGTGTTCTCATATGTCTAGCCAAGTTACTACAGTGACTAAAAGATTTACCACACACGTGACAGTGATAAGGCTTCTCACCTGTGTGAGTTTTCATATGCTTGGCCCTGGTACTACAGTCACTAAAACATTTGTTGCACAGTTCACAAGGATACGGTTTTTCCCCTGTGTGAGTTCTTATGTGATCAGTCAAGTATTTATATGTAGTGAAACATTTGCCACATACTCCACAGCAGGGTATATTTGTTTTACGCCCTTTTAGTTTTGAATTGTTTTCACTGTCTTTCTGGTTGCTGCCTTGCTGATGTTGGTTCTCAGCTTCAGGGCGGTGTACAGAGAAGAGTCGGTCCTGGTTTGGTTCTGGTTCACTGCTGTCCTGTTGCTCATAAGTAGGAATCATCATAAAGCTGTCAGTCTCCTGCTTCACTGCAGGCTGCTCTTCATCCTGGTCACTGCAGAGATCCTCACGTTCCTGTTTAATTTGTACAGGTTCTGGTTCCACCTGTTCTTTTTTAATCTGTACAGGTTCTGGTTCCTCCATTGTCTCCATCTTCTCCTGTAGTTCTGGTCCATTGCAGAATATTTCCACATAAGCAGGACTCATCATAGTGGTGCTGGTCTCCTGCTTGACCAAAAGCTGCTCTTCATCCTGAAAGATCCACAGTTCAACCTTTTCTTCTTTAATTGGCTGAGGTTCTGGTTCTTCTTTAGCCTCAATTATATGTAGTGGTTCTGGTTCCCCCTGTTCCTCATTTATCTGTTCACTGTTTGGAATATTGTGATCAAGAACAGAGTTCCTCTCTTTAGTTATGAGAAAATTGCCAGCCAGAACCTCCCATGTAGTAACAGACATGGTGTTGTGGAAGACCTGGGAGAATGAAGAACAGTAGAACAACATTAATGACATTTTTGTAAAATTCATTTAGAGAGATGTGGAAAGACTTTGAGAATAGACATTTCAATAATATTTTTATTGGAATGTATGCAAATTCTATCTATCCATCCGCTTGCTCTAGGGTCGGGTCGTGGGGGCAGCAGCTTGAGTAAGGAAGTTAAGATATCTCTTTCTATAGCCACCTCTTCCAGCTTCTCTGGGAGACCCCTGAGGAAGACCCAGGACATGCTGGAGAGACAATGTCTCCTGGCTGGCCTACTTGCACTTGGGCATACCTGGAACACCTCCCTACAAGGGCGTTTCAGGTACCCTACGTCTGGGTAGCACAGATAAAGAGCAGAGCTGTTTGCTTGAAGCTACAATTTAAATCATATAAGCCATGTATTACTGGAAAGTTGAAACCACAAGTTTCCAAACAGAACAGAAACTCAAGAGAAAAGAGTTGAAAGCAGTTTAGTTTTGACCTTTCCCCTGAAAGAACACTAGTTTCTTCCTGTTCTCTAAGAGTAACCTTCTCAGTTAGTTTGGAGGCTCACTGCTATGGTGTAAATTTTAGGACATTCTCAGGTATCGGGAAAACATCCTCAGACATCAGATCAAACGGGTTGAGTTTAAATTATTATTCCTTTTCTCTCTACACTAACCTGGTGTTGTTACAAGCTTGAACTGTTTTTTAGTGATGTCATTAACCTTACGTTCTGCTACTGTCACACAATGATGATGCATTTGCATCACCTGCAGCAGGCTTTTCTCTCTGAGGCACAAGTGTCTGAGACTTTTTAGTCTAATGATTGAGTCCCTTTTACTGATGACCCTTTTTCTGGTCTGAGACCCTTTAGTCTGAAGCTGTTTGATCTGATGTCTTAGGATGTTTTCCTGAGGATGTCCTAAAATGTACACTGTAAACTGGTCTCTCACTCAGGCTGTTGTTGCTGCTAAACAGATAAAAATGGTCATAAAGGCAGGCTGCAAATACTATCAGAGCTTAGAAGGAGACATGATGGAAAAAGCAGAGAAATCAAGCAGCAGAGAAACAAAAGGCTGAAATTCTATTTCATGTTTCTTTAAAACTGCAATTATTAAACCGCTATTGAAAAAGAGCAACTTGGACAAGCTGCTACTGCAGAACTACAGGCTTATCTCTAACCTCCCCTTCATCAGTGAGATTGTTTGCAACAGGAAACAACACTCTCCAATTATTTTTACCTCTGCCTTCCTCCCTCACTGTTGGATGGAGTAAGGGGGAGTCAGGTTTAGCCTAAACCGGCTCAGTTATGGTTGAGGTGCAAACAGACCCTACATTTCTGCTACCTGTATGACCCCTTCTCTTTTCCAGTGGGCTCTACATGGACAAACATTATTAGTGTATTATTTTACTTAGTACCCCTACACATAGCCCATTCTAAAATGGCCAAACTCTAACACTCAGTAGTTTAATCCAACCTCCCCAACAACCCGCACCATTTCAGACCCTTTGTGAAGAGCCTTGAGACGACATGTGTTGTGAATTGGCGTTATATAAATAAACTGAATTGAAATGAATTATTGAAAAAGTTGTGTTTCAACAGTTAAACAACTTCCTAACAACGACCAACCGCTTCGATGTCTTCCAGTCAGGTTCCTGCTCACCACAGTACAGAGACTGCTCTTGTCAAGGTGTTCAATGACATCCGTATAAATGCAGACTGTGGAAGAACCACAGTGCTGGTATTATTGGACCTTAGTGCAGCATTCAACACTGTTGATCATTTTATTAGAGCGCCTGGAAAACTGGGTCGGCCTTTCTGGTCCAGCACTCAACTGGTTTAATTCCTACTTGAAGGACAGGGACTTTTTTGTGTCAGTAGGTAACTTTACATCAGAGACACAGAAACCACATGTGGCGTTCCCCAAGGGTCCAAGAGTCCCTACACTGGTTCCCTGTAGCTCAGAGAATAGATTTTAAAATACTTCTGTTAGTCTATAAATCACTGAATGGCTTAGCACCAAAATACATTACAGACTTGTTGTCAGTGGATCAACCACCCAGACCTCTCAGGTCTTCTGGCTCAAATCTACTCTGCAGAACCAGAACCAGAACCAAACATGGAGAAGCAGCTTTTAGTTCTTATGCTCCACTAATCTGGAATAAACTCCCAGAAAACTGTAAAGGTGTTGAAACCCTAAGTTGCTTTAAATCATGACTAAAAACCTATTTGTTTAGAGTGGCCTTTGACTGGGCCATTTAAGCATAAATAGTTACGTTTTCAGTCCAATTTTCCTTTCATTTTCTTATCAATCATTCTAGCAGTACTTTTTTTATCTTTATTATCATCTTATCATTTTAATTATTAATTTGTATTCCCTTTAATTATTTGTGTTCGTTAAGGATTTAATTACCTTTATGCCACTGTAACGTACTTTTCCTGTTGTGTCTTTTCTTTTTGTCATGTACAGCACTTTGAATTGTCTTGCTACTGAAATGTGCTATATCAATAAACTTGCCTTGCCTTAAAACCATTTAACTATTGAGATATTTATTGTATGTGATGTCTTTTATAGAAAGATCCTATCTTTCTATACTGAAATCTATCACAGTCCGATAATACAGTACTGCGATAAAGTATTCACCTTCTGTAAAGAGGTAATTACTTCATTGTTTACAACTATTTCCAAGGCACTTTACAAGACAAACAGATCTAGTTTATATACATGCTGACAGACTTAAACTCAACAACATACTTTGCAATCCTAGTTGTTAAACAATGCAGTCAAGTTCATTTTATTATACCAAAACAATGACCCGTTAGGTAAGGCCTCAGCTGATTACATCAAGTCACTGACTTGGCACTTGTCCCGCCTCCTCAAAGGACACGTGGTGACAGTGAATGGTTGAGTCCATCGAGACATTCACTTTGTAGAAATACTGAGCCTGCAGGTTCCAAGGATAAACTAGCAGCTGACCATAAAGAACACTAAGGCCCGTCACAAATTTGCCAATTCAAATGCTTTGGCATGAACTAAGCCAGGTCCTTCATGCAGGAAAATCTTCCAATGTGGCCATATTAAAATTATTCTGCAAAGCAGAGTGGGCAACAATACCACATCAGCAGTGATGTAAGAGGCTCACTGCCAGATATCATGAACACTATCACAACTATTTGTGCTTTTATTTATGATTTTTATTCACATTTGTTCTTCTGTGGTATTTGTGTTTGGCACAGCTAAACAAAACCACTGAGCCATACTCTGAGAACCCCACATTGTGGTTTGTGACACACCAACTATATATCCAACCCGGACCTAAAATGGAACCGGAGCATCCGCCATGACAGCCAAGAATGATTGGCAAGCTGACATACTGATGCTGGGTTCACTCACAGAACCAGCTCTGAATGAAAATGTTTTAAAATCCAAACTGAATCTGTTGAAAGTTTACTCAACTAGGATAATGTCTACTAGAACTCGGACGCTTGTGTCCGCCCTTCATGTTTACAAGCAGTCCAGCCATCTGTCTATTTTTACAGCCGCAATGACATCAGGTGACCCAAAAGGTCACCAACCAGAAACACTGGGGTTTTTTTTGTTTTGGGTTTTTTGAGCGCTCCTTAGGAACTCTGTAATTTGTTGAAATTCTACACTGGAAAATCCTAACTTTGAATGTGGCTGTATAATTATAGAGCTGTTGAATTGGAAATGCACCCCAGGCTCTTTACTTTATCCAAAGAAAACTAACTTTTTACTTAGTCAAGGTTATTTTTGATATTTCTATGATGATCTGAAAGATTAAAGTGTTTGGAAAAACCTAAAACGACGTTGTTTATTCCATGGATCACAGTGCAGACAACAGGCAGAATTAAAGATGGCCACGTATCATACAGATGTTAAAGGTTTAAAACAGTTCACTCTCCCTGTGTAGTTCTCTTCTGTGTTTTACACCATAAAAACTATCAAGACATTTGTCAAAATAAGACATCGGGCCTGAAATAAATCAATAACATAACATCATAAGATTCAGATCCAAAACAAACTGTTAAAAAACGAAGAAAATAATCGAGCTGTGAACAAAAAACGGACACGTCCTCTTTCCTCCGCGGCATCAACTAGTCCCCTGATCATATTCTCTGTGTTCCAGTGTTAGTTCATTCAGGCCACCGTACAGGTAACATACCTGTAGGTTCTGATCTGATCTGGGTTTTCCAGCTGATATCCAGCAGTCTGAGCTGATGATCGATCTCTTCCTCCTAATGAACGATGTTTCTGAATATTTCTCCAGCAGCAGCAGTTAGTCGCTCTCTGATCAATTCTCTCAGATGATGAACCGAAGATGTTGTTACTGCAGACTCTGAAATATTCAGCTCACACAGCAAAAACCGACGATAAACAGAAGAAAACCTGGAAGCTAACGATGCTAGCGCCTTGTTGTTTACTTCCGCCGGAAGTCTCATGGAAATTGACACAAGAAACAGTTTCAACCCTTTAGGTTCCGCCTTTAGCTACAGACATTTGATCAGTTTTTGTTGCAACTTTGGTCCTGATCCAAACTTACAAACAGGTTTTCTGCAGGGTGTATCTGGCTGATTTTAGCGTCTAAATTAACTCCATGTAATCTAAATGTAGTAATATTATAACTGAGAAAAAATGAAACTCTAATTAAAACATTTAATTAAGAGCGTCTTGATTTTGGATAAAACTGTGAAATAAGAATTATTAACAGTAAAAGAACACTATTATTACAGAATTACATCACCTCGCTGGGGGGGAAGGAGCCTGAGCTTGTGCGGGAGGTCGAGAGATATCGACAAGAAATAGTCGGGCTCGCCTCCACGCACAGCGTGGGCTCTGGAACCCATCTCCTTGAGAGGGGCTGGACTCTCTTCTACTCTGGAGTGGCCCACGGGGAGAGGCGGCGGGCTTGTGTGGGTTTGCTTGTTGCCCCCCAGCTCAGCCGTCTCATGTTGGGGTTTACCCCAGTGGATGAGAGGGTCGTATCCCTGCGCCTGCGGGTTGGGGAGAGGTCTCTGACTATCATTTCAGCCTACGGGCCGAGTGGTAGTGCAGAGTACCCGGCCTTCTTGGCGTCCCTGTCGGGGGTCCTGGATAGTGCCCCCCCTGGGGACTCCATTATTCTGCTGAGGGACTTCAACGCCCACGTGGGGAACGACAGTGACACCTGGAGAGGCGTGATCGGGAGGAATGACCTCCCCGATCTGAATCCGAGTGGTGTTTTGTTATTGGACTTCTGTGCTAGTCACGGATTGTCCATAACGAACACCATGTTCAAACATAAGGGTGTCCATCAGTGCACTTGGCACCAGGACACCCTAGGCAGGAGGTCGATGATCGACTTTCTTGTCGTATCATCTACTCTGACCTCTGATAATACAGTACTGCGATAAAGTATTCACCTTCTGTAAAGAGGTAATTACTTCATTGTTTACAACTATTTCCAAGGCACTTTACAAGACAAACAGATCTAGTTTATATACATGCTGACAGACTTAAACTCAACAACATACTTTGCAATCCTAGTTGTTAAACAATGCAGTCAAGTTCATTTTATTATACCAAAACAATGACCCGTTAGGTAAGGCCTCAGCTGATTACATCAAGTCACTGACTTGGCACTTTGTTGTCGTATCATCAGACCTTCGGCCGCATGTTTTGGACACTCGGGGGAAGAGAGGGGCTGAGCTGTCCACTGATCACCACCTGGTGGTGAGTTGGATCCGCTGGAGGAGGAGAAAGCTGGACAGACTTGGCAGGCCCAAGCGCATAGTGAGGGTCTGCTCGGAATGTCTGGCGGAGCCCTTGGCCAGGGATGTATTCAACTCCCACCTCCGGCAGAGCTTTGACCAGATTCCGGGGGAAGTTGGAGACATAGAGTCCGAGTCGCCCATGTTCTCCGCATCTATTGTCGATGCTGCTGCCCGTAGCTGCAGCCGTAAGGTCTGCGGTGCCTGTCGCGGCGGCAATCCCCGAACCCGGTGGTGGACACAGGCAGTAAGGGACGCTGTCAAGCTGAAGAATGAGTCCTATCGGCTATGGTCGGCCACTCCAATCTTCCCTCACTCGTGAACAAGACCCCGAGATACTTAAACTCCTCCACTTAAGGCAGGAACTCCCCTCCAACCTGAAGAGGACAAGCCACCCTATTCCAGTCAAGAACCATGGCCTCGGACTGGGAGGAGCTGATCTTCATCCCAGCCGTTTCACACTCGGCTGCGAGCCGCCCCAGTGCATGCTGTAGGTCTTGGCTAGATGGGGCCAGCAGGACCACGTCATCTGCAAAAATAAGAGACAAAAGCCTCTGGTCCCCAAACCAGACCCCCTCAGGCCCTTGGCTGCGCCTAGAAATCCTGTCCATAAAAGTTATAAACAGGACCGGTGACAAAGGGCAGCCCTGCCGGAGTCCAACATGCACCGGGAACAGGTCCGACTTAGTGCCGGCAATGCGGACCAGACTCCTGCTCCGCATGTACAGAGACCGGATGGCCCCTAGTAAAGGGCCCCCAATTCCATACTCCAGGAGCACCCCCCACAGGGCATCACAAGGGACACAGTTGAATGCTTTCTCCAGATCCACAAAACACATGTGGACCGGTTGGGCAAACTCCCATGAACCCTCGAGCACCCTGTAGAGGGTATAGAGCTGGTCCAGTGTCCCACGGCCGGGAGGAAAACCACACTGCTCCTCCTGAAGCTGAGGTTCGACTATCGGCCGGACTCTCCTCTCCAATACCCTGGCGTAGGCCTTACCAGGGAGCCTGAGGAGTGTGATCCCCCTGTAGTTGGAACACACCCTCCGGTCACCCTTCTTATGTAGGGGGACCACCACCCCAGTCTGCCAGTCCAAAGGCACTGTCCCAGTCCGCCACGCATTGTTGAAGAGGCATGTCAACCATGACAGCCACACAACATCCAAAGACTTGAGGTACTCAGGGCGGATCTCATCCAACCCTGAAGCCTTGCCACCACTGAGCTTTTTAACCACCTCGGTGACAGCCTGGGTGATGAAAGAGTCCAACCCCGAGTCCCCAGCCTCTGTTTCCACCAGGGAATGCGTGATGGCAGGATTGAGGAGATCCTCGAAGTACTCCTTCCACCGGCCGATAATGTCCCCAGTTGAGGTCAGCAGCTCCCCACCCCCACTGTAAACAGTGTTAGCGAAGCACTGCTTCCCCCTCCTGAGGCGCCGGACGGTTTGCCAGAATCGCTTCGAGGCCAACCGGTAGTGCTTCTCCATGGACTCACCGAACTCCTCCCAGGTCCAGGTTTTTGCCTCGCTTGGCCCCATGGTACCCGTCAGCCGCCTCAGGAGTCCCACAAGCCAGCCACAGCCGATAGGACTCCTTCTTCCGGTGTCCACCACCGGGTTCGGGGATTGCCGCCACGACAGGCACCGCAGACCTTACGGCCGCAGCTATGGGCAGCAGCATCGACAATAGATGCGGAGAACATGGGCGACTCGGACTCTATGTCTCCAACATCCCCCGGGATCTGGTCGAAGCTCTCCCGGAGGTGGGAGTTGAATACATCCCTGGCCGAGGGCTCCGCCAGGCATTCCCAGCAGACCCTCACTATGCGCTTGGGCCTGCCAAGTCTGTCCGGCTTTCTCCTCCTCCAGCGGATCCAACTCACCACCAGGTGATGATCAGTGGACAGCTCAGCCCCTCTCTTCCCCCGAGTGTCCAAAACATGCGGCCGAAGGTCTGATGATACGACAACAAAGTCGATCATCGACCTCCTGCCTAGGGTGTCCTGGTGCCAAGTGCACTGATGGACACCCTTATGTTTGAACATGGTGTTCGTTATGGACAATCCGTGACTAGCACAGAAGTCCAATAACAAAACACCACTCGGATTCAGATCGGGGAGGCCATTCCTCCTGATCACGCCTCTCCAGGTGTCACTGTCGTTTCCCACGTGGGCGTTGAAGTTCCCCAGCAGAATAATGGAGTCCCCAGGAGGGGCAATATCCAGTACCCCCGACAGGGACGCCAAGAAGGCCGGGTACTCTGCACTACCACTTGGCCCGTAGGCTGAAATGATAGTCAGAGACCTCTCCCCAATCCGAAGGCGCAGGGATGCGACTCTCTCATCCACTGGGGTAAACCCCAACACGAGACGGCTGAGCTGGGGGACAACAAGCAAACCCACACCAGCTCGCCGCCTCTCCCCGTGGGCCACTCCAGAGTAGAAGAGAGTCCAGCCCCTCTCAAGGAGATGGGTTCCAGAGCCCACGCTGTGCGTGGAGGCGAGCCCGACTATTTCTAGTCGATATCTCTCGACCTCCCGCACAAGCTCAGGCTCCTTCCCCCCCAGCGAGGTGACATTCCACGTCCCTAGAGCCAGCCTAAGCATCCGGGGATCGGGCCGTTGAGGTCTCCACCTTCGTCCGCCACCCAATCCTCTTTGCACCGGTCCCTCACGGTTCCCCCTGCAGGTGGTGGGCCCACTGGGTGATGGCCTCGCGTCTCTCGTTCGGGCTTGGCCCGGCCGGGTCCCGCGAGGAGCAACCCGGCCACCAGGCGCTCTCCGACGAGTCCCGACCCCAGGCCTGGCTCCAGGGTGGGACCCCGGCTCCGCCGTACCGGGCAACGTCACGTGCCTCGATATTGTGTTCTTCATGAGGGGTTCTTGAACCATTCTTTGTCTGACCCATCACCTAGAACCTGTTTGCCATGGGAGACCCTACCAGGGGCATTTAGGCCCCAGACAACATATGTATGTATGTATATGTGTGTATTTGTGTATGTATATGCATACACATACATATATATACATATACATATATATATATATACATATACACATACATATATATATATATATATATATGTATGTATGAAATCCGTTTGCCCATTCTGGAAAGAAGATCTTAACAGAAAGAGATTTTTGGATAAAAATATGTTGAAATACTTTCAGGATGACTACTAATGCTACGATACAACTCATACAGTACAAACCTCTTTACAGAGTTCATTACACAGAACCTAGATGTTCCCAATAGGTCTGACAAAGACAGACATATGCTCATGCTGCACAAGTAATCTCATAGATAATTATGTCCATGCAATCTGGTTTTGCAACCCAGTCCACACATTTTGGCAGAAGATATTTGAAGACTTACCTTTATACTTAGATCTCCTTATCCTAGCCTCACCCTCACTCTGTTTATTAGGTGACCTCACTTATATAGTGGGCTAGTAAAGGTCTATGCTGTGATGTGATAAACAGGCAGTTAATGCTTGAAAACCTTCCATTGTGGCTGAATTATAACAATTCTGCAAAGCAGAGTTTCCCAAAAGCTTTTAGCCAGTTATGTGAAAGAGTCCATGCCAGCTATTTATAATGGTTAATGGCAGTTGTTACAGAGAACAGCAACATAACCAGTTATTAGTTTCAGGGGACAATTGCTCCAGTGTGGTTTACTGTTGTCCCAAAGCCTTAGAAATGGCTTTAAGTATTTCCAAACAGATATATGTCAGTGCCTTTGTTTCTCATCTGTTTGTTAGACTCTTTAGATTGGGGCCCAATTTGTTGCTTCCTAAAATGTTTTACCCTATTTCATGTTGTCAAACACATTCTATTTGAAGTGATTTGTTGATTCTACAGGTCTGCCAGTTATACTGAACTAAAATAACTAGAAAATCAGTCAATTAGCAATTTAACAAGTGGGGCAATTATATTTAAGCACAGTGCCAGATTGGTTAATCTAGTTTTTTCCTTAAATAAAGCAAATCATAATTTTAAATCTGCTCTATATTTACTCAGATTATCTTGGTCCGATATTATAAACACAACAACAAGATATGTCAGGGGTAAAAAAAAAAAAACTAAAAAAAACGTTTGCACTATTATTAGGATGTAATATCTTTAAACCATTTTAAATGCAGGACAATATTTGAACCCATGAAATGTATTTAAAAAGATAAAAAAAAAAAAAAAAAAAATTCATTAGTGAAAAGCTTTTATATGTAATTTGGTAACTTCCCATAAACATGATTCATGTAAACACAAATCCTGATATCTCAACAAACTGGTATTACGTCTCAGTGGGATCCAGTCTGCTCACATCCTAAAGTGCAGACAGGTCTAATGCACCTCTGTCTTTTATTTGTCTAATAAACGTCTCTGTGACTCTGAGCAAGGTTGTCATGATGCTAAAATGTCAAACTCAATACTGCAAAATTAACATACATGTTTCTCTCTAATAAAGAGCAGGAAATATTATCAATTACAGTATGAAAATATTTTCAATGATTTCATTAGAGCAAAAGTATTAAGTAGAAGTCTTTTTAACCCTCATTTAGATTAAAAACATCATTTAAAAGTGTCACTTCCCTGTATTACAAATACAATAATTTTCAATATTATTGGCTACTTTTAGTTTGCATCTGTGCATTTCCATTTGCCTTTTCAATTTAATACCATCAATCTGAAATGTTCTCTTTGAGGAAACAAATCAAAGATCATTTTATTATAAAATAGTTTCTTCAGTGCCCTCCTTGAACCGCCACCTTAACGTGGTGGAGGGATTTGAGTGCTCGAATGATCCTAGTGGCTATGTTGTCTGGGGCTTAAATGCCCCTGGTAGGGTCTCCCATGGCAAACAGGCTCTAGGTGATGGGTTAGACAAAGAGCGGTTCAAGAACCCCTCATGACGACTATTAAATCGAGGCACGTGACATCGCCTGGTACGGCAGAGCCGGGGTCCCACCCTGGAGCCAGGCCTGGGGTCCGGACTCGTCGGAGAGCGCCTGGTGGATGGGTTGCTCCTCACGGGACCCGGCCAGGCCAAGCCCGAACGAGAGGTGCGAGGCCATCCCCCAGTGGGCCCACCACCTGTAGGGGGAACCGTGAGGGACCGGTGCAAAGAGGATTGGGCGGCGGACCAAGGTGGAGACTTTGGAGGCCCGATCCCTGGATGCTTAGGCTGGCTCTAGGGACGTGGAATGTCACCTCGCTGGGGGGAAAGGAGCCTCTGCTTTTACGAGAGGTCGAAAGATATCGACTAGAAATAGTCGGGCTCGCCTCCACGCACAGCGTGGGCTCTGGAACCCATCTCCTTGAGAGGGGCTGGACTCTCTTCTACTCTGGAATGGACCACGGGGAGAGGCGGCGCGCTGGGGTTGGTTTGCTTGTTGCCCCCCAGCTCAGCCGTGGATGAGAGGGTCGCATCCCTGCGCCTTCGGGTTGGGGAGAGGTCTCTGACTATCATTTCAGCCTACGGGCCGAGTGGTAGTGCAGAGTACTCGGCCTTCTTGGCGTCCCTGTCGGGGGTGCTGGATAGTGCCCCTCCCGGGTCTCCATTATTCTGCTGGGGGACTTCAACGCCCACGTGGGAAACGACAGTGACACCTGGAAAGGCGTGATCGGGAGGAATGGCCTCCCCGATCTGAATCCAAGTGGTGTTTTGTTATTGGACTTCTGTGCTAGTCACGGATTGTCCATAACGAACACCATGTTCAAACATAAGGGTGTCCATCAGTGCACTTGGCACCAGGACACCCTAGGCAGGAGGTCGATGATTGACTTTGTTGTCGTATCATCAGACCTTCGGCCACATGTTTTGGACACTCGGGTGAAGAGAGGGGCTAAGCTGTCCACTGATCACTTCCTGGTGGTGAGTTGGATCTGCTGGAGGAGGAGAAAGCCAGACAAACTTGGCAGGCCCAAGCGCATAGTGAGGGTCTGCTGGGATTGTCTGGCAGAGCCCTCGGCCAGGGATGTATTCAACTCTCACCTCCGGGAGAGCTTTGACCAGATTCCGGGGGATGTTGGAGACATAGAGTCCGAGTGGACCATGTTCTCCGCATCCATTGTCGATGCTGCTGCCCATAGCTGCGGCCGTAAGGTCTGCGGTGCCTGTCGCAGCGGCAATCCCCGAACCCGGTGGTGGACACAGGCAGTAAGGGACGCTGTCAAGCTGAAGAAGGAGTCCTATCTGCTGTGTTTGGCTTGTGGGACTCCCGAGGCGGCTGATGGATAAGGTGAGGCCAAGCGTGATGCGGCCCGGGTTGTAGCAGAGGCAAAAAAAAAGCGAGCCTGGAAGGAGTTCGGTGAGGCCATGGAGAAGGACTACCGGTTGGCCTCGAAGCGATTCTGGCAAACCGTCCGGCGCCTCAGGAAGGGGAAGCAGTGCTTCGCCAACACTGTTTATAGTGGGGGCGGGAGACTGCTGACCTCGACTGGCGACATTATTGGGTGGTGGAAGGAGTACTTCCAGGATCTCCTCAATCCTGCCATCACGCATTCCCTGGTGGAAACAGAGGCTGGGGACTCGGGGTTGGACTCTTTCATCACCCAGGCTGAAGTCACCGAGGTGGTTAAAAAGCTCAGTGGTGGCAGGGCTTCGGGAGTGGATGAGATCCGCCCTGAGTACCTCAAGTCTCTGGATGTTGTAGGGCTGTCATGGTTGACACGCCTCTTCAACATTGCGTGGCGGTCAAGGACAGTGGCTCTGGACTGGCAGACTGGGGTGGTGGTCCCCCTTCATAAGAAGGGTGACCGGAGGATGTGTGTTCCAACTACAGGGGGATCACACTTCTCAGCCTCCCTGGTAAGGCCTACGCCAGGGTATTGGAGAGGAGAGTCCGGCCGATAGTCGAACCTTGGCTTCAGGAGGAGCAGTGTGGTTTTCGTCCCGGCCGTGGAACACTGGACCAGCTCTATACCCTCTACAGGGTACTCGAGGGTTCATGGGAGTTTGCCCAACCAGTAGTGTTTTGTGGACTTGGAGAAGGCATTCGACTGTGTCCCTTGTGATGCCCTGTGGGGGGTGCTCCAGGAGTATGGAATTGGGGGCCCTTTATTAGGGGCCATCTGGTCTCTGTACAAGCGGAGGAGGAGTTTGGTCCGCATTGCCGGCACTAAGTCGGACCTGTTCCCGGTGCATGTTGGACTCCGGCAGGGCTGCCCTTTGTCATCGGTCCTGTTCATAACTTTTATGGACAGGATTTCTAGGCGCAGCCAAGGGCCAGAGGGGGTCTGGTTTGGGGACCAGAGGATTTCGTCTCTTCTTTTTGCAGATGATGATGTCTTGCTGGTCCCTCTAGCCAAGACCTACAGCATGCACTGGGGCGGTTCGCAGCCGAGTGTGAAGCGGCTGGGATGAAGATCAGCTCCTGAAAGTCCGAGGCCAAGGTTGTCGACCGGAAAAGGGTGGCTTGTCCTCTTCAGGTTGGAGGGGAGTTCCTGCCTGAAGTGGAGAAGTTTAAGTATCTCGGGGTCTTGTTCACAAGTGAGGGAAGAATGGAGCGGGAGATCGACAGACAGATCGGTGCGGCTGTCGCAGTAATGGGGGCGCTGTGCTGGTCCATTGGTGGTGAAGAGAGAGCTGAGCCGAAAAGCGAAGCTCTCAATTTACCGGTCGGTCTACATTCCTACCCTCACCTATGGCCATGAACTTTGGCTCATAACCGAAAGAACGAGATCCCGGATACAAGCGGCAGAAATGAACTTCCTCCGTAGGGTGGCCGGGCACTCCCTTAGAAATAGGGTGAGGACCTCGGCCATCCGGGAGAAGTTCGGAGTAGAGCTGCTGCTCCTCCACATTGAGAGGAGCCAGTTGAGGTGGCTCGGCCATCTATACCAGATGCCTCCTGGACGTCTCCATCGGGAGGTGTTCCAGGCACGTCCCAACGGGAGGAGGTCCAGGGGACGGCCCAGGACACGCTGGAGGGACTATGTCTCTCGGCTGGCCTGGGAACGCCTTGGGATCCCCCCGGCGGAGCTGGAGGAGGTATCTGGGGAGGCACGTCTGGGTGTCTCTGCTGAGTCTGCTGCCCCAGCGACCCGCTCCCAGATAAGCGGAAGATGACGAGTACGAGTAGTTTCTTCAGTGAAAACATGGATCTGATTCTTGCAAATGGATTCAGAAGAAGCCCGGTGCTATTTTTGTCTTTGGCAATTTTGCATTATTGCATCATATTGTTTTAGGTGATCAACTACAGTCATCCCGGAGGTTCAATAATGCTCTGTTGCAACTACAGGAGCTGACGTTTTGAAGTTATTCTCAAACACCAGAATTTCATTTTTCAGTGTTAGTGCAAGCTAGCATCTGCCATCCTTCGACTTTTCCTGTTGGTCTACCTGACAGGCCTCTAAACCTCTGTACCTCTGATAAACACTTGTGCTTTTGCCAAGTTGGCTAAAGGATGATCACAAAGGCTTTTCTCTAGACGTACTTTTCAGCAGAGTTGGCAGAGTTTCAAACTTTTAGCAGCATCTTGCTGATTCAGGTCCATGACTGTTAGTTGGGCCTCCACAGGGAATGGAGGGGCTGCTGTTTGAAAATGGAGAACTGGGATGACAAAATGGGTCAGCTGTGATGCAAATTAGTATCCAATATTAATACATATTTTTAGGATCCATTATATCTCAATATTATTTTGCAACCTACTCCAAGTATAAAAAGGGATTTGAATGCATTCTTCCATCCTAAACTGATTAATTCCACACATTTAGTCCAACTTAATCTGATAGCAAATGATTTACAACTCAGTTTATATTCCCACCTGGATGAGTTTTCATGTGACGAGCCACATCAGTGCTCCGTCTGAAAGATTTACCACACAGTTTACAAGGATATGGTTTCTCACCTCTGTGCGTTCTCATATGTCTTATCAAACTACTATGTTCACTAAAAGATTTACCACATAGTTTACAAGAACATGGCTTCTCACCTGTGTGAATTCTCAAATGAACAGTCAAATAACTACCAAGACGAAAAGACTTTCCGCAAACTTTGCAAATGTAAGGCTTCTCACCTGTGTGCTTTCTCTTGTGACGCGCAAATTCACTACTCTGTCTGAAATATTTATCACACACTTCACAGTGGTATGGTTTCTCACGTGTATGAGTTCTAAGGTGACAAGCCAAATCACTACTCTGTCTGAAAGCTTTATCACACATTTCACATGAATAAGGCTTCTCACCTGAGTGAGTTCTCATGTGATAACTCAGGGGGGTTTTCTGGGTAAAACCTTTCCCACAAACCACACACTGAAAAGGCTTCTCACCTGTGTGAGTTCTCACATGAGCACTCAGGGTAGACTGGCTGGTGAAATCTTTTCCACAAGTCTGACATGAAAATGGCTTCTCCCCTGTGTGAGTTCTAATGTGAGCAGTCAAGTACCTGCGCTGACTAAAACATTTACCACATATTTCACAGGAGAAAAAACCTGTTTTATGTCTTTTTAGTTTGGAATTGTCCTTGTTGTCCTTGTTATTTCTGGTGTCCTGATGTCTGTTCTCTGGGTTCAAATCTTTATCTCGAATTGATCCTGAGTCTTTCTGGTTGCTTTCTTGCTGATGTTTGTTCTCACCTTCAGGGCGGTTTGCAGAGAGGAGTTGGTTCTTGTTTGGTTCTGGTTCACTAGTGACTTTTTGCTCATAAGTAGGAGTCACCAAAAAGCTGTCAGTCTCTTGCTTCACTACAAGCTGATCTCCATCCTGATTACTGTAGAGATCCTCCTGTTCCTCTTTAATCTGTACAGACTCTGGTTCCTCATGTTCCTCTTTAACTAGTACCGGTTCTGGTTCCTCCTTTGTGTCTACACGCTGTAGCAGTTCTGGAACATGATGGACTATTCCCTCATAAGAACAAGTCACCATAGAGGTGCTGGACTCCTGCTTCATTAAAAGCTGCCCTTCGTCCTGAAAGATCCACAGTTCAGTCTGTTCTTCTTTAATTGAACGACTTTCTGGTTCCTGTTTTGTCTCAGTCATCTGCTGTGGTTCTTCCTGCTGTTCCTCTTTCATTTCTATAGCGTTTGATATATTTTGGTCAATAATGAAGTTTCCTTCTGTTAGAAAACCTCTGAAGTAGAACCAGGATGATGGTGTTGAAGGCCTGAGGGAATAAAGATTAGTGGAACAACATTAATGCTAACATTTTTGTAAAATGCATTTGTGGAGATGTGGACAAAATATGGAAATAGAAAAAACTTTCTATTTTACAATTGTTTACTTGGTGTCCTAGCTCAGCCCGTTTCATCAATGATGGATCGATGCAAGCGGTAAACAGGTTACTACTAAAAGTCATTGGTGTTTAAAAATGAATTTGTCACCAAAATAGATTTTCTGATGTTTTAGGTGAGAACTAAGACCTCAAAACTTCATAAAGTAGTCAGTTTGCTTTGTTCTGTTTCATTAACAAACAAAACTGACTGGATATTACCTTAGTCACCATCACTTATAAGGGCTCCTTTAATATGGCGTAAAATTTATAGCATATTTTTATAAATACCTTGTTGTTAAAAAAGTCTTTAAAGATCCACTGATTTATTTGCGGGTACAACAGGTGCTTTGCTTAATGTGATCAGTGACATCATGATGGGTGCAGACAATGGAGAATTACTGTTTTTATCTCGTTAGACTTTCGTCCGACTTTGACACTGTCCATCACATCATCTTAACTACCAGACTGCTTCGTTTGGTCAGGATCTCTGGACAGTTTTATACTGGTTCAGATCTTATCTTTCAAACAGAGGCTTTAGTGTCAGTATAAAACGCATACTGTCAGATTCCACTGATCTAATATATGGGGTACCTCAAGGCTCTGTTTCAGTCAGATTTCCTTTTTTGCTCTATATTCACCCTCTTAGAGAGATCACTAATACATCCCATAATATCTCCCATGACTGTTATGCAGATAACATTCAACTGAACTCCACCTGCAAAAATTCTGAGCTCTTCAAACTTTCCAAATTATTTGAGCGCCTAAAAGAAATTGGTTAAAGAAATTCCCTTAAACTGAAATTAGATACATTAAATCACTACAACACAGCTGGGATTCCTCAATCACCTTACAGATGAGTTGTTGCTTATTGTCAAAACATTTTCATTTCAAAATGAAATTCAAAGTAATTTAAAGTAATTACATACAAATGTTAAAAAGCCTAGTGTCCAGTGTCCTCTGTGTGAAGTCCTTTTTGTCCTCTTCTCTAAAGGAAACTGGTTGCTGGTTGTCCTCTGAGAGTTACGCCTGGTCCACACAGCAGGATTTTATGCCAATTTTTGCCCCGATCTCCTGCAGGTTATTGCTGCTAAGACAGAGAAAATGTCTGCTCATGGAAGCTGGAATTAAGATTGGAGATTAGAAGGAGACATGATGGACAGAAGAGAAGCAAAGGAAACAAATTGAAAGACCTGATTGCTATTCCACATACATTTCTTTAAAAGTGTTTGTTAAAATGTCCTTTTCCATATTGTATTTGTCACGGTCCAATAAAACATGTTGGATTGTTTCTGTTTGACTGAAATATGAACATAACTCAGTTGGGTGTTTTCTGTTTAAAGCAGTTTGCATTTCAGTCAACTGTGTCTCGTTCGGAGCTGATTTAGCTTCTTCTCTCTGATTCCTGCTCAAACTGGCATTTTACCATCAGCTCATCTGTTAGAAAAGTTCAATGCACTTAAATTCATAACCTTAGTTTGATTTCTGCAATGACAAACAAAATTACTGTATTGATTGTATTTATTTAATGTCAATATGACTGTTTGGCTAAAATATGTAGTTCTTGGTTACCTTCTAGACCTACATGGACATGAGAGAAAAAACTGTTATTTAGTTTGATGTCTGAACTATTTTTACAGAGATTTCATAATTTACATTTTTTCTATTACTATAGTGAAGAAAATAACCCTACAAGACTGAACATTATTAACTAATATTATTAATGGTCGCTGTACTTTTAACTATAAAGTGTGCTTAAAAATAAAAGATTTTGAAAAGTTTTTTATCCTCTCTGACATAGTTATTAATGTTATGAACACAGTTAGAGCCAAAACTATTCATACACATTAAAGATTTCCATTTAAAGTAATGCTTAATTTTCAACTACATGTTTCTTCAGACTGGCCAGAGTCCCAGTTTAATTCCAATAGAGTAGAGGTCCCTGACCACGGGTCGTGGACCGGAACCGGGCTTTACAGTAAATAACTTAGATGCTTCCTCATTTCTATGACACTGAGTTTGTCAGAACAGATTTCATTTGAAAACCCATGTGCTTGCATTGATGAGCTGGACCAGTAGGAAGGTGGCCAGTGAACAGGGAGCAGGCAGGAGTTTAATAACTGTAATGATCTAGATATTTCTATTGAGCAATTCTTATTATTTTTCCTTGTGTCATACTTTATTAAAATTGTATTATTTTTCTTCAAAACTGATCATTTAAATTATTTAATTGTATATAAGATATGCATTGTCATATGTTTGAGAAACAAACCGATTGATGAATAAAAATCATTTTAAGTATATATCTGCCAGGGTATAAATAATTTTTGGCTGCTCACCAGTAGAACTCTAACAAAACAGAATTACGCAAACACATTTTAAGACGCATTTAGTTCGACTTTCTCTGCTTTAAAAGCTGCTGATCTATGATTACTTTCGATCGTTTTTCTGCAGTTTCCATTTAACGTTTGTTAAAGGTTTTATAAGAAAAACATGATCGAGCTGTGAACAAAACACGAGAATTTCCTGCTTCCTCCGCGGCATCAACTAGTTCCCTAATCATATTCTGTGTGTTCCAGTGTTAGTTCATTCTGACCACCGTACAGGTAACATACCTGAGCTGATTTGGGGTTTCCAGCTGATGATTGATCTCTTCCTAGTTTGGGGTTTTTCAAACTCTGATATTTCTTCGGCAGCAGCAAACAGAACCTCTGGCGGATTCGTTCAGATGCCGAACCGAAGGTATTATTACTGCAGAAATGTTCAGCTAACACAACAATAATCGGCTGACAAGAACCAAAAGGAAACCGGGAAGCTAACGATGCTAGCGCTTTGTTGTTTACGAGGCCGGATGTCCCACACGGAGAGTGACACTGAAAACACCGACTGCGCTTTTAGTTCCGCCTCTGGAAGGGTGGATGGAGGGCTTTACGATTGACTACATAAAACTGTTTTTTTAAATAAAATCATAAAATTAAATATAACCTATTACTCTTTTAAAGAAAGAACTTCACAAATAATGGATTGATTACTTAAAATATATGTAGAGTTGGGTATAACATTTTCTTTAAAGCACTGTATCACTATGAAATAATCAAACAATATATTGCAAACGTCAGTCAGTCATTTTCTACCACTTATTCCATAGTGGGTCACAGGGGAGCTGGTGCCTATCTCCAGCAGTCTATGGGCAAGAGGTGGAGTACACCCTGGACAGATCACCAGTCCATCGCAGGGCAACACACAAACAACCATGCACACACTCATTCACACACCTAAGGTCAATTTAGAGAGATCAATTAACCTAACAGGCATGTTTTTGGACTGTGGGAGGAAGCTGGAGTACCCGGTGAGAACCCACACATGCACGGGGAGAACATGCAAACTCCATGCAGAAAGACCCCAGGCTGGGAATCAAACCCAGGACCTTCTTGCTGCAAGGCAACAGTGCTACCAACTGCACCACCATGCAGCCCATATTGCAAATGTTGCATTTACATATTAGAAGACATATATAAGAATATTTATACTAGTTTAACCACAGAACCATATCAGAATCAGCTTTATTGGTCAACTTTGTGAACAAAAACAAGCAGTTTGACTTAAGTCCTACATGTTAGTAAAAAAAAAAAAAAATATATATATATATATCAACTTTAAAGGAAGTAAAATAAAGGCTATATATAAACCCATAACACTACATACCTCACTCTGCTTGCTATCAGTCTAAACATTGCAACATTAACAGCCAGGCACCATCAAGCTTTATGAAAAACAAATGAAGTCTTAATTCATTTCAATGTCCAACTGTGACTTTCTGCAGCCTGCTCTGTTGATGACAGGGTCGCAGGTTACCAGGGCAAAGTGTCTCATATTCTAGTTAATAGGCTTAAAGCTACAAACAGCAGTTTATTACTTTAAGATTTTATAAGTGGTGGTAGGACTCAATTAGAAAAAAAATATTAGAGGCTTTAAAATGAATCACTATTAAAACTTGTTTGTCTTAATATTCTACAGATTATGCTTAACAGCTGAATCAACAAGGAAATATACAATTTTTATTGCAACGTAAGGCCAGCTCTACCTTGATGTAGTGTAAACAGGAGGTTGTGGCTGTGCGTTCATGCTGCGATTCATCCACACTTACAGAACCAGAACCATTTACATTCAAAATGTCTTAATTCAAGAAAACCATGGGCTTTAAGCTTCATAATCTTCTAAAATTATGCAGCTATGTTAGCAAATATTGTTAAATATTTTACAAAACATGGTTCCTGCCATGTAGATCTATATTCATTCTGTGCTGCATTCACTTGCACTCTGAGTTTTCATATTTACCAATTTAAATACTAGCTCAGGTTTAATAGATAATTAACCAAAACACTATAAATCCCAGCTCTAATCACAGAATAAGCATCCTCTAAGAACACAAAATCTAAAACAGATCACATTATATACACAAAAGAAACCACATGAAACAATAAGGAAGGTAAAGTTGTTTTATAGAGCATTTATCACTTACAGTTTGCTTTACATTAAATACATAAAACAAAACCAAAATCAACCCAACAAAACATGATTAGTCTTCAGGTGTAATTTAAACACTGTGGAGACCTTTGCATCCTCACATCCAGAAGAAGACCTTTCCCCATTCTGAGATCTGGCACAAATAATGTAAAATCCCAAAAGCTTTTATTCAAGGGTTGGAACATCAAGGAGACCCTGGTCAGAAGATGTAAAGTGTCTAAAATGGTGTAAATAATTACAAGGTCATCTAGGTAAGTAGGTTCCTGATAGAAAATTATTTCCCTATCAAACTGAAGGACTACTTCGTGTTGCTAACAGTTAAAGAGTTACTTGTTGTTCCTGTATTAGTAATTATCACTTGGCGTCTCTGTAACATACAATAGAGTTTGAGCTGTAGTGTTGGAGTCAGTATGAAGCAGAAAGTATAATTAAATCAGGCTTAAAAGTAAAGCAGACAGGTACATCGGGTAAGGAATGGTAAAGAGGTGGAATGCCCTAACCTTCCTCTGTTCTCCTCTGTTCAGCAGCAAAGGAATCAGTGGATAATGTGTAAAGAGTATGATTTAAATCACTTCAAGATTATGTTAATGGACGTTATTAACTTTCATCAGGCGGGATGGATAGCAGGGAGACATGCTGAAAAGGTCAGAACCTAGGCTGGCCTCTGGTATGGGGCACCTGCTAACCCACTCCACCAAGCTGCACTCCAATGTCTATAACGTTTGACACCACTGGTTCATTGAGGTAATAAAATCAGTAACTATTAAACCGGACCCAAAGCAACAGGGAACTGAAGTTGACAATTAGATCAGAAATCGGTCAGAAGAAACAGTAACAAACTCCACTGACTAGTTTAACAGGAAGGAAAGTTTGATGTAAATTGACTAGTCTGAAATGTTCTCAACGATGAAACAAATCAAAAATCACTTTATTCTAAAATTGTTTTTTTCAGTTTAAACATGGATCTGATCCAAGCAAATTGATTCAGAAGAAGCCCGGTTCTATTTTTGTCTCTGGCAATTTTGCATCATGTTGTCTTAGGTGATCAACTACAGTCATCCAGGAGGTTCATAACTTCTCTGTTGCAGATACAGGAGCTTCATTGACCTTTTGAAGTTATTCTGAAACATCATAATTTCATTTTTTCCTGTTGGTCTGCCTCAAAGGCCTCTGAACCTCTGGTAAACACTTGGGAGTTTGCCCCGTTGGCTAAAGGAGGATCACAAAGGCTTGTGGATTGGCTTCAAACTTTCAGTATTAGGGATGGGTACCGAATTTGGTACTTTTATAGGTACCAACAGAATTCCGTCGGTACTACTGAGTACCTCGTTCGTTCGTTCGTCGTCTTCCGCTTATCCAGGACCGGGTCGCGGGGGCAGCAGACTCAGCAGAGACGCCCAGACGTCCCTCTCTCCAGACACCTCCTCCAGCTCCTCCAGGGGGAGCCCAAGGCGTTCCCAGGCCAGCCGAGAGACATAGTCCCTCCAGCGTGTCCTGGGCCGTCCCCTGGGCCTCCTCCCGGTGGGACGTGCCTGGAACACCTCCCGAGGAAGGCGTCCAGGAGGCATCCGGTATAGATGCCCGAGCCCCTCAACTGGCTCCTCTCAATGTGGAGGAGCAGCGGCTCTACTCCGAGCCCCTCCTGGATGGCCGAGCTCCTCACCCTATCTCTAAGGGAGTGCCCGGCCACCCTACGGAGGAAGCTCATTTCAGCCGCTTGTATCCGTGATCTCGTTCTTTCGGTCATGACCCAAAGTTCATGGCCATAGGTGAGGGTAGGAACGTAGACCGACCAGTAAATTGAGAGCTTTGCTTTTCGGCTCAGCTCTCTCTTCACCACAATGGACCGGCACAGCGTCCCCATTACTGTGGCAGCCTCACCGATCCGTCTGTCGATTTCCCGCTCCATTCTTCCCTCACTCGTGAACAAGACCCCGAGATACTTAAACTCCTCCACTTGAGGCAGGAACTCCCCTCCAACCTGAAGAGGACAAGCCACCCTTTTCCGGTCGAGTACCATGGCCTCGGACTTGGAGGAGCTGATCCTCATCCCAGCCGCTTCACACTCGGCTGTGAACCGCCACAGTGCAGGCTGTGGGTCTTGGCTAGAGGGGGCCAGCAGGACCACGTCATCCGCAAAAAGAAGAGACGAAATCCACTGGTCCCCAAACCAGACCCTCTCTGGCCCTTGGCTGCGTCTAGAAATCCTGTCCATAAAAGTTATGAACAGGACCGGCGACAAAGGGCAGCCCTGCCGGAGTCCAACATGCACTGGGAACAGGTCCGACTTAGTGCCAGCAATGCGGACCAAACTCCTGCTCCGCTCGTACAGGGACCAGATGGCCCCTAATAAAGGGCCCCCGATTCCATACTCCTGGAGCACCCCCCACAGGGCATCACGAGGGACACAGTCGAATGCCTTCTCCAGGTCCACAAAACACATGTGAACCGGTTGGGCAAACTCCCATGAACCCTCGAGCACCCTGTAGAGGGTATAGAGCTGGTCCAGTGTTCCACGGCTGGGACGAAAACCACACTGTTCCTCCTGAAGCCGAGGTTCGACTATCGGTCGGACTCTCCTCTCCAATACCCTGGCGTAGGCCTTACCAGGGAGGCTGAGGAGTGTGATCCCCCTGTAGTTGGAACACACCCTCCGGTCCCCCTTCTTATAAAGGGGGACCACCACCCCAGTCTGCCAGTCCAGAGGCACTGTCCCCGACCACCACGCAATGTTGAAGAGGCGTGTCAACCATGACAGCCCTACAACATCCAGACACTTGAGGTACTCAGGGCGGATCTCATCCACCCCCGAAGCCTTGCCACCGCGGAGCTTTTTAACCACCTCGGTGACTTCAGCCTGGGTGATGAAAGAGTCCAACCCCGAGTCCCCAGCCTCTGTTTCCACCACGGAATGCGTGATGGCAGGATTGAGGAGATCCTCGAAGTACTCCTTCCACCGCCCGATAATGTCCTCAGTCGAGGTCAGCAGTCCCCCGCCCCCACTATAAACAGTGTTGGCAAAGCACTGCTTCCCCCTCCTGAGGCGCCGGACGGTTTGCCAGAATCGCTTCGAGGCCAACCGGTAGTCCTTCTCCATGGCCTCACCGAACTCTTCCCAGGCCCGAGTTTTTGCCTCTGCCACAGCCCGGGCCGCAGCACGCTTGGCCTCACGGTACCCGTCAGCCGCCTCAGGAGTCCCACAAGCCAACCACAGCCGATAGGCCTCCTTCTTCAGCTTAACAGCATCCCTTACTGCCGGTGTCCACCACCGGGTTCTGGGATTGCCGCCACGACAGGCACCGCAGACCTTACGGCCGCAGCTATGGGCAGCAGCATTGACAATAGATGCAGAGAACATGGTCCACTCTGACTCTATGTCTCCAACATCCCCCGGGATCTGGTCGAAGCTCTCTCGGAGGTGGGAGTTGAATACATCCCTGGCCGAGGGCTCCGCCAGGCGTTCCCAGCAGACCCTCACTATGCGCTTGGGCCTGCCAAGTCTGTCTGGCTTTCTCCTCCTCCAGCGGATCCAACTCACCACCAGGTGATGATCAGTGGACAGCTCAGCCCCTCTCTTCACCCGAGTGTCCAAAACATGCGGCCGAAGGTCTGATGATACGACAACAAAGTGAGTACCTATTCACGTAAAATCAAATTGTACCATGTTTCAATACCTAAACGCATCATCGTGACATTGAGGGAGTGAAGAGTGGGTGATTTTCCATGCCAGAGATGAATGCACAAAGTGCAAGACCAGCATCAGGAATACTTCTAATCTGAGGAAGCACCTGGTTAAACTCAAGATCTTGCTCAAGGCTGAAGAGTGCACAATTTTTGTCAGCCCCAGGTCTACAGCTACAACTCCTACATTTGGCACCGTTAGCACGCCTGCATCCGTTAGCGACTCATCGTCTGCAGCTAGGAACATGGGAGAAGGAATGTTTGAAACCACGAGTTGTTACAATATAAATAGTTGGATGTTGTTTTGACATATTCATTGAAGTTTACATACTGAGAAATAATATGTTAAATTGAAAAAGTTTGAGATAACAAATTAACATTTGTTAACTCATAAACACACAAAACTACTGAAAAGTATCAAAAATTGCTACCATTGAGTACCGATACAGATTCCAAGGTACTGGGCATCGATACCGTATCGGTTCAAACGTGAAACCCATCCCTGTTCAGCAGCAGCTTGCTGATTCTGGGCCATGACTGTTAGGTGAGCCTCCGCAGGGAAGGGAGGGGCTGCTTTCTGGAGATGGGGAACAACGTGGGGTGACAAAATGGGTCAGCTGTGATGCAAATAAGTATCTTATAATACATTTTTTTTAAAGTATCAATTATATCTAAATATTTATTATTTTGCAACTAATTCCGTATTGCTGGGTTGCTGATGACGTAGTGTCGACGTCATGAAAGGCAGACGGGGGGCAGGAAGTAAATGTAGTTGTACACTTCCGCGATTTGTTCTGTTGCTACGGCATCAAAATGCCTACATTCTCTGCTGTGTACGGTTGTTGCAATGGCTCTCATCGAGAGAAAGATAAACATTTTTTTTATGTTCTGAAAATAGTGTGGCACAAGGGAGTTAATTACAAAAGACGTACAGAAGACAACAAAAGTGGATCAACAATCTACGGCTAAAAACAGGAGTTGCGGAAACAGACAATGCAAAATTTTGCAGAAACCACTTTCTAACAAGTAAGGATGGTACCGTTTATTAAATCGTATTTTCAGATATTTTATTGGACAGTTATTTAGAAAGGAGGAGCTCGGAGTAGAGCCGCTGCTCCTCCACATCGAGAGGAGCCAGTTGAGGTGGCTCGGACATCTAAACCGGATGCCTCCTGGACGCCTTCCTTGGGAGGTGTTCCAGGCACGTCCTTACCGGGAGGAGGCTCAGGGGATGGCCCAGGACACGCTGGACTATGTCTCTCGGCTGGCCTGGGAACGCCTTCGGCCCCCCCGGAGGAGCTGGAGGAGGTGTCTGGAGAGAGGGACGTCTGGGTGTCTCTGGTGAGTCTGCTGCCCCCCGACTTGGTCCCGGATAAGCAGAAGATGACGAGTACAAGTTATTTAGAAAGACAAGTATACATATGCTTGAGATCTGTAGATCTCTGCGAATGGTTTACCTATAATGGAGAATTGCAGTAACATCAACACATACAAATTTGGGTTTACAGAAGCTATATAAATTATTTACAAGTAGATCCAAGCACATAGAAATAACAATGGTTAACTCGTTGTTAGCGTTAGCGATAGGCTAATTACTTAAAATAGCACAACTCAATACTCACCCGGGCATAACAAACGCATTCTTCAATCCTAAAGTGATTAATTCCACACATTTAGTCCAACTTAATCTGACAGCAAATTATTAACAACTCAATTTACATTCACACCTATGTGAGCTTTAATATGACGAACTAAATCATTACTCCGTCTGAAAGATTTACCACATATTTTACAAGGATACGGTTTCTCACCTGTGTGAGTTCTCATATGATAACCTAAGGCAGTTTTCTGGGCAAAACCTTTAGCACAATCAGGACATTGGAAAAACTTTTCACCTGTGTGAGTTTTCATGTGACGAGCCACATCATTACTCCGTCTAAAAGATTTACTACACAGTTTACAAGTATATGGTTTGTCAACTGTGTGAGTTTTCAAATGCTTGCCCAAACTACTATGTTCACTAAAAGATTTACCACATAGTTTACAAGAACATGGCTTCTCACCTGTGTGAATTCTCAAGTGAACAGTCAAATAACTACCAAGGCGAAAAGACTTTCCACAAATTTTGCAAATGTAAGGTTTCTCAGCTGTGTGAGTTCTCCTGTCTAACCATACTACTATATGCACTAAAGGTTTTACCACACATTTTGCAAGTACATGGCTTTGCACCTGTGTGCGTTCTCATATGGCGCGTCAGGTCACTATGCTGTGTGAAAGATTTATCACAAGATTTACAACTAAATGGTTTTTCACCTGTGTGGGTTCTGAGGTGACGAGTCAGCTCACTACTCCGCGTAAAGGATTTACCACACAATCCACAAGGATAGGAATTGTCACCTGTGTAACTTTTAGGTGACGAGTCAACTTAGATTGCTTGTTAAAACTGACTCCACAGGTCCCACAGGAGAACGGTTTATCACCAGTGTGCTTTCTCTTGTGACGCGCAAACTCACTACTCTGTCTGAAATATTTATCACACACTTCACAGTGGTATGGTTTCTCACGTGTATGAGTTCTAAGGTGACAAGCCAAATCACTACTCTGTCTGAAAGCTTTATCACACATTTCACATGAATAAGGCTTCTCACCTGAGTGAGTTCTCATGTGATAACTCAGGGGGGTTTTCTGGGTAAAACCTTTCCCACAAACCACACACTGAAAAGGCTTCTCACCTGTGTGAGTTCTCACATGAGCACTCAGGGTAGACTGGCTGGTGAAATCTTTTCCACAAGTCTGACATGAAAATGGCTTCTCCCCTGTGTGAGTTCTAATGTGAGCAGTCAAGTACCTGCGCTGACTAAAACATTTACCACATATTTCACAGGAGAAAAAACCTGTTTTATGTCTTTTTAGTTTGGAATTGTCCTTGTTGTCCTTGTTATTTCTGGTGTCCTGATGTCTGTTCTCTGGGTTCAAATCTTTATCTCGAATTGATCCTGAGTCTTTCTGGTTGCTTTCTTGCTGATGTTTGTTCTCACCTTCAGGGCGGTTTGCAGAGAGGAGTTGGTTCTTGTTTGGTTCTGGTTCACTAGTGACTTTTTGCTCATAAGTAGGAGTCACCAAAAAGCTGTCAGTCTCTTGCTTCACTACAAGCTGATCTCCATCCTGATTACTGTAGAGATCCTCCTGTTCCTCTTTAATCTGTACAGACTCTGGTTCCTCATGTTCCTCTTTAACTAGTACCGGTTCTGGTTCCTCCTTTGTGTCTACATGCTGTAGCAGTTCTGGAACATGATGGACTATTCCCTCATAAGAACAAGTCACCATAGAGGTGCTGGACTCCTGCTTCATTAAAAGCTGCCCTTCGTCCTGAAAGATCCACAGTTCAGTCTGTTCTTCTTTAATTGAATGACTTTCTGGTTCCTGTTTTGTCTCAGTCATCTGCTGTGGTTCTTCCTGCTGTTCCTCTTTCATTTCTATAGCGTTTGATATATTGTGGTCAATAATGAAGTTCCCTTCTGTTATGGAATGTGATCAGCAAGAACCTCTGAAGTAGAAACTGGATGATGTTGTGGAAGGTCTGAGGGAATAAAAAACAGTGCAACAACATTGATGCTAACATTTTTGTAAAAAGCATTTGTTGAGATGTGGAAAAACATTGGAAATAGAAAACACTTTTTGGATGTGTGGTCGCCTGCATATGAATGGGTTGAACGGTGATGGTGGAGCTGAGCTGGTTGTTTTTTTTTTTTCCTGGGCTGTCACTGCAGTGGCGTCATGAGGTATATTTGTGTGGTTGCGGGGGCATGGTGGAGGCCGTCGGCCCTGGGTGAGTGACGCCGGCTGGGGACTGTTTGCCGGGATGAGTCGGTCCCGTCTTGGTCAGGGGGTCCAGTGTGGGTATGGGGCGCAATGGTGTCTGCGCTACTGCGCTTGCAGGCAGAGGCTGGGGTGGCATTGCGCCAGGCCCTTGCCGTCGCACCGCGGGGCTGGGAGCGGGGGTTGCGCTGTATGGATGTGTCTTCATTGACTTTTCGGGCATGGATCTCTCCCCTGGGGGTGTGCCACTGTGGGTAGGGGAATGGCGTTTGGGTTCGGGGACATGTATTCCATATCTGTGTCCTGGTTGGGGGTGACGCTGTGGGGAAATTCACATTGGAGTTCATAGGGGATTGGAGGTTCATGGGGTTGGGGTCGGAATTCATTGGGGTGTTGGGAGTGTTACATTCTGGGACAGCTCTGATTGGGGGCTTCTTTGGATTGGAAGGACCCCTCTTTTGTTCATGGCCCCCTTTCTGGATAGGGACGGGGGTGAGGGCCTGGGCTGGCTTCGTTCGGGTTTGGCCGTTGCCGGCACTAGTCTCAACTGGTGGCTCGGGCAGTCTGCCTGTCTCCACACCGGAATGAAGTGGACTAGCTCCTGGGTCCCGGGGCTGGTGGCCTCTCTGAGGTATTGGTACCTGGACCTGGGAGTATATACCGTAAATTCCGGACTACAGAGCGCACCTGATTAAAAGCCACATGCTCTAATTTTAGACAGAAAACCCAATTTTGTTGTTGTACAGGCTGCACCGGATGTTAAGCCGTGGGTGTCCCATGTTGTAATATAATTTAAACGGAAAGATATTACACGTGAGGAATTTTCAACTTTTAACTTAATCCGTATGGTAATATAAACAAATGCATATTGCAAATGCTTTTTTTCGAACAGTGGCTAACACGGCTACCTTTAAATATACGTCAGTAACATACAAATTTTGTTGCTAATGCTTTTTTACTGAACAGAGCATGAACAACATTCCAATATCTCCTAACTCATATACACTGCAGCCTACCAGGTCAAAATTCAATGATCACCTTCTTCATCTTGTTCCTGCGCACTGAAACCATCAAAGTCGTGTTCTTCAGTGTACGAATGGATCAGCCTCAGGATCTCGTCACTCACTTCAGCCTCTTCGTTGACGCTCTCACTTGAGCGCACTCAGTCCCCTTAATCACGCAGCAGTCCAGCCTTTCGAAACCCGTTGGTGATTTTCCATGTTGACGAGGGTGAATATTTATGTCTGATTTACTATACCGGGAATTGAATTGTGAAAGTGCTCTCGATTTATCGCACAAGTTCATTGGACCTCTTTGAACTACTCATCAATTTGATTGGTCTACTGTTCCAAGGCAAAATCTTTTTGGCGGCATGAAAAAAAACATGCATTAGCCGCACCGTTGTATAGGCCGCAGTGTTCAAAGTGTGGGAAAAAAGTAGCGGTTTATAATCCGAAATTTACGGTAGTATGTATGGGGAGTGTGAGTGAGCATATGGTTTCCATTATTGTGTGTCTTTGGGTGTGTGAGTATCAGTGTTCTTATGTGCATGCATGAAGGATGGAATGCATGATTGGTACTGTGTGTGCCTGTTTTGGTGTCAGGTTGGGTCTTGGACTGCTCCCTCTCCAGGATCAGTTTAGTCCCCCCATCAAATGGGGGGCCTATTTCCTCCCTGCCGGTGGCTGTGTCTCTGCCCGCTGGTGTATTGGTGGTTCCCGTTGTCCGGGGCTGGGTGCTTTGGTGTGTACCGGGTCACTCCCGGGGCCCCTTGGCTCTGTCGAGCCACGGGTGTTATCTTGTATTCTCTATATCCGTCTTTCTCTACTCTATTCTTTTCTCCTTCTCTCCTATTTACCTTTTTGTCCCAAATCTCTCACTTTCTTGCTTCCTTTTTCCCCCTTTCCATGTCCATTGCCATTTAAATAAACCCAAAGCAGTTTCTAATAAAGTTTTTATATATATCAAGCAGAGCAGTATAGCATTAGTCCTAAAAGTGAAAGTAAACCTGTTGGGTTTCTTCGTAGCACTCAGACAATAGTTCTGAGTAAAAAACAGTCTACAGTCACTTACACGACATGATGCTGCCACCCTTTTACTTCATAATTGCGATGGTGCAAGCTTCCACTTTCTATCAACAAATGTAATGACTACTGATTTGTCTCCTTTTTTTGTTCTCGTTTTTTTCTCTCCTTAATGCAGGTTCTGAGAGGCCTCGCCGTTCTGTTAAATAAACATTTAAGTAATATTAATCACAGAAGGCTTTAATACTTCTTCTTAAGGAGCTATCAGAACGTATTGGCGATAAATCGCCAGTTGTTAATATGGTAACAATGGTAAATGGTGTGTACTTGTATAGCGCTTTATCAAGTCCCCAGAGACCCTATTGCCCTTTATTGTTATCCACTCTTTCATACACACATTCACACACTGACAGCTACATTGAAGCCACAGCTTCCCAGGGGCAGACTGACAGAAGTGAGGCTGCCAAACAATAGGAACCATCGAGCCCTCTGACCACCATCAGCAGGCAAGGCGGGTGAAGTGTCTTGATTGAGGACATTACGACTGAGACAGACAGAGCAGGGGTTAGAACCAGCAACCCACCAGTTACAGGAGGAACCTCTACAACTATCACCACGGTTGCCCCATATGCGTTGAATAACTGACATTCAGCTGCAGAATCCAGACACCGCTCTGAAGCAGTCCCCTAGACCTCAACATGGCAGTATTTGTATTGTATGTGAATTTGTTTTGCAACATTTGTTTTGGATCGATTGGATAAAAACTGTGAATGTTAGAGGTTTTTGATGTGTGACTCACAGATACTATAGTTTGTGTACTTGTACTTAGGAATCTGATGAGGAGTAACTGTTGTTTTGTAATTGCGAAAGACAGAAAAAAAAAATCTACAATTACAAAACTTCTATAGCATTTCTCTCTGTGGCTTTAAATTCACAATTCACATTTCTTTGCCCCAGAATTAACTCCTTTTTATCGGCTGTTTCCATTTAGTGTTATAATGTGTTATAAGAATAAGAAAACCACAAAAACTGTGATAATAGAAGCAAATAATCGAGCTGTGAACAAAACACGGGAATTTCCTGCTCCCTCCGCAGTATCAACTAGTTCCCTGACCATATTCTCTGTGTTCCAGTGTTAGTTCATTCAGACCACCGTACAGGTAACATACCTGTAGATTCTGAGCTGATTTTATTTTTCTATCTGATATCCAGCAATCTGAGCTCATGATCGATCTCTTCAAACTCTGATATTTTATCAGCAGCAGCAAACAGAACTTCTGGCGGATTCGTTCAGATGCCGAACCAAAAGTATTATTACTGCAGAAATGTTCAGCTAACACAACAATAATAGGCTGACGAGAACCAAAAGGAAACCGGAAAGCTAACGATGCTAGCGCTTTGTTGTTTATGTTCGCCGGATGTCCCACACGGAGAGTGACACTAAAAACACCGACTGCTCTTTTAGTTCCGCCTCGGGTAGGTGGATGGAGGGCTGTTTCCACAAGACCGGACCGGAAGTAAGTGAATCCGGAAATGCGCCATGTTGATAATAAACCGGTAAACGGCGTTACATAAAGAAAGCATTACCGCGGCTTTTATTAGTTTTTTCGTGGGTTATGACAGTTTAAAATGCTGTTGCGCATTACAGAGACACTTGTGTCCTTAAATAGGTACGAAGCAAAGATCGCTGTAACCGGTATAGATCCATACGAGGCGGACAAATGCAACATGCCAGCCGAGTTGGATTCGCTCCCAGTCACCTATATACAGGTCCTTCTCAAAATATTAGCATATTGTGATAAAGTTCATTATTTTCCATAATGTCATGATGAAAATTTAACATTCATATATTTTAGATTCATTGCACACTAACTAAAATATTTCAGGTCTTTTATTGTCTTTATTGTCTGTTACAGAACCACAAAGAATCAAATCAGTGGGACTACAAGCGCATCTTGAAGTCATAAAAGCCTACTGTCTTAATTCGGTAGATGGAATAGATTATGCTGTTACGTGACAATGCTGATATAATCATTAATGGTAACAGGGTCCGCAGAACATCTTTTAACGAGCAAAGTTGGTGGGTAAAACATATCTTAATTGTGGACACCCACCAACATTCATTTTAGTTTCAGCATACATTTACAGGTCCTTCTCAAAATATTAGCATATTATGATAAAGTTCATTATTTTCCATAATGTCATGATGAAAATTTAATATTCATATATTTTAGATTCATTGCACACTAACTGAAATATTTCAGGTCTTTTATTGTCTTAATACGGATGATTTTGGCATACAGCTCATGAAAACCCAAAATTCCTATCTCACAAAATTAGCATATTTCATCCAACCAATAAAAGAAAAGTGTTTTTAACACAATAAACGTCAACCTTCAAATAACCATGTACAGTTATGCACTCAATACTTGGTCGGGAATCCTTTTGCAGAAATGACTGCTTCAATGCGGCGTGGCATGGAGGCAATCAGCCTGTGGCTCTGCTGAGGTCTTATGGAGGCCCAGGATGCTTCGATAGCGGCCTTTAGCTCATCCAGAGTGTTGGGTCTTGAGTCTCTCAACGTTCTCTTCACAATATCCCACAGATTCTCTATGGGGTTCAGGTCAGGAGAGTTGGCAGGCCAATTGAGCACAGTGATACCATGGTCAGTAAACCATTTACCAGTGGTTTTGGCACTGTGAGCAGGTGCCAGGTCGTGCTGAAAAATGAAATCTTCATCTCCATAAAGCTTTTCAGCAGATGGAAGCATGAAGTGCTCCAAAATCTCCTGATAGCTAGCTGCATTGACCCTGCCCTTGATAAAACACAGTGGACCAACACCAGCAGCTGACATGACACCCCAGACCATCACTGACTGTGGGTACTTGACACTGGACTTCTGGCATTTTGGCATTTCCTTCTCCCCAGTCTTCCTCCAGACTCTGGCACCTTGATTTCTGAATGACATGCAGAATTTGCTTTCATCCGAAAAAAGTACTTTGGACCACTGAGCAACAGTCCAGTGCTGCTTCTCTGTAGCCCAGGTCAGGCGCTTCTGCCACTGTTTCTGGTTCAAAAGTGGCTTGACCTGGGGAATGCGGCACCTGTAGCCCATTTCCTGCACACGCCTGTGCACGGTGGCTCTGGATGTTTCTACTCCAGACTCAGTCCACTGCTTCCTCAGGTCCCCCAAGGTCTGGAATCGACCCTTCTCCACAATCTTCCTCAGGGTCCGGTCACCTCTTCTCGTTTTGCAGCGTTTTCTGCCACACTTTTTCCTTCCCACAGACTTCCCACTGAGGTGCCTTGATACAGCACTCTGGGAACAGCCTATTCGTTCAGAAATGTCTTTCTGTGTCTTACCCTCTTGCTTGAGGGTGTCAATAGTGGCCTTCTGGACAGCAGTCCGGTCGGCAGTCTTACCCATGATTGGGGTTTTGAGTGATGAACCAGGCTGGGAGTTTTAAAGGCCTCAGGAATCTTTTGCAGGTGTTTAGAGTTAACTCGTTGATTCAGATGATTAGGTTCATAGCTCGTTTAGAGACCCTTTTAATGATATGCTAATTTTGTGAGATAAGAATTTTGGGTTTTCATGAGCTGTATGCCAAAATCATCTGTATTAAGACAATAAAAGACCTGAAATATTTCAGTTAGTGTGCAATGAATCTAAAATATATGAATGTTAAATTTTCATCATGACATTATGGAAAATAATGAACTTTATCACAATATGCTAATATTTTGAGAAGGACCTGTAGACATTGTGAATTATTTAACTCACAATAAAGGGCCTACACTATGAAGACATTACGGTCCTTGAAGGGCAGTTTGGGCACTTTCAACCTTTTTTCAGCACATGTGGAATAACAAGAATAAATCTGTACATGTACATTTGGCACGCCTTCTTTGTGTGACACTGACAGCGTCTTATGTTTGTTATGATGTAATAACAATAAATAATTATGACAAAAAAAAATGTCTAAACAGGAGCTGAATTGCCAACTTGCTTAATGGTTTTGCCTTCATCATAACAATGAAAATGATGTCATACTGTAATTTGTTATATTTTTCTAATATTTCTCTGCAGTAATAGAAGCTTGCGGGCGGGTTTACTTTTCCTCCATACTGGCCATTGGCTCTACCATATAACAGAAAAGTTGTTGAACATGAATAGTTGGCTGTAAGAGGGACTATTGGTTCAATAAAGTTTCACATTAAGAGACAGCGTTTGTGTTTATTTATGTGTAAGAGGGAATATCTGTCAAAATAAGGTTGATAACACAGTGACATTAAGTGTGGTTTTATCAATTATTAATTGTAATTATTAAGTGCTATGAACCCAATGATCTCACCACCAGAATGTATCTCCGATTTCGATAAATAAGACATGATTTTTGGTTAGAATTTATTACTTCTGAATTATGATTTTTAATCATAATTTTTGAGAAATATTTATAATCACTAATATAATGCCTTACACTGAGTTGCTGTTGTTCCCAAGCCCTTCCACTTTCTTATACTACCACTGAGTTATGACTGTGGAATATTTAGGAGGAAGGACATTTCACAACTGGACTTGTTGCACAGATGGCATCTTATCACAGTACCAGGCTGGAATTCACTGAGCTCCTGAGAGCGACCCATTCTTTCACAAATGTTTGTCGAAACGGTCTGCATGCCTGGTGCTTGATGTCATGCACATATGGTGATGGAAGTGATTGGAACACTGGATTTAAATTATTTGGATGGGTGAGCAAATACTTTTGGCAATATAGTGAATGTATGTAGTATGGACCAGTTTCTAGGGTACGTTCAGAGGAGCAGATAGTAATCATTTAGAAAATGACTAACAAAACAGAAGAAGCCACAAGACACGTTTAACAGAAAAAATATATATATCATATAAAATATAATGGTTTAGAAAAATAAAATACTGTGTTCTAACAAGCATTTAGTGTTACCATGTAGCACAAAGGCAACAAAATGAATTAGGATTCTCAGTATTTCTCTCAAAGTAGAGCAATGTTGTTAAGGGTTTACTTCTTTATCAAGAAAGAAATGAAATGTTTATTTCTGTTGATCTATTTATTATGATTATGAAATGTTTTAAATGTTTGCAACTAACTTTAAAACACAACATTCTCATCATTTCCCCCGCTGCCTACGAGCACAGCATTCAGAATGGCCATCAAATTAAAGACAAAAAAAACTATGAATAAAGCTATAAAAGTGGCAGCAGGAAATAAAAAAAAGTGCTGTTCTTCTATTGTGTTACATAAGTACTAAGATACTAAAATTTTACACTTGGTACTAGGAAAATAATGAATATTCAACACCATTTCTTTTTTGAAGGCACAGGGTTCTTTCTAATAAAGAGCAGAAAATATTATCAGTCACAAAATAACAAAATTTGAATTGATTAATCAGGGCAAAACCAAAAAGTACAAATTCAGCACCCATTTAGAATAAAAAACATAATTTAAGTGTGTTTTCAAACAGTAGACAAGAAGTAGTAGTTGTGTTTTTATCATTTATGGATGTACCTTTCATTCCGTTGTGTAATTATGTTATTTATATTATCATTGCTGATCTTTGTGTGTATCTGTGTACTACTATTGGCTTGTCATTGTGCTGCTGATACACACCCATTTCCCCACAAAGAGACAAAAAAATTATTATTCTATTCTAAAACAGATTCTATTATGTGTGAACATATATGTGGTCCATACCAAAATATTTTACAGTGTAGACAATGATCTTACTCCATGCAAACGTATTCAGCAGCAGTCCTCTACAATTTGTCACTGGTTCTGGATAGTTTCTGCTGTAATTGCCAGCTTCAGTCTGGTTTTAATGATTAATAATATTTACTAACATTATTTATAGCCACATGCGAGAGCTTGTCTGTGCTGTGAGATTAGAGAAAAGCAAATGTTTGATATAAATTTGATTAAAAGCAACGCTATTGAAAACAGAAACAAATGTGTACAACTGCAAGTGAGAGAACTTCAAACTTAGTCAGATATCCTCCTGTAAAGTAAGACATTTAAAAAATAATTGTGCTTTGATATGAATCAGAGAAAGGAAACCTCGTGTCTGGTGGGCCGGGCAGAAACTAATGGCTCCTCAAAGACAACCTGCAAGTAACAGGTTGTTTTCTCAGACTCTGTTCCTGGAGTAAAATACTCAGATTTGGACAGAGCTCCCCCCCCCATCCCACCCCATCCCATCCACTTTACAAGAGCTGTTTGAAGAGGTAATCAATAAACAAGCATTTTAACATTCAGTTGGATAGAAAAACACATACGGCCCACTGAGACTGTTTTACTGGTCCAGGGTTCCTTTATGTCAACACAGTCCCAAACATTCATTCGTTCCTCCTTCGATCAAATTATTAAATGACCAGTTTGCTGGAGATAAACAGAAACCAAGATAAATGGTGGTGTCCGTTTTTTAAATTTTCCAGTATAAACTTTGTTCATCTGGGCTGCACGGTGGCGCAGTTGGTAGTAGGTCCTGGGTCCGACTCCTGGCCAAGGGTCTTTCTGCATGGAGTTTGCATGTTCTCCCCGTGCATGCGTGGGTTCTCACCAGGTACTCCAGCTTCCTCCCACAGTCCAAAAACATGACTGTTAGGTTAATTGGTTTCTCTATATTGCCTTTAGGTGTGAATGAATGTGTGTGTGTGTCTCTGTGATGGACTGGCAACCTGTCCAGGGTGAACCCCGCCTCACGCCCATAGATTGCTGGAGACACCGGCTTCCCCACGACCCCCTATGGAAGAAGTAGAAAATGACTGACTGACCTTTTTCATCTATTATTGCCATTTTAGTACTGTGTAGAAGCAATTCCATTTGTCCAACACAAATTCCTTCTATGGAGACTAATAAATATACCTTGATCATGACAATGAGTAAAGATTATGGTGTAGGTCTCTTCCTGTTAGAGTGGTTCCTTTCCGCTGCCCCCATTTGTTTGCTCATTAGGAGGCACTGCTGCAAAGTCATCGGCTCGATGTAACCAGCTGGGCTTACTTCTATGGACGTTATACCAAATAAAAGAGCAAACTTTATTTTAACTGCATTGTTTTATGCCTTAGATCAAAGTGCATGTAATGAAATTTGAATCTGTATGTTTGGACTTACTTTGTTATAGATTTCTATATATAAATTTGATTTGTTTGTCTACTATATATAAGTATATCAGTTTCTAAACAACTGAAAGGTATGATGGTTTCACACTTGCTGTCAGTAGACAGGTCTATCCTTATATTGGATAGTACAAAGTCACGCTTGTCCTTCATTTAATTCAGTTCATTTATGCAACCACTAAAGTTTGACCAGTGATTGGAAAATGTTTCTGAAAACAATGACACAAAATAATTAAAAGAATCATGTTTTTATTTTAATCAAAACCTGCAAACAGTCAATTAGGTGCATCATGAAGAAAACAATGAAGAATTGATCCCTCAGTCAGAGGAAGATGATTTTTTACTTTTGCATCTATTAAAATTAAACAATAATCACTCAAACTAATGAACATGAAAAAGAGTTTATTTGTCAAAATATAAATAAATCCAGTCATCTTAAGCTGGACACCAATTAATAACTATCCTATTTGTTTAATACAAAAGATTAAACTCTCAGATAACTTTAAATGAATACTACAGTAAACTTTATGGAAAGTAAAGCTTTCATACAGAACGCCTAAATTGTAATTAACATGAAATATAAGCAACAGAAGTACAACTAAGATGCACAGCAATCAACAAGATAACAAAACAGTGAAATTACAGTAAAAAGTGGACAGTTGAAGATTTGTTGCAGAAGCCTGTATGAGTGTGAAAACTCGTTTCTTCTGAGGTTTCTTATTGATCACCTTCATGTCAATAGAATAAAACCTTTTAATGCAGCTAATTTACTTCACTTTTAGGTTGGAGATCTGTTTTGACTGAGATATTCCAAGTACTCAAACTTTTGATTTTTTATCAATCTAAACATGTATTTGTCTCAGACATCTGACAGCAAAAACGTCATACCCCTTTCAGCTGCTCCCTCAGGGGTCGCCACAGCGGATCATCTGCCTCCATCTCACCCTAGACTTTGTTACACCAACCATCTCCATGTCCTTCTTTGCTATGTTCATGAATCTTCTCTGTGGTCTTTCTCGTTCCTCCTGCTCAACAACTCCTTCTACAAACCATCTCAACCTTGCCTCTGTACCTTTATCCCCAAACCACCCAACCTTAGCTGCTCCTGCAATCATCCTGGTCACCCCCAAAAAAACATCTCAGGATCTTTAACTCTACCACCTCCAGCCCAGCCACATGTCTTGAAACCATGTTTCATACCAGGTCTACCGCCTGATAGACTCTTAGGCGTACTCATCGTCTTCCGCTTTAACCGGGAATGGGTTGAGGGGACAGCAGTCTAAGCAGAGATGCCCAGACTTCCTTCTCCCCAGACACCTCCTCCAGCTCCTCCAGGGGGAGCCCAAGGTGTTCCCATGCCAGCCAAGGGACATAGTCCCTCCACCGTGTCCTGGGCCGTCCCCTGGGCCTCCTCCTGGTGGGTTGTGCCTGGAACACCTCCTGGGAAAGGCATCCAGGAGGCATCTTATACAGATGCCTGAGTTACCTCAACTGATGTGGAGGAGCAGCAGCTCTACTCTGAGCTTCTCAACTATCTCTAAGGGAGTGCTCAGCCATGCTGCGGATAGTCTCATAGACTTTCCCTTTTAATCTTGGAGTTATCCTTCTATCACACATGACACCTGACATTAGTCTCTATCCACTCCACCCTATTTTCGATTTTTGACCCCAGCAGATTACGCCACATCCAAACACACATTTAGCTTGCAGAACCGAATCCTATGGAGGGTCTGTAAGCATAACACAAAGTCCTGGTCTTTACCACTATTCACCTCTTTTTAATGTTTTTGCCATAAAATATGATTCTGACACTTGTACATATAGCGCACTGGTTTTGGACTAAGGAGAAAAAAAACTGGACTGTTGCTCGGTGGTCTGAAGTCCTCTTCTCAGATTAAAGTAACCTTTGCATTTCATTTGGAAATCAAGGTCCCAGAGTCTGGAGGAAGAGTGGAGAGGCACAGAATCCACATTACAGTCAGTCATGATTTGGGGTGACATCTCATCTACTGGTTCTGGTCCACTGAGTTATCTATAGTCTGCAGTCAACTCTGCCATCTACCAGGATATTTTAGAGCACTTCCTGCTTCCTTCTGCTGACAAACTTTATGGAGATGCTGATTTCATTTTCCAGCAGGACTTGGTATCTATCCACACTGCCAAAAGGTACCAGAAGGTGGTTCAGTGAACACGGTGTTACTGTGCTTGACTGACCAGAACCCCATAGAGAATCTATCGAGTGTTGTCAAGAAAAAGATGAGACACCAGACCCAATAATGCAGATGACCTGAAGGCTGTTGTCAAAGCAACCTTCCATTACACCTCAGCAGAACCAAAGGCTGATCTCTTCCATACCACGCCCATTGATGCAGTAATTCATGCAAAAGGAGCCCAGACCAAGTATTGAGTGGATACAAATGAACACAAGTCTGACATGTCTGTGCAGAATATCCTTTTTATTAATCTGATGTACACAGATTTTTGGGTTTTCATTCTCTGTAAGCAAGACTCATAATTACAAGAAATACAGGCTTGAAATATTTCACTCTATGTGTAATGATCTTATATAAAATATGAGGTTCACTTTCTGAAATGAGGGCCAAAATATATTGAATTTTTTCCAAGATATTTTAATTTTTTGAGGTGTACCGGTAAACCTATGAAACATTGATCTAAAACCACAATTTGCACTTAAGACAAAGGGTGGCATCAGGAGATGTGACAGATACTATTTCTGTTTATGTATACTGACAACATCCTTTAGTGTTCTCACAAAACCCAGGAAAATTATTTATAAGGTTTCAGGAATGAAACGTTGCTTTGGTAGATCTAATGAACAAATTTCCAAATTCTCTTTGCCATATATGGCAGGGATTAGCACTTTCACCATCCGCCTCAAAGTGCTAAATCGGACATCTTTGTGTGAACATCAAAATTCAACATATAGATGGCACTGTGGCTCAAAGACCTCACAATGATTCAGCTTTTATCTTTCTGAGAGTTCTCCTCCGATAATTTAATGTACTATTAATACTAAAGGGTTTACCACACATTTTACAAGGAAGCGCTTTTTCACTAAAATCGCTGCTCCCCACAAAAAGTTTATCACACAGTTCATGGCCTCTCACTCGTATGAGTTCTCATATGATAAGTCAAAGCGCTACTTTTTCTGAAAGATTTCTCACACAACTTACAGGGATACGGCTTCTCGCCTGTATGCGTTCTCATGTGCTCAGTCAAGGCGCTCTGCTTGGCGAAAGCTCTTCCGCATGTTAGACATGAGAAAGGCTTCTCACCTGTGTGAGTTCTTACATGAATAGTCAACTGACCGCCATATCTGAAAGTGTTACCACAGAAGTTACATGAATACGGCTTCTCACCTGTATGAGATCTCATGTGCACCGTCAAGTTAGACTGCTGGGTGAAATCTTTTCCACAAGTCACACATAAGAAAGGCTTCTCGCCGGTGTGGGTTCTAAAGTGACGAGCCAACTCATTAGGCTGTCTGAAGGATTTTTCACACAGTTCGCAGGGATGAGGTTTCTCATCTGTGTGAGTTCTCAGATGTTTAGCTCTATTACTATGGTTAGTGAAAGATTTACCACATAATTTACAAGTATATGGCTTCTCCCCTGTGTGAGTTCTCATGTGGTCCGTCAAGTACTTACGCTTATTGAAACATTTACCACATACTTCACAGGATGACAAATTAGTTTTTTGCCTCTTTAGTTTGGACATGTCCTCATTGTCCCTGTGGTTTCTGGTGTCCTGATGTCTCTTCTCTGGCTCCAGGTCTTTATCTCTACTTGACCCTGAGTCTCTCTGGTTGCTTCCTTGCTGATGTTGGTTCTCAGTTCCAGGGCAGTTTGCAAAGGGGACATGGTTCTTATTTGGTTTTTGTTCCCTGTTGTCTCTTTGCTCATAAGTACGAGTCACAATAAATCTTTGAGTCTCCTGCTTCACTACAAGCTGATCATCATCATCCTGATTACTGCAGAGATCCTCCTTTTCCTCTTTAATCTTTACAGGTTCTGATTCCTCCTGTTCGTCTTTAATCTGTACAGGATCTGGTTCCTCCTTTATCTCCATCATCTGCTGCAGTTCTGGTCCGTTGTTGAATATTTCCTCATAGGCAGGAGTCACCATAGAGGTGTTGGTCTCCTGCTTCACTAAAAGCTGTCCTTCATCATGAAAGATGAACAGTTCAACTTTTTCTTCTTTAAATGGTTGAGGCTCTGGTTCCTCTTTTGTCTCAGTCATCTGCTGTGGTTCTGGTTCCTGTTTTATATCTACAGCTTTTGGTATCTGGTGCTCAACAATGAGGTTCTTGTTTTCAGTTATAAGAACATGATCAGCAACAACCTCCCACGTAGTAACAGACATGATGCTGTAGAAGACTTGAAGGAAATGTAGAAAATTAGAAGGTTAATGATTTTTGTGAAAACCAGCACGGATATGAAGCAGAGAACCATCAATGAACATTAGAAAACTCACCTAAACAATTCAAAACTGATCTACAAGATTTTTGTTATTGTTCCAAAGTAGGCAAAGAGAAGGTGGGGTGGCGAGAGATGGAAGACATGTTGTAGGTGAGGACTCGAATGCGGGACAGCTTCATGAAAGACTGAAACAAACTGAAAATATTTTAATTTCATTCCAATAATTAGTCAAAAATCAACATAAATAGCACCATCTTGCTAAAACACCCAACCCAGACCAAATGCATTGTGTGCAAACCTCCGGGGAATATTTTATCTGCGCACACCTGCTTCGAGTTGGAAAATGGAAGAGGGAGGTACTTACAAGTTAAAAGTCAACTGTCCTATTTTAGTTCCTTAAAACAGTTAGTTTTATGTCGTATCCTTTTTTAACTGAGGGTCAATGTTACAGAACCACAAAGAATCAAATCAGTGGGACTACAAGCGCATCTTGAAGTCATAAAAGCCTACTGTCTTAATTCGGTAGATGGAATAGATTATGCTGTTACGTGACAATGCTGATATAATCATTAATGGTAACAGGGTCCGCAGAACATCTTTTAACGAGCAAAGTTGGTGGGTAAAACATATCTTAATTGTGGACACCCACCAACATTCATTTTAGTTTCAGCATACATTTACAGGTCCTTCTCAAAATATTAGCATATTGTGATAAAGTTCATTATTTTCCATAATGTCATGATGAAAATTTAACATTCATATATTTTAGATTCATTGCACACTAACTGAAATATTTCAGGTCTTTTATTGTCTTAATACGGATGATTTTGGCATACAGCTCATGAAAACCCAAAATTCCTATCTCACAAAATTAGCATATTTCATCCGACCAATAAAAGAAAAGTGTTTTTAATACAAAAAACGTCAACCTTCAAATAATCATGTACAGTTATGCACTCAATACTTGGTCGGGAATCCTTTTGCAGAAATGACTGCTTCAATGCGGCGTGGCATGGAGGCAATCAGCCTGTGGCACTGCTGAGGTCTTATGGAGGCCCAGGATGCTTCGATAGCGGCCTTTAGCTCATCCAGAGTGTTGGGTCTTGAGTCTCTCAACGTTCTCTTCACAATATCCCACAGATTCTCTATGGGGTTCAGGTCAGGAGAGTTGGCAGGCCAATTGAGCACAGTGATACCATGGTCAGTAAACCATTTACCAGTGGTTTTGGCACTGTGAGCAGGTGCCAGGTCGTGCTGAAAAATGAAATCTTCATCTCCATAAAGCTTTTCAGCAGATGGAAGCATGAAGTGCTCCAAAATCTCCTGATAGCTAGCTGCATTGACCCTGCCCTTGATAAAACACAGTGGACCAACACCAGCAGCTGACACGGCACCCCAGACCATCACTGACTGTGGGTACTTGACACTGGACTTCTGGCATTTTGGCATTTCCTTCTCCCCAGTCTTCCTCCAGACTCTGGCACCTTGATTTCCGAATGACATGCAGAATTTGCTTTCATCCGAAAAAAGTACTTTGGACCACTGAGCAACAGTCCAGTGCTGCTTCTCTGTAGCCCAGGTCAGGCGCTTCTGCTGCTGTTTCTGGTTCAAAAGTAGCTTGACCTGGGGAATGCGGCACCTGTAGCCCATTTCCTGCACACGCCTGTGCACGGTGGCTCTGGATGTTTCTACTCCAGACTCAGTCCACTGCTTCCGCAGGTCCCCCAAGGTCTGGAATCGGCCCTTCTCCACAATCTTCCTCAGGGTCCGGTCACCTCTTCTCGTTGTGCAGCGTTTTCTGCCACACTTTTTCCTTCCCACAGACTTCCCACTGAGGTGCCTTGATACAGCACTCTGGGAACAGCCTATTTGTTCAGAAATGTCTTTCTGTGTCTTACCCTCTTGCTTGAGGGTGTCAATAGTGGCCTTCTGGACAGCAGTCAGGTCGGCAGTCTTACCCATGATTGGGGTTTTGAGTGATGAACCAGGCTGGGAGTTTTAAAGGCCTCAGGAATCTTTTGCAGGTGTTTAGAGTTAACTCGTTGATTCAGATGATTAGGTTCATAGCTCGTTTAGAGACCCTTTTAATGATATGCTAATTTTGTGAGATAGGAATTTTGGGTTTTCATGAGCTGTATGCCAAAATCATCTGTATTAAGACAATAAAAGACCTGAAATATTTCAGTTAGTGTGCAATGAATCTAAAATATATGAATGTTAAATTTTCATCATGACATTATGGAAAATAATGAACTTTATCACAATATGCTAATATTTTGAGAAGGACCTGTAGTTAATACAGAAATACTACCATGCAGACTAAATAACACACAAACTCACCACTGCTTTCCTACTGTGAAAGGGCCGTAGTCACCTGTGGTGCTGGACTCAATAACTCATCCAATGTCACCAACATCTCTGGTCGCCTGGAGGACTAAAAGTTCACTTTCCACATTTTCTATGAAACAAAACAAAAATCTCTTATTTTTTCAGTTTAAGTAAAAGCTTTACAGGAAACAAAGTCGTCAGCGGTTTGCAGCATGGAAACAGTTGCATGCATTGATTGACATGACTATGAGCCAGTATATTTCAGCAAAGTGACTTGCTGATTTTGACTGGCTGTTTATACAAACTGATGCATTCATTGGCAAAGGGTTGCTATGGACACATCACAGACACACTAACACAACTAATATTTCTGTCTGCATGTTCAGCAATAAATATTCCTGATGATTGTTATTCTGTAGGCTTCTGTCGGTGGTTTTAAGTGATGAACGAACCCAGTTCTGGTTTTTAAAGGCTGTAACAAACTTTTTTGCTTGTGTCGCAGATATTTGGCCTTGGCTACAAAACGTTTCGCTTTTCTGGCTCCGTCGCTGCGATCTGAACAGTGAACATACAACCCTGTCGACTGTGACTTCTTCAAGTTTCCTCTCCATCTACATTAAGCGGTCATTTGTTCTAGTCCAATAATACATGTTTGGCTGTTTCTGATCGACTGATACATAAACACAACTCAGCTGGAAGAAAATGATCGATCTGTAAACAAAACCGGACCATTCAGGCCACCGTACAGGTAACATACCTGTAGGTTCTGATCTGATCTGGGTTTTCCAGCTGATATCCAGCAGTCTGAGCTGATGATCGATCTCTTCCTCCTAATGAACGATGTTTCTGAATATTTCTCCAGCAGCAGCAGTTAGTCGCTCTCTGATCAATTCTCTCAGATGATGAACCGAAGATGTTGTTACTGCAGACTCTGAAATATTCAGCTCACACAGCAAAAACCGACGATAAACAGAAGAAAACCTGGAAGCTAACGATGCTAGCGCCTTGTTGTTTACTTCCGCCGGAAGTCTCACACAAACGTCGCATCAGAAACTGGGATCCACGCTTAAGTTCCGCCTCCAGTAACAAGCATTGAAACATAGTAACACCAAACCTACAGAGTATTTCTATCGTTTAGAGGAGGTTTCTGACAAAGGAACAAATGTTTCTAATATTTTCTAAGCTGATCAAAGGTTTAACTTTTATTATAAGTTTACTGGTTTCACAGCCTGGAGTTATGAGCTTTAACACCTGAGGAAACAGGAGGAAGAATTCAGGAAAGGAAAGAAGGAAATCAATGTTTCTGAACCACCTTTCTGGATGTGGGTGACACCGGCTGGCCCAGTGGTGTGGTTATTCTGGACTATATACCGTGAGGTTTGTTGTGTTCTGAAAAATATTAAAACTCCCAAAAAAAATCTAACTTTGTTTCACCAATATCTGTTGTTTCTCTTACTTCTCGTAGAAATGAGATGTGGACAGGTTCTGATTGTTTTCGCCTGAATAAATCCTGTCACTCATGTAAAAATTGTTGATTCCAAGCTACAGTTGACAAAGAAAATATTAACAGGTTTCAGTTAGGTTGTGAGTTTAATTATTATCTGAATGTAATATTATGCCATGATCATATATGATTTTTGTTACGCTTGGTGTATAGGTGGGTGTGCTTTTGTAAGTAAGTAAAGTTTATTTAAGCCCCTTTCACTGACAAAACTATCAGAGCACTGAACAAAAAAACCTGTAAAATAGCTATTAAAATGAAGTGCTGTAATAGCTCATATAAATATAAAATAACAGAATGAAAATAAACATTTAATAGAAATCCTGTTTAAACAGCAAAGTTTTTATCTGCTGATGGAAGAAAAGATGCAGGACGCGTTTTCATCTACCCTAAATACATTCCTATTGTGCCGATGTATCCATCCATCCATGTTTCAAAGCTCATCAGCTGATTCTACCTGAAGAAAGCAAGGCAGTGGTTCTAAACTCAGATGCATGTTTTTTCTCGATTTAAACAAAGTTCTGTCATTTTCCTTCAGAAAAATTGTTGGCCGGATTTAAAGCAAGCTTCAGAGCGTTGCTATCAGAGGGAACATCAGTACTTACAGGTCCTTCTCAAAATATTAGCATATTGTGATAAAGTTCATTATTTTCCATAATGTCATGATGAAAATTTAACATTCATATATTATAGATTCATTGCACACTAACTGAAATATTTCAGGTCTTTTATTGTCTTAATACGGATGATTTTGACATACAGCTCATGAAAACCCAAAATTCCTATCTCACAAAATTAGCATATTTCATCCGACCAATAAAAGAAAAGTGTTTTTAATACAAAAAACATCAACCTTCAAATAATCATGTACAGTTATGCACTCAATACTTGGTTGGGAATCCTTTGGCAGAAATGACTGCTTCAATGCGGCGTGGCATGGAGGCAATCAGCCTGTGGCACTGCTGAGGTCTTATGGAGGCCCAGGATGCTTCGATAGCGGCCTTTAGCTCATCCAGAGTGTTGGGTCTTGAGTCTCTCAACGTTCTCTTCACAATATCCCACAGATTCTCTATGGGGTTCAGGTCAGGAGAGTTGGCAGGCCAATTGAGCACAGTGATACCATGGTCAGTAAACCATTTACCAGTGGTTTTGGCACTGTGAGCAGGTGCCAGGTCGTGCTGAAAAGTGAAATCTTCATCTCCATAAAGCTTTTCAGCAGATGGAAGCATGAAGTGCTCCAAAATCTCCTGATAGCTAGCTGCATTGACCCTGCCCTTGATAAAACACAGTGGACCAACACCAGCAGCTGACACGGCACCCCAGACCATCACTGACTGTGGGTACTTGACACTGGACTTCTGGCATTTTGGCATTTCCTTCTCCCCAGTCTTCCTCCAGACTCTGGCACCTTGATTTCCGAATGACATGCAGAATTTGCTTTCATCCGAAAAAAGTACTTTGGACCACTGAGCAACAGTCCAGTGCTGCTTCTCTGTAGCCCAGGTCAGGCGCTTCTGCCGCTGTTTCTGGTTCAAAAGTGGCTTGACCTGGGGAATGCGGCACCTGTAGCCCATTTCCTGCACACGCCTGTGCACGGTGGTTCTGGATGTTTCTACTCCAGACTCAGTCCACTGCTTCCGCAGGTCCCCCAAGGTCTGGAATCGGCCCTTCTCCACAATCTTCCTCAGGGTCCGGTCACCTCTTCTCGTTGTGCAGCGTTTTCTGCCACACTTTTTCCTTCCCACAGACTTCCCACTGAGGTGCCTTGATACAGCACTCTGGGAACAGCCTATTCGTTCAGAAATGTCTTTCTGTGTCTTACCCTCTTGCTTGAGGGTGTCAATAGTGGCCTTCTGGACAGCAGTCAGGTCGGCAGTCTTACCCATGATTGGGGTTTTGAGTGATGAACCAGGCTGGGAGTTTTAAAGGCCTCAGGAATCTTTTGCAGGTGTTTAGAGTTAACTCGTTGATTCAGATGATTAGGTTCATAGCTCGTTTAGAGACCCTTTTAATGATATGCTAATTTTGTGAGATAGGAATTTTGGGTTTTCATGAGCTGTATGCCAAAATCATCCGTATTAAGACAATAAAAGACCTGAAATATTTCAGTTAGTGTGCAATGAATCTAAAATATATGAATGTTAAATTTTCATCATGACATTATGGAAAATAATGAACTTTATCACAATATGCTAATATTTTGAGAAGGACCTGTATAATAACAGAACCACCTCTCTTGCCTTATATGAAGGTGAGTTTTGGCAGCAGCAGCAGGTCTTTCTGCTCAAGGTCACACATAAAAAGAAAAGCGGTCCAGGTCTGTCCTGGTACTGGCTTTGGGAATATCTGGAAGCTCCTCAGTTTGGATTTGAAGCAAAGAAAAAACAAAACAAAAAAAACTTTGCAGGATCTTTTTACAACAATTAGAGGAAAGTGACAAAGAACAGAATATAAAACAACCCATAAAAATGCATCCTAAACCGAGTCTGAGAACTTAATCTTCCAGGTTTGGATTGTTCCAGTAGGACAGGTCTGATGGCAATGATGACTATTCATTTTAAAAACATAATTTTACTTTTTGAATTGGTTTTAAGAGCTTATGTAGGATTGTTTTTTATTTATTGAAAAACAAAATCTAAATACATTTATTTTATACTAACGAAAAGGTATTCTGTTTACCTACATTCAATACAAGCATTTTTTATGTAAATATAATACAATTATTTTCCTTAGAGATGTGACCTTTTCAGTTAAATTTAATTGATGTCAGGTGACAAAATGTGATTTAAATTATTCCCATTTTAGTCTAACTACTATAAAATTACATTAAAATCTGCTGTGAACATCAACACTGTTTGGCAGTCAAAATATAGGAAAATGTAAATCATCTTTAACAGGACACTTGTAATGCTGAGGATAAAAATCTCATTAATTCAAACAAAATGCTGAAACACTTTGATCACGTTACATGAATCTATGAAACATTAAAAGATTCAGACATGAAATACAAAAATGCAGGCTCTTTATCTGTGGTTCAAAACATTTCAAACATTTTCCATCCTAACATCCAAAGCTTCTTAATTAAACATGAAAGTCGTCCTGGTTTTTAGCTACTACTGACTGTTTGTTCTGTTCACCATCATCAATGTAATGACACCGTTTTTATTACACAGCTTAACCTATAAATGCTGCACTCCAAATGCAGCCTGAAAAACTGGATGCAACTCCTTCATCTGAGCAGGGGCACAGTTTGGAGGTGTGTACGCACCTAATTAAACATGCACTATTCTACAAACGGGGCACATTAATACCAAAAATAATGGTGCGTCTATGAAGATCGAACCAGAAGTTTATGGACAAAAACGGGAATAAAACAACTTGGTAGATAGAAAGGTAAGACCAGGCCATCTCAGACGCAGTAAGGCACCTAGCGGCCAGACAGGCCAATAGCCAGCTATTCTTAAGACAAAGGGTAATAAAACTCTGAGGTGGGGCCCAGTGGAAAAACGGTGAGACAATGGAGATGAGCACGAGGCTCAGATTGCAGCCTTAGTCTACTTAAGAGTACACTTTAACTCAAACTGAGTCAGCACTCAGTTGACCAAAAACACGGTGAACACACCGACATTCAGACTTTGCTGCGCAGCCGTGCTTCAGAAGTCAACAGTATTCAAACAGTTTAGAATGAACTTCAAATTATATTGCATGCAACGAGTTAATACCTTGGATCAACTGATGGTGATCCTAAATCACCTTAATCTACGTCTCACCTTATGAAACCTATCCGGTTAATAGAATGAAAGAATGAAATAACTTTGATGTCGGCTTCTTTCTCTTCAGCAGCCTGAAGATGGGTTGTAGGTCTGAAGAAAAAAAAGGAGGGAGTCATCACGCCTCCGTGAACAACTCAAAACGGTCAGCTTCTCCTCCGTGGTCCAATCGGGAAAAAAAAAAAAAGGATGAAACCATGGCAGTCGACTGAACAAAAAAAGGAGGAAACTCGTCAATGTGGATTTTTACCTGCCCCTTGGACAGCGGCTGACGGTCTTCCATCGGGATTTGAATGTCCTGATCTACTTATATGAGACAGATTTCCAGCTTTGTCAAGTTCTTCTGGGAATAGTTTATATGGAGACCCGCTTCTATTTCTCCAGAAACTCCTCGAGCAGTATCGACAGGACACTATGGCTGGAAATGGCGCCAAGTATTGGCTTTAGCTGCTATTTATCATTTCTGGCGGTGACGTTTGAGCTGCAGTGCATGCTGGGAATCACGTCAGTTTAGGTGGGATGCTGAAAAATAAATCACTTAAAGCCCTATTCATGTAAACCCTCAGAAAACTTTATATGAACACTTCAGTAAACCTTTAACACAATGAAGGAAGGGTTTTAATACCTAAATTACAAAGTTCTTTACATGAACCACAAGGAACAAAACTACAACCAAGATAAAATATAGCAGGGAACAAGACGACATGCAGGGGAAGTTTAGTTGTATTGCACCACTCATACACAAAGACATCTCAAGTCCTTTAACGACATCAAAATAACAAAAACTTTTAAGCTTGGTTCAAAAAGAGGGATCAAAGTTTTAAATATTAAAGTATGAACGTTGGAGTCATTCATCAGTTGTCAGGCTAACAGTTCATTACTGATAGAAAGCTGAATGCTGCCTTGCCTTGTTTAGTTCTGGTCCTGGAAACACAGAGTAAGCAGAACTATGACGATCTCAGGGGTCTCCATGCTTAACAAAAAACTCAGAAATGTATTTTGACCCAAAACCAATCAGTGCTTTATAGACCAGCAGAAGAATATTAAAATCTGTTCTTTCATAAACAGGTAGTACAGTGATTTAAGAACTGGTTCTGATATGCTCTATTTTCCTGGTGTTGGTCAGAACTCTGGCTGCAGTTGCCTGGTTGATTGTTAAACATAGAAAATAAAATCAAAGAGCGGTAAAGACACCATTACAATAATCTGACCTGCTTAAGATAAAAGCATACACCAGTTTCTTCTGTAGAAACATTCATCCTGGCAATGTTTTTAAGAGGATAGCCAGCTGGTTTAAAAACACTGGTTTTAAATTTAGGTCCAAGTCCAAAAATGACACAAATGCTTCTTGCAAAATAGTAATTCAACAGCATAAAAACCACTAAATCTAACAAACTTTGTCTTCATGTAGGACTTAAAACATTTGAGAGTTTTCTTCATTCTAACATCAAGAATGGTTGACGGACTAAATTTAAATAGTGTTTCTCTAGCCACATTCACCCAGTCGTACTTACAAACATACACACATTCATACACGGATACACAGATCGATAGGCAACTAGGGTTAAGTGCCTTACCCAGGGGAACGCCGACACTCAGGATGGTGCGTTGGGAGTCATTTGTTGTAATTTTGGTCACTGTGTGACCGTGTGCATTTGACCCTTTTGTAGGTAAGGAGAGACATTTATGTTCCGGGGTGTCTTTATATTTTATGAAGGTCATTAGTAATTAAATCAATAATTTCTATTTACCATTACATGCTTCAGTTACCAACCTGTATGGAGTATCCTGGAGGGGGCATCACAGGGGTGGCATTTACAGTGTCCTCCTAAACTCTCCCCGTAATAACTACAAATCTAAGATTTGATCAGATGGCCCAGTGGCTTTAAAAAGACATTCGAATTCTCCTTTAATACTAAAACCGATCTGATTTTTGCTCCTTACTTTGTAAATAAGAATGACCCTTTTGTTAGTCAATTTAAATCAGACTGAGAATGATGGCTTCTTACCCATATGAGTTCTCATGTGCACTGTCAGATTAGACTGCTGGATGAAACCTTTTCCACAGGTCAGACATGAGAAAGGCTTCTCACCTGTGTGGGTTCTAAGGTGGCGAGTCAAACCACTGGGCTGGATGAACGATTTATCACAGAGCTCACAATAATATGGCTTCTCACCTGTATGAGTTCTCATGTGCACCGTCAAGTTTGACTGTTGGGTGAAATCTTTTCCACAAGTCATACATGAGAAAGGCTTCTCACCTGTGTGAGTTCTTAAGTGATGAGCCAAGTGATTGGGTTGTGTGAAACATTTATCACACAGTTCACAAGGATAAGGCTTTACACCTGTGTGGGTTCTGGTGTGTCTGGCTCTAGTACTATGGTCAATAAAAGATTTACCACAAAAAGTACAAGGATATGGCTTCTCGCCTGTGTGAGTTCGCATGTGGACAGTCACGTACTTACGCTTAGCAAAGCCTTTGCCACATACTTCACAGCAAGGCAAATTTGTTTTATGTCTTTTTAATTCTGAATTGTCCATATTGACTCTGTGATTTCTGGTGTCCTGATGTCTCTTCTCTGGCTCAAGGTCTTTATCTCTACTTGATCCTGAGGCTTTCTGGTTGCTTCCTTGCTGATGTTGGTTCTTGTCTTCAAGGCGATTTGTAGAGAGGTTTTGGTTGTTTGTTTCCTGGTCATGGCTGTCTTTTCGATCACAACCAGGAGTCCTCATAAAGATGCCAGCTTCCTGGTTAATGACAAAGTGCTCTCCATCCTCATTGTTACAGAGATCCCCCTCTTCCTCTTTATTTTCTATAAGTTCAGGTTCCTCGTGTTCGTCTTTAATCTCTACAGGTTCTGGTTCGTCCTTTCTCTCGACCATCTGCTGCTGTTCTGGTTCACTGTTGAATATTTCCTCATCAGCAGTCGCCATAGGGCTGTTGGTCTCCTGCTTCACTAAAAGCTGTCCTTCATCCTGAAAGATCAACAGTTCAACCTGCTCTTCTTTAATTGGTTGAGGTTCTGGTTCCTCTTTTATTTTTATACTGTTTTGTATCTTGTGGTCAACAAAGGAGTTCCTCTCTTCAGTTATGAGAAAACGATCATCAAGAACCTTCCAGGTAGTAACAGACATGATGTTGTGGAAGACCTGGTGGAGTTGAGAATAGTGAAGGATTAATGAGAACATTTTGTAAAATACATTTTAGACGATCTTCAAAAATTGTTGACATGGAAATTATTTTAATTTATTTTTACCAGAAAATTAAGTACACTTTAATAATTATTTTAAGTATCAGGGGCTTTTGGGTAGCGCAGATATGGAGCAAAGTTGTTTGCTTGGATCTCCATTTTATTTTTTACAGTATTCGTTACCTTAAGATTTTCCACTTGTTACAAGCTTATAAAGAACAATACAAAGACAAACAGGAGGCAGCAGCGGATCAGAACCTGAACTCCACCAAGATACTAACAGGATAGAAAGACAGGAGGTCCAAGAGAGCAAGACCGGCGTGCATAGCAGGAGTTAACAGAAATGACAGCAAACTTAAACAGCAAATTGCATCATATTTTAGAGCCATAAAAACTACAAATATTCAGAGAATAAAACATAAATAAATCATTACTGGACTATCCAAGCAGATAAATATTGAAACCATTTTTGGCAACGAAACTGTTTATGACCATGACTGTCTTAAAAACAGTGTTTGTATCATTATACATATAATATTAATAATACCTCCCGAAGGAGGCGTCCAGAACAGATCCCCAAGCCACCTCAATTGACTCATCTCATTGTGGAGGAGCAGCGGCTCCACTCGGAGCCCCCCCAGATGGCCAAGCTCCTCACCCTATCTCTAAGGGAGTGCCACCCTGCTAAGGAAGCTCATTTCACCCGCTTGTACTCGGGATCTCGTTCTTTCGGTCACGAGCCAAATTTATTTTCACCACAATGGACCAACTCAGCGTCCTCATTACTGCGGCAGTCGCACTGACCTGTCTTGGTCTATTCTCCCCACACTCGTGAACAAGACCAGACCCCCTTCTGCCCTTGACTGCGCCTAGAAATCCTGTCCATGAAAGTTATTGACTTAATGCTGGAAATGCGGACCAAACTCCTAGTCTGCTTGTACAGAGACTGGATGGCCTCTAATAAGGGGCCCCCGATTTTGTACTCCTGGAGCGTCCCTCACGGGGACACGGTCGAATGCCTTCTCCAGGTTCATAAAAACACACGTGGGCCGGTTGGGCAAACTCCCATGAACCTTAACCTTTCTCTTAAGTTGTTGCTTCCAGGCACTATGTGATAATTTCCCAGTCATTGAAAGACTTTTTGTGTTTTCCTATAATCCACGGTACTCACAGTTAACACTCGTATCCTCACTGCTGTGCGGTAAGAGACCGTATGCTTCGGTCCATTCATCTTTAAATGCATGATTTTCATAGTCCACTTCATGTATTTTTGATGAAGCCATCTTCTTTTACTCATCTGTGCACCAAGTCATTGAACTATCAGCAAGCTGAGCTCCCAAGCTAGTAACTTAGCAATCCGCGTTCATGGACCCGCAGAGCTTCTTCTTCGTCGTTTTCTGTTGGTTGGCAAACAACGATGTGGTGCATTACTGCCACCAGCTGGCTTGGAGTGTGGACCAGAATGTTGCTGACCCACATAGCTGCCTGTTGCGCCTGTTCAAAAGTCAGACGCGGCAGCTGGCAGGAATAAAATGTTTATATCTACATAGTAAATGAGAAAATGCTTCGCGGTTAGGCTAGCAGCAGCAGCCCTGACTGAAGCAGCTCATTGCCTGACTTGCATCACATGCAGCCCAGGGCCGGATGCTCCCCAGGGCTACACCATATTAACACATAAGACACTGTTGGACAACATGCAGTAATACAGGTCCTTCTCAAAATATTAGCATATTGTGATAAAGTTCATTATTTTCCATAATGTCATGATGAAAATTTAACATTCATATATTTTAGATTCATTGCACACTAACTGAAATATTTCAGGTCTTTTATTGTCTTATTACGGATGATTTTGGCAAACAGCTCATGAAAACCCAAAATTCCTATCTCACAAAATTAGCATATCATTAAAAGGGTCTCTAAACGAGCTATGAACCTAATCATCTGAATCAACGAGTTAACTCTAAACACCTGCAAAAGATTCCTGAGGCCTTTAAAACTCCCAGCCTGGTTCATCACTCAAAACCCCAATCATGGGTAAGACTGCCGACCTTACTGCTGTCCAGAAGGCCACTATTGACACCCTCAAGCAAGAGGGTAAGACACAGAAAGACATTTCTGAACGAATAGGCTGTTCCCAGAGTGCTGTATCAAGGCACCTCAGTGGGAAGTCTGTGGGAAGGAAAAAGTGTGGCAGAAAACGCTGCACAACGAGAAGAGGTGACCGGACCCTGAGGAAGATTGTGGAGAAGGGCCGATTCCAGACCTTGGGGGACCTGCGGAAGCAGTGGACTGAGTCTGGAGTAGAAACATCCAGAGCCACCGTGCACAGGCGTGTGCAGGAAATTGGCTACAGGTGCCGCATTCCCCAGACCTGGGCTACAGAGAAGCAGCACTGGACTGTTGCTCAGTGGTCCAAAGTACTTTTTTTGAATGAAAGCAAATTCTGCATGTCATTCGGAAATCAAGGTGCCAGAGTCTGGAGGAAGACTGGGGAGAAGGAAAAGCCAAAATGCCGGAAGTCCAGTGCCAAGTACCCACAGTCAGTGATGGTCTGGGGTGCCGTGTCAGCTGCTGGTGTTGGTCCACTGTGTTTTATCAAGGGCAGGGTCAATGCAGCTAGCTATCAGGAGATTTTGGAGCACTTCATGCTTCCATCTGCTGAAAAGCTTTATGGAGATGAAGATTTCATTTTTCAGCACGACCTGGCACCTGCTCACAGTGCCAAAACCACTGGTAAATGGTTTACTGACCATGGTATCACTGTGCTCAATTGGCCTGCCAACTCTCCTGACCTGAACCCCATAGAGAATCTGTGGGATATTGTGAAGAGAACGTTGAGAGACTCAAGACCCAACACTCTGGATGAGCTAAAGGCTGCTATCGAAGCATCCTGGGCCTCCATAAGACCTCAGCAGTGCCACAGGCTGATTGCCTCCATGCCACGCCGCATTGAAGCAGTCATTTCTGCAAAAGGATTCCCGACCAAGTATTGAGTGCATAACTGTACATGATTATTTGAAGGTTGACGTTTTTTGTATTAAAAACACTTTTCTTTTATTGGTCGGATGAAATATGCTAATTTTGTGAGATAGGAATTTTGGGTTTTCATGAGCTGTATGCCAAAATCATCCGTATTAAGACAATAAAAGACCTGAAATATTTCAGTTAGTGTGCAATGAATCTAAAATATATGAATGTTAAATTTTCATCATGACATTATGGAAAATAATGAACTTTATCACAATATGCTAATATTTTGAGAAGGACCTGTATGTAAATGTTTAAAATCAGGCTGGGTCTGGATCCGAACTCTGGTCCGCTAATCCATGAGCTCTGCTGTAGAGGGTGTAAAGCTGGTCCAGTGTTCCACGGCCGGGACAAAAACCATAACATGACAACTCATTTCATTGATGCTCTCCTGAGGAGCCTACAATCAACATATTTATGGTTTAACCACAGTTATTAGTTGGCTCTAGAGTATAACCAGTAATGAAGAAAAATAAGATGAGAACGAAAATAAAACATTTGCAGAAAGGATCTCATTGTTGAAAGGGCTCATCAAGAGGAAGCTGCTAAATGTTTCCAGTGTAATAAACAGTATATACTGCAGAACAGTGTAGTCATTAAGACGTGGTGAACATATGAAACAACAGTGAGTGCAAATGTACAGGTTAACTCTGCAAATAACAGATGTTATATTTCTTAAACTTAGTTTCTCTATAGCATTTATTCCATATGAGACTCAATAAAGACTTTTAGTTCTACAATCTTGTATTTAAACAAAGCTTAATTAGTCTTTGTTTTAGTCATTGGTTTACTCCAGGGGTCCCCAGACCCTGGACTCCGGTCCAAATCTGGACCCAGTTAGCGTTTTGTCCGGACCGAAAAGTATTTTCTCATTTACTATGTAGATAGATTAGACATTTTATTCCTGCTGGCTGCCTTAGTGTTACTGTTAATAGTTACTGTAAATAATAAAAGTTACTAGCTTGGTATCTCACTCTTGCTCACAGTACAATGACTTGGTGGTGCACAGATGAGTGAGTAAAAGAAGAAGAGTTTGTCAAAAATACGTAAAGTGGACTATGAAAATCACACATTTTAAGATTAATGGAGAGAAGCATACGCTTTCCTTTTACCTTCTTCTCCTCTTCTATTGTTAATTAGCGGTTAACAAAAAACTGAAAGTGTGCTTTACCGCCATCAACTGGTATGGAGTGTGGTTCATCATGGATAATTATATATATTGTATACTCAAATTCTATTCAATCAATTTGTTTTTTAATCGTATATTTGTATGTTTCCTCCATAGCCTCCTTTGCAATGTGTCTAGTATCCTAAAACCTTCCTTTAAGCCTTTAGAATTCTCATATATTTTCGTTCTTGCTGATATTTCCTTTCCCATACCTGTAGGTTCTGATCTGATCTGGGTTTTCCAGCTGATATCCAGCAGTCTGAGCTGATGATCGATCTCTTCCTCCTAATGAACGATGTTTCTGAATATTTCTCCAGCAGCAGCAGTTAGTCGCTCTCTGATCAATTCTCTCAGATGATGAACCGAAGATGTTGTTACTGCAGACTCTGAAATATTCAGCTCACACAGCAAAAACCGACGATAAACAGAAGAAAACCTGGAAGCTAACGATGCTAGCGCCTTGTTGTTTACTTCCGCCGGAAGTCTCTCATGGAAATTTTCAACTGTAACAGTTACGACCCTTTAGGTTCCGCCTTCAGCTGTAAACATTTGTTTTTCTCCAGATATTTTAGTTCCTGTACCACACATAATTTGTGTCTGAATGATCTCAGTAGAATCTAAAATAAGAAATAATAAAACTGTTAGAAAGAGATAAATATGTAAAACAATATAGTCTCAAATTTTTTAAAATGCAGTAGCGGGCTGCTAATAACTGCTGATGATAAAAATCATTGATATGATAATTTTCCAGATTTTTTGATACATGACTATATCTGTAGAAAGAAAAAGAACCATACAAGAAAACAAACAGACAACGCAATAAAGACATTCAAAGCTGAACTTGGATTTGTAAACTGTAATGGAGTGTATAAAGAAAAGGATGTAGACTGAGGTTTTAAAACAAATTACAACACATTTACATCTTTATAAAACAAACTGCCCAATAATTTAGTACAACAACAGAAAACAGTAAGAGAATAAGCCATGGATCACAAATGATTACCAATGCTTCTAAGAAAAAAACATTTTTAGACAAGCAGAACAGAAATATAAAAGACACAAAAATAAATTGACACTGTTATGAGGATATAAAAGAGAAATTATTATACCAGCATTTTAGAAAAGAATAAACACAATATTAAATGTATATGGAAAAAACTCATATAATTAGAAAGAATTCATCCAAAATAGATTATCTTGAATATGTTGTTGATAATGATATAATCCAATTAGGATTTAAAACAACATAAATGATGTGATTAAATAATTTTATGTATTTTTTGAAGGTGTAGGACCAAAAATAGCAGGAACAATTTATAACTTGCAACAAAATGAGAGTGAACAGCTTGATAAGTTTACAATAAGAAACTCTAATTCAATATATTTGAAGCCTGTACAAATTCCATATTAGAAATACAGGGGTTGGACAATGAAACACCTGGTTTTAGACCACAATAATTTATTAGTATGGTGTAGGGCCTCCTTTTGCAGCCAATACAACATCAATTCGTCTTGGGAATGACATATACAAGTCCTGCACAGTGGTCAGAGGGATTTTAAGCCATTCTTCTTGCAGGATAGTGTCCAGGTCACTACGTGATACTGGTGGAGGAAAATGTTTCCTGACTCGATCCTCCAAAACACCCTAAAGTGGCTCAATAATATTTAGATCTGGTGACTGTGCAGGCCATGGGAGATGTTCAACTTCACTTTCATGTTCATCAAACCAATCTTTCACCGGTCTTGCTGTGTGTATTGGTGCATTGTCATCCTGATACACGGCACCACCTTCAGGATACAATGTTTGAACCATTGGATGCACATGGTCCTCAAGAATGGTTCGGTAGTCCTTGGCAGTGACGCGCCCATCTAGCACAAGTATTGTGCCAAGGGAATGCCATGATATGGCAGCCCAAACCATCACTGATCCACCCCCATGCTTCACTCTGGGCATGCAACAGTCTGGGTGGTACGCTTCTTTGGGGCTTCTCCACACCGTAACTCTCCCGGATGTGGGGAAAACAGTAAAGGTGGACTCATCAGAGAACAATACATGTTTCACATTGTCCACAGCCCAAGATCTGCGCTCCTTGCACCATTGAATCCGACGTTTGGCATTGGCATGAGTGACCAAAGGTTTGTCTATAGCAGCCCGGCCGTGTATATTGACCCTGTGGAGCTCCAGACGGACAGTTCTGGTGGAAACAGGAGAGTTGAGGTGCACATTTAATTCTGCCGTGATTTGGGCAGCCGTGGTTTTATGTTTTTTGGATACAATCTGGGTTAGCACCAGAACATCTCTTTCAGACAGCTTCCTCTTGCGTCCACAGTTAATCCTGTTGGATGTGGTTCGTCCTTCTTGGAGGTATGCTGACATTACCATGGATACCGTGGCTCTTGATACATCTCAAAGACTTGTTGTCTTGGTCACAGATGCGCCAGCAAGACGTGCACCAACAATTTGTCCTCTTTTGAACTCTGGTATGTCACCCATAATGTTGTGTTCATTTCAATATTTTGAGCAAAACTGTGCTCTTACCCTGTTAATTGAACCTTCACACTCTGCTCTTACTGGTGCAATGTGCAATCAATGAAGACTGGCTACCAGGCTGGTCCAATTTAGCCATGAAACCATATCAATGATTTTTATCATCAGCAGTTATTAGCAGCCCGCTACTGCATTTTAAAAAATTTGAGACTATATTGTTTTACATATTTATCTCTTTCTAACAGTTTTATTATTTCTTATTTTAGATTCTACTGAGATCATTCAGACACAAATTATGTGTGGTACAGGAACTAAAATATCTGGAGAAAAACAAATGTTTACAGCTGAAGGCGGAACCTAAAGGGTCGTAACTGTTACAGTTGAAAATTTCCATGAGAGACTTCCGGCGGAAGTAAACAACAAGGCGCTAGCATCGTTAGCTTCCAGGTTTTCTTCTGTTTATCGTCGGTTTTTGCTGTGTGAGCTGAATATTTCAGAGTCTGCAGTAACAACATCTTCGGTTCATCATCTGAGAGAATTGATCAGAGAGCGACTAACTGCTGCTGCTGGAGAAATATTCAGAAACATCGTTCATTAGGAGGAAGAGATCGATCATCAGCTCAGACTGCTGGATATCAGCTGGAAAACCCAGATCAGATCAGAACCTACAGGTATGTTACCTGTACGGTGGCCTGAATGAACTAACACTGGAACACAGAGAATATGATCAGGGGACTAGTTGATGCCGCGGAGGAAGCAGGACGTGTCTGTCGATGTTTTTGTGTCTTTTCTTTGTGTTTGTGCGAAACTGCGAACTGTAAACGACCAGATCAAGGAATAGAAAGTCAGACTTTAAAACAGAAACAGTTTATCTAAACGCCTCTAAAGAATATTTTAGTTTAAATGTCTTTGTTAAGAGGGGAGCGCACAGCAGCTTAAGAAGTAGATCCAAATGACTGCGTTGATTTGGTTAAATAATCTTAGAGACCGAAACATTCTCATTAATTTATTTCGTATTTTGTCCCAGTAATGATTTCTGCACAGGGATTGTTTTATGAGAATGAAAATGAACGGTTCTGAACGTCGTGGTGTTTCTTAGTACTTCTGCTTTATCTGTTATCACATTTCTGGAACCACTGACATTGAACGCTCAGAGTATATTTGTGTAATGGCAGTTACATTTTGGATCTGGTTGATTGGGTTTACCGAACTGTAGACTAATAACAGCCTCACCTGAGTTCTCTGACGCACCCAGAACCAATTCATCTTCATCCTTATCATATGTGACCTCTTCCTGTCTGCCTTTTACTTTAATTTATTTCAGTTTTCCTTACTCCTGGTCATATCCTCACATAAACCCTGATCAAAACATTTTAAATGAAATTAGGGTTGAATGTTATATAGACCTACATGCACGCCTGACACAGACCTTGGATAATCTGTACTTACTTATGCTAACATGTCCACGACAAACATGTCAAACAACATTTAGGCTTCAAGGCATACGACCTTTAAGGTGACTGTGTTGCTCTTCATGATAAGGGCGGGCTCCCAATGCAGGGGAACCTGATTCTTTTGAGGAAAACTACCTTTGCACGACACCTGTCTGAACCATCGAACGTTCACCTCAGAGCCGTTGTTTCCTTATGAATAAACAAACACATCAAGTCTCACTCAAAGCTGACGTCATGTTTCCAGAAATAACAGGAGTGGGAGGGAGGCAGGCAGCTTTAGTGCTAACCCTTCTTCCAAAGGGTTTAATGCCTCTGGTTCTGAATAAATATATACATCAAAAATGAAAACAACGTAAGATAGCCTTTTGTTTTCTCTTATTATTTCTAAAAATATGATTAGGTCATTAGTGTGTTTGTGGGGAGGACAAAAAATGTCAAGACTCCATATGTATTTATGTATTTTTAACTTTAATTTTATCAAGTTAGTGGTGGAACAAACAACTCGTACTGAAAAAGATCAGAGTTTCTACTGTTGCTACTGATAGGGAATGTTCAGCATAATAATGCAAGTAACTACACCCTCTTGAAAATCATTAAACTTCAATTTCTAAAGAACATTTAATACTGAAACTGGAAGACATTTTAAATATCTAAAATAAATAACCCAAAACAATAAATAAAATAGATTATGAAATCTAATAAGTAAACAAAATAGCCCTTCAAGGTTAGGTTCAGGCAGGGAAAACAGATAAAGCTGCCAGTTTTATAAACAAAATGTGCAAACTAACAACAAAAGCACTCCCTTTAAATAAGAGCAGATGCCTCAACAGACCATATGGGAATCTGTAGCTACTTTAGTCAGTTAAACGCTCCAGTGATTGTTGAGTGTCGGGAAGACAAAGACAGCCCGGTTGTAGTTTTTTTTTTTCCCAGCTGGTAAAACTGCATTGGATGATTTTGTTTAAGGTGCCGATGCAGGTTAGTTGCGTTGCCGTGTGTAGTTTTGCGACTGTTTTACTACAAATGCGATCCACAGTAATTCAATTTGAATCCAAAGTGCTCCCACACTGCAGCTCTCGCTTTTGGCTTTGAAAGCAATTCCATCTCCTCACGAGACTCTCGTGCTACAGTCTGAGGTACATAACGAGACCATGCGCCTGTCAAGTACCTGACGCAAGAGTTCCCTCCTGCCTACGCTAAGGAAACGAGAAGGAAGGGGTCACCCAGTCTCTTTATTAGAAAGCGAGGGAGACACAAGGACAACAAAAAGGCCTGCAAACAGAAATTATCGAGCTCATTTTAATTTATTATGCGATTCATTTAATTTATGCGATTAATTGAGTTATTGCTTATTGGCCTATCTGTCTTAATAATCCTAGTAATGTTTAAATCAGATCTGAGCTGGGCATTGTTCATATAAATGTTAAAAGCTTACTCCCTGAACTGCGTCTGGTGAAAATCTGGGTTAAGCGTCTTACCCTGTAATTCTTGTGATTTCTGAAACATGACTTAAGAAATCAGTTTCTGAAAAGGAAATTGCCATTAATGGCTACAAGGTTTTCTGCTGTGACCATCCAAAGAAAGTTGACAAATTTAACTCTTTGATATTAGCATCAGTCTCCCAAACTAAGCACTTTAATTTCCTCGCATTGGCTTATTGCTTTAGACCTCTGAATAAAGCAAGATTCCATTACTTTAAATGCCCTTGATAAATATCAACAAATGTCTAAAAAACAAGAAGTATATACAAAATCATTGCACCAACAATGTGCTACATTTACTAACGCATGAGAAGAACAGCACTAAAACTAATATTGTAGCAGTAAGCTATCAAATCCAACAAACAACAGCGATGGTTGATTAACAGGTTTTGCTGAGCTGCAATCATCTAAATCAGGTGCTTTAAAGCAGGGAAATGTCAGAAACCTCGCCGGGACGGACTTTGAACACCCCTGCCCTAGTAGCCTACATGAAAAATGTAAATTCTTAAACAATAGCAAAAAAAGTTTAGGAGCGCACAGTAGTAACAAAAGCTGTAATTCCATTACTACAGTTACTGACAATATTTTTACACAAACTATATGTAAGATACCTTTTAAAATGTTAATGGTACCACAAATTGAGCACAACTTTTAAACAAGACCCAAACATAGTTAACGAGTTAGCTAACGCTAGCATCACGAACATCACTGAATGCATTTGGATCACGTGAAATGTTTGTGTGACTAAACAGCTTTTTTTATGTGTGATCAGCTGTTTTAGGATGTTATTAAATGTAGCGCCACCTACCTACATGTAATCCATAAAGCTGATTTGTCCTTTTTAATTTTCTTTCAACCTTCAAGCATGGTTTATGGTTTGTAAATAATACAATTATATTTCGGTATGACCCGCTCCAGCCATTGTGGTCCTTAATTTTATTGCATTCGCTCTTGAGTTTTATACGGTAATGTTTTATAACAACGTTACCTCTTGGAAAACCTTCTCAATTCTCCTGGTCTCATGGCCAATTAGTAAACAGCAGTATGTTTACGTCACATGTAGTCTCACATATACTCATCCCCATCATACCTGATCAGGAGCAAGGACCAAAAAAGTAGGTTGACAAATGGCAGATATGAGCATAACATCTGATGGCTTTGATAACAACGTTTCATTTGAATTAAAATTTAAAATAAACTCCTCAGGAGAAATAACCAAATTTTACCAGAAGGAAACATTTATTTTAACCGCATGCTACGTGCAAAGGTTCAGTAATGAAATCCTATTTTAGAATATGATTTTTAATACAGAATTAATCTCCCCATTAATGGGGTGTAAGCCATAGTGAGATATTAGCCCCATCCATTCACTACATTAATGTTGTTCTACTGTTCTTCATTCCCCAGGCCTTCCACAGCATCATGTCTGTTACTACTTGGGAGGTTCTTGAGGACCACCTTCTCAAAACTGAAGAGAGGAACTCTGTTCTTGACCACAAGATGCCAAACGTTGCAGAAATAAAAGAGGAACAGGAGGAAGCAGAAACACAGCAGTTGTGTGTGCCAAAAATGGAACCAGAACATCAAGCAGTTCGAGAAGAACATATTGAACTGCGGATCTTTGAGGATGAAGGTCAGCTTTTAGTGAAGCAAGAGGCCAGCACCTCTATGGTGACTCCTGCCTATCAGGAAATATTCAACCATATACCAGAACTGCAGCAGATCACTGAGATAAAGGAGGAACTAGAACCTTTACAAAATAAAGAGAAACAAGAACCAGAACCTTTGGAGATTAAAAAGGAACCAGAGGATCATTGCAGTAATCAGGATGAAGACCAGCTTGCAGTGAAGCAGGAGACTGATAGCTTTATGGTGACTCCTACTAATAAGCAAGAAGACAACAGTGAACCAGAACCAAACAAGAACCTGCTCCTTTCTGCAAACTGCCCTGAAGATGAGAACCTACATCAACAGAGAAGGAACCAGAAAGACTCAGGATCTAGTAGAGATAAGGACCTTCAGCCAGAGAAGAGACACCAGGACACCAGAAATCACAGGGACAATGTGGACAAGTCAAAACCAAAAAGACATAAAAAAAACACGGCTTCTTGTGAAATATGTGGTAAATGTTTCAGAACACGTAACTATTTACCTGTGCACATGAGAATCCACACAGGTGAGAAGCTGTATCCTTGTGAAGTGTGTGGTACATCTTTCAGACACATAGATTATTTGAATAAACACAAAAGAACTCACACAGGTGAGAATCCTTATTCTTGTGAGTTTTGTGATAAACCATTTAAAAATGGCAGTAATTTGGCTCGTCACCTTAGAACTCATACAGGTGAGAAGCCTTATTCTTGTAAGTTTTGTGACAAATCTTTTCGACAAAGTCAACATTTGGCTCGTCACCTTGGAACCCATGAAGAAGAAAAGCCTTTCTCATGTGTGACATGTGGAAAAGGTTTCATCTGGAAATCTGCTTTAACTTCGCACATGAGAACTCACACAGGTGAGAAACCATTTCCTTGTGAAGTGTGTGAAAAATCTTTCAAAGCACATAGCAGTTTGGCTCGTCACCTGACAACACACGAAGAGGAGAAGCCTTTTTCATGTCTGACCTGTGGAAAAGGTTTCATCTGGAAATCCGCTTTAAGTTTGCACATGAGAACTCACACAGGTGAGAAACCATTTCCTTGTGAAGTTTGTGGTAAACATTTTGTACAAAGTCACGATTTGACTCGTCACCTTAGAACTCACACAGGTGACAAGCCTTATTCTTGTGACTTGTGTGATAAATCTTTTCGACAAAGTCACAGTTTGACTCGTCACCTTAGAACTCACACAGGTGAAAAGCCTTATTCTTGTGACTTGTGTGATAAATCTTTTAGAACGAGGGCAATTCTGGTACGTCACTGTAGAACTCACACAGATGAGAAGCCTTATTCTTGTGACTTGTGTGATAAATCTTTTAGAGACCTTCGTAATCTGGCATGTCACAAAAGAACTCACACAGGTGAAAAGCCTTATTCTTGTAGGTTGTGTGATAAATCTTTTCGAGAAAATCACAATTTGACTCGTCACCTTAGAACCCACACAGGTGACGAGCCTTAGTTTTATAAGATGGGTCACAAATCTTTCAAAATGAGGGCTGGTCTGGCACTTCACTATAGAATACACAGCTGAGAAGCCTTATTCTTGTGACTTATGTGAGCAAATCTACCTGATTTATTAAGAAATTTTATAATCAAATCAGTCCTATCAAATTCCCATTTAGTTGCATTAGTTCCAATGTAATCTTAGTTATATTACAGAGCAGCCGAACGTTGTTTATGCCAATTTGTAAAAGGTTTTCAATTGAAGGATTTCCAGCTGATTGCATTGAGTAGGTCACTGACTTTGCAGCAATCCTGCATACTGAGCAATCATGTAACGACAGTGGAAAGTAAATACTTCCTTTTAACAGTTCATCATACCCCGTTAGCAGCCATGACGGTGACTAGGTTAAACACAGAAAGGTGGGTCAAGTGTATCATGTATAAAGGGAGAACAGGAAGGTTTGGCAGCGAGAGCTTAGCTGGTGGCCACAGCAGATCACAGAAAATATTGACCTGGTGAAACTTCTGCAAGTGAATAAACAGAGAGAGCATAAAGTTAATGACACGCAGTTTCTTGTAGCAAATTTGGTTCTGAGGAGAAACTTGGGGTCCAGGAGGGAAGAGATGATTGGGAGGGGAATCCTTGATAGGGGCTAGATGACTTCGTTTAGTGTAATTACTTTGTAATGGCCTTACAGGAGGAACAGGTTTTTAATATTTAGCTTGTCCGAATCACCATTTCATCAGAAGGGTTTTGGAGTGGAGCTTGAAGTTGGTGGCTCTACTAAGGGTCCTCCAGAAATGAGTTTTTCAGTACAGGGATCTGTGTGGATGACTGTTTCTTCTGTCAGTTGTAAAAGAAGCTGGACACTAGGAAGTTGCATTTAAAACTATCCAACGCTATGTCTCTTTATGTCATGTACAGGTCCTTCTCAAAATATTAGCATATTGTGATAAAGTTCATTATTTTCCATAATGTCATGATGAAAATTTAACATTCATATATTTTAGATTCATTGCACACTAACTGAAATATTTCAGGTCTTTTATTGTCTTAATACGGATGATTTTGGCATACAGCTCATGAAAACCCAAAATTCCTATCTCACAAAATTAGCATATCATTAAAAGGGTCTCTAAACGAGCTATGAACCTAATCATCTGAATCAACGAGTTAACTCTAAACACCTGCAAAAGATTCCTGAGGCCTTTAAAACTCCCAGCCTGGTTCATCACTCAAAACCCCAATCATGGGTAAGACTGCCGACCTGACTGTTGTCCAGAAGGCCACTATTGACACCCTCAAGCAAGAGGGTAAGACACAGAAAGAAATTTCTGAACAAATAGGCTGTTCCCAGAGTGCTGTATCAAGGCACCTCAGTGGGAAGTCTGTGGGAAGGAAAAAGTGTGGCAGAAAACGCTGCACAACGAGAAGAGGTGACCGGACCCTGAGGAAGATTGTGGAGAATGGCCGATTCCAGACCTTGGGGGACCTGCGGAAGCAGTGGACTGAGTCTGGAGTAGAAACATCCAGAGCCACCGTGCACAGGCGTGTGCAGGAAATGGGCTACAGGTGCCGCATTCCCCAGATCAAGCCACTTTTGAACCAGAAACAGCGGCAGAAGCGCCTGACCTGGGCTACAGAGAAGCAGCACTGGACTGTTGCTCAGTGGTCCAAAGTACTTTTTTCAGATGAAAGCAAATTCTGCATGTCATTCGGAAATCAAGGTGCCAGAGTCTGGAGGAAGACTGGGGAGAAGGAAATGCCAAAATGCCAGAGGTCCAGTGTCAAGTACCCACAGTCAGTGATGGTCTGGGGTGCCGTGTCAGCTGCTGGTGTTGGTCCACTGTGTTTTATCAAGGGCAGGGTCAATGCAGCTAGCTATCAGGAGATTTTGGAGCACTTCATGCTTCCATCTGCTGAAAAGCTTTATGGAGATGAAGATTTCATTTTTCAGCACGATCTGGCACCTGCTCACAGTGCCAAAACCACTGGTAAATGGTTTACTGACCATGGTATCACTGTGCTCAATTGGCCTGCCAACTCTCCTGACCTGAACCCCATAGAGAATCTGTGGGATATTGTGAAGAGAACGTTGAGAGACTCAAGACCCAACACTCTGGATGAGCTAAAGGCCGCTATCGAAGCATCCTGGGCCTCCATAAGACCTCAGCAGTGCCACAGGCTGATTGCCTCCATGCCACGCCGCATTGAAGCAGTCATTTCTGCAAGAGGATTCCTGACCAAGTATTGAGTGCATAACTGTACATGATTATTTGAAGGTTGACGTTTTTTGTATTAAAAACACTTTTCTTTTATTGGTCGGATGAAATATGCTAATTTTGTGAGATAGGAATTTTGGGTTTTCATGAGCTGTATGCCAAAATCATCCGTATTAAGACAATAAAAGACCTGAAATATTTCAGTTAGTGTGCAATGAATCTAAAATATATGAATGTTAAATTTTCATCATGACATTATAGAAAATAATGAACTTTATCACAATATGCTAATTTTTTGAGAAGGACCTGTATACTCCTTCAGCAGTTTAAGCTCCCAGTATTTTGAACTAGAAAATGCTCACTCTGTTTGCACTGATCAGTTTAATAATTATAACATCTTCCACCTTGTTAAGAAGCGATATGTATCCAGGGTCTCACATCAGTCATTTCCTATGTTTGTACACTCATTTTAGACCACTAATATCCTCTGACCAAGGTCTTCCCAGTGAGCATTTTTCAGTTGAAAGAATCTCTCCCAAATGTCTAAATTGTACGTAGACACCTGGCTTAGGTTATCCTGAGAAATCTCTGCTGCTTTAGGCTCAGACTGCTGGATGACATAAGGCCGCTGCAGCTGCATTTCTGCTCCATTCACACTATAAATTGGTGAATTATCTTCAGTCCGGTGCAGTTGTCAGAGCACAGCCTGAATGTACATCCACACCTTTGATGACAATGTGTTTCCATCTGCCCATACAGTACAGATGTGTAAATATGTCTGAATACTTTCAGAAAAGGTTTATGTGAGATTTCTGTATAAAACATCCTTTTTTTTTTTTAAGTATGGACGTTTTCTGGGAAAATTGAATTATAGGTTTTCATTATGTCTATGCAGTAATTATGAAAATTAACTGATATACAAGTACTTTAAATACATAGGTTTCACTTTTTGAATTTAGTTAAGTAAATAAATTTGTTGACAAGATCTACCTGCAGCCTCAATAGTGACCTTTGACTAAATCAGGTCTCCATCCAGCCTCAACATTGAAGTCAAGTTTGTTGCTCAGTGGGTTGTTGTTGCTCCCACTCTGGAATAACAAGCTGTGGGGATTGTACATCTCAGTGCTGTGAAACAGTCTTCCTCTGGAGCGTAGGATGCAAAACTCTACGGAATGGTTTAAATCACACTTGAAGACTCTGATTTTTTAAACTAATAATATTTTTATTTATTTTGTTTTTACTGTTCAATTCTCCTACTGATGTTGTATTTTGTTCTGAGTTCTATTTTTTTAAAGCATTTTGCCATGTCCTCTATAAATAAAGCATTACTTACACATTAAGTGATCTGTGTTCTTTTGTTTTAAGATGAGGTAACTCTAATGTCAATCACCTTTATAAGATTGAGGTTTGTCTTTGACTTCTTGCAAAATGCACCCATAAAACAACAAAAGATTAAAACCACAGTTGTTAAACAAATATAGAATGTAAAACAATATCTTAATTGATGTGCTCTTTTGCATTCAATATGTCATATTTGAAATGACTTGAGTCTATTAAACTTTTACATTTGTTTCTAAATAAACTCTTCTTTTTGTGGCAGAGGCAAAAACTCTGGCCTGGGAGGTCTTAAGTGAGGCCACGGAGAAGGACTACTGGTCGACCTCAAAGTGATTTTGGCAAACCGTCCGAAACCTCAGGAGAGGGAAGTGGTGCTTTGCCTACACTGTTCATAGTGGGAGTGGGGAGCTGCTGACCTCAACTGGGGACATTATCGTGCGGTGGAAGGAGTACTTTTAGGATCTCCTCAATCCTGCCGTCATGCATTCCCTGGTGGAAGCAGATGCTGGGGACTCGGGGTTGGACTCGTTCATCACCCAGGCTGAAGTCACCGAGGTGGTTAAAAAGCTCCACCCGCTTCAGGGGTGGATGAGATTCGCCCTGAGTACCTCAAGTCTCTGGGTGTTGTGTGGCTGTCATGGTAGACACGCCCCTTCAACATTGCATGGTGGTCGGCGAAGTGAAATTAGAAGGGAGACCAGAGGGTGTGTTCCAATTACAGGGGGGATCACACACCTCAGCCTCCCTAGTAAGGCCTATGTCAGGGTATTGGAGAGGAAAGTTCAGCCAATAATCGAACTTCGGCTTCAGGGAGAACAATGTAGTTTTCACCCCAGCCGTGGAACACTGGACCAGTTCTACACCATCTGCAGGGTGCTGGATGGTTAATGGGAGTCCGCCCAATCGGTCCACATGGGTTTTGTGGACCTGGAAGGAATCTGACCGTTGCCCTAGTGGTGCCCTGTAGGGGGCACTCTAAGAATCTGGGGCCCTTTATCAGGGGCCATTCGATCTCTGTACAAGCGGAACAGGAGTTTGGTCTGCATTGCCGGCACTAAGTCGGACTTGTTCCCGGTGCATGTTGGACTCCGGCAGGGCTGCCCTTTTTCACTGGTCCTGTCCATAACTTTCATGGACAGGACTTCTAGGCGCAGCCAAGGGCAGGAGGGGATCTAGTTTAGGGACCAGTGGATATCATCTCGTCTTTTTGCAGATGATGTGGTCTTGCTGGCCCCTTCTAGGCAAGACCTACAGCATGTAATGGGGCATTTCACAGCTGAGTGTGAAGCGGCTGAGATGAGTATCAGCTCCTTCAATCCTGAGGCCATGGTTCTCGACCGGAAAAGTGTGGCTTGCCTTCTTCAGGTTGAAGGGGAGTTCCTGCCTCAGGTGAAGGAGTTCATGTATCTCGCGGTCTTGGTCACGGGTGAGGGGAGAATGATGTGGGAGGTAGACGGCTCCGTGCAGCCGCCGCAGTAGTGAGGAAGCTGTGCCGGTCCATTGTGGTGAAGGTAGAGCTGAGCCGAAAAGTGTAGCTCTCGATTTACCGGTGGGTATACTTTCTTAACCTCATCTATGTGCATGAACTTTGGGTCATGACCAAAAGAACGAGATCCCAGATACAGATAGCAAAAATGAGCTTCCTCCACAGGGTGGCCAGGCACTCCCTTAAAGATAGGGTGAGGAGCTCGGCCATCCGGGAGGAGCTCGGAGCAGAGCCGCTGTTCCTCCACAGAATGGAGTTGAGGTGGCTCCGGCATCTGTATTGGACATTTCCTGGATGCCTCCCCCGGTGTTCCAGGCACGTCCTACCAGGAAGAGGCCCAGGGAACAGCCCAGGACATGTCTCTTGGCTGGACTAGGAACGCCTTGGGCTTCCCCCAGAGGAGCTAGAGCAGGTGTCTGGGGAGAAGGAAGTCTGGGCGTCTCCACTAAGTCTGTTGCCCCTGCGACCTGGTCCCGGATAAAGTAGAGGACGACAATGAAACGCTTCTTCTTTGTGTTGTCTTATTTTCCCAGATAGGTTTCAAAGTTACTGAAAGACTGAGAAATCTTGCTTTGACTGAAAGCTAATTCTTAATGATTGACTGTCTTTACCGTTTGGAGTCCTTGACAAACTTATGTTATTATTTTTGCATAATTATTGTTTTCCAAAAGTGTTCCAATCACAAGTCACAACGCTGATAGGTGCCTTTGATACATTTTTACATGCAAATGTGTCTTAGGACAAGTCCAGAGTAGGATCATACTGGTTCATATTCACTTTTTCATCTTAAGACTCACTATTTTTTCATTTAATATTTAAAGTAATTATATTTTGGTAACATTTGCTGCACCCAGAAGTCTCTTTGTTTTTTGCATACATTGGGCCACATTGTAACAATTCCAGTAATAATAAATATAAAATGATCACAGATTGGTGGGGTGTGCAATGCAGCTGTGGAGCATGTCTTGTGCCTGCACTGGGGCGGATGGTGGGTTGTGCTCGGCCTGGAGCGGCTGGTGTGCTTTGGGGTGTGCTGGCTCACTCCCGATAGCTGCTTGCCAGGGCCGGGATTCCTGGGCTCTGTCGGGCCTCTGCTTGGGGAGTGATGTGTCTCAGGTCTCTGGGTCCATGGCTGGATCTGCTCAGGTGTAGACAGCTGCCGGCGGGGCCTGTGGGCGCTTGTTGCTGCTCCTTGGGGCTTCTGCACTGTGGCTGCTATGTGGTTCCCCTGGGACTCTCCCCTGCTCTTGTCTGGGGGGGTTGCGGTAGATGGTTCTCCTGGGGTTCCTGTGCTCTGGGGGGCCTTTGGATGTCTATAGATCAGATCTCCTGCCATATGTCGATATGCCCCTGGGCAAGGCACTTGACCTCAAGTTGCCTACCGATCTGCATATCGGTGTATGAATGTGTGAGCGCTAGTGAGTGTGATTGGGTGAATGTGGCTCTAGTGTAAAGCGATCTGAGCGGTGTGTGTGACTGGAAAAGCGCTATATAAGTTCAGTCCATTTACCATTTATTTCCTCCGTATATGTCCCAGGTCCAGCGGGGCAGGTCTGTGTCTCCTCACACTTGCCCTTGGGACTCTCCCCTGCTGTTCTCTGAGGGGGTTGCGGTACTACCGGAGGTGGTTCTCCTGGGGTTCTTGTGCTCTGGGGGGCCTTTTGGATGGCTCGGATGTCCTCCGTATCTGTCCCAGGTCCAGGGGGGCAGGTCTATGGCTCCTCACACTTGCTATTGCATAATTTTATAGAGAAACCTTGTATACATAAACGCGCTCACACTCAGACCCACAGGTGAATAGATTCAGGTGTTAACAGAAACACAAAATAGTCAGTAATCAGTCAGTCATTTTCAACCACTTATGGATACACAAAATATTGAGCCGCATTTACCACTAATTACATACCGTGTACCTTTTGGTAAAAAAGCTGTTATTATGTATGTTTCTGCAGGTGTAGAAGCAAGCAGGGTGTTATCTTGTAACCTTTTCATCCTTCTTTCTCTCCTCCATCTCTCCCTTTTTCCTTTTTGCCCCACCTCTCTCTCTTTCGTGCTTCTTATTTTTTCCTTTTCATTTCTATCTCCATGTCTGTAACAATTGAAATAATCCCAAAGCAGTTTCTAATAAAGTTTCTTTTATAAATATCAGGCAGAGCATTAAAGCGTTTTCTTATATTAGATTATACTAAGTTCATTCACACACTAAAATTATTTGTTGAACAGGAACTCAAACACCGGGAGCAACACAGTAGCTGGAGGCGGAACTTAAGAGGCCATAACAATTTCTGGTGTAAATCTCCATGTGAGACTTCCAGTGGAAGTAAAGTGCTAGCAGTGTTAGCCTTCAGGTTTCTTTTTGTTTATCTTTGTTTAGAAGACTGCTTGGTGAGCTGAAACGTTCAGTGTCTGCAGTAAAAACCTTAACAGTACCACAGAAAACGTCTAAAACCAAATCTAACACAAAGACGGATGATGCCAGTTCACAAGAAACTTAACAAAAAAATGCCATGTTGTTTAGTAGCTCCTTTGTTAGGCTGCCGATCTCTTCTTAAATGTATGTTGGCAGGTTACCTAGTAACAGCAATCCTAGACATGGGGTTGGGGGTAGGTCTTGTAGACCATGCATGGCTAAATAAGTACTTACTTGGGCAAGATTGAAAGACCTATAGTAGGCTTTAATATGACCATGAGTTCATTATAGACAATGGAGGGAACTACAAACGTATTGAGCTTATAGGTTGAGCAAGGTAGATTTACCTTACTGCTGTAAGTGCCTTGTTAGGGTTTATCCAGACACAAAAGCATCCTGTAGATGAGTCAGCTACTGTAAAGTGAGCTTTAAAGGTGTAATGGTCTACCAAGTGTCTTACATTAAGTGCTGGGTCCCTGAGAGTATTAGCTCTACAGGGTCCCTTGTTTTGTTTAAGCACGTGCTAAATAATGTCCACATTGAACGACAGATAGAAAAGACAGACAAGGCCATTAAAATACTTAAAATACTTGTGTCAAACTACTGTGACCATTGCCAAAATAGTTGAGACAGACAATCCTAAAGAGACTTGTGAAACAATAGCAGTCTCCATCCGCACTGTTGACTCTGTGCCCAAGTCCAGTCAGGACCAGGAGCCATTAAACACAGCTAACCTGGTACCCCTCAGTGGACTTTAGTCACCTAATTCCAAAGCAACAAAGTGAAGTAAAACAAATGAGGAATTGAGGAATCAAATGCTTTTGCTCGAGATGATGGTTACATTGGAAATATTCCAACTTTAGCTATGACTATCAATCTTAAAGAGGACATTCCAGTCCAGTGCATTCAGGACTTACTCGCCAAAGGCTGAATAGTAAAGTCAACGACACCCTTTGCTGCACCGTATGTGTGAGGAAATATGATGGCAAGCTAAGACTTTGTATGTGCCAGACCAGCACCCACTGCCACGTAGTCAGGACCTCCTAGGCACACTGGCTGGCCACAGCAGGTTCAGCATTTCCGACCAAGGTAAAGCTTACCATCAGAGGTACAAACGCCCCTGGGTTCTGCCATATGACAACCTTCAACTCAGGCTAGGAACTGTATGAGTGGGTAAAGATTCCCTTTGACCTCAGTAACGCACCTGCTGCTTTCCACCGCAGTATGGAAGAGATGCTTAACTCCCTGCAGGATGATTGTTGTATGCCATACCTGGATGATATCCCTTGTTGATCAAAAAGTTTTGCTAAAAGCTCTGAGTCGTTGCACAAAGTCCTCAGAGCTTGAATTGTTCCAGAGCTGACCTTCCCTCCATCCAGGACTCATACAGGTCTAGGGTCAAGAAAAGAGCTGCCAAAATCTCTGCAGACCCCACACACCCTGCACATAAACTGTTTAGAGTTTTACCTTCAGGTGGCGCTACAGAGCACTGTTCACTAAAACCAGCCGCCACAGAGACAGTTTCTTCCCCCAGGCTGTTTCTCTGATGAACATTTAATAGAGTACAAAACAACAACATACAGATGTTGCAAATGCACCTTTTTTATTAGATATGTGTATATTGTACATTGTAAATTGTAAATTTGTATATTCTGTAATGCAAAAACAGAACAAAAGAGCAAAGTGTACCAGAGGCAAATTCTTTGTTTGTATGTACGAACTTGGCAATAAAGCTAATTCTGATTCTGATTCTGAAAAGAAATTGAAGCTCTCAAGTCACTCAGTCAAAGGAAACCAACAAATGTGAGACAGTTAAGGAAATTGCTTGGATTCCTAAGTTATCATGTCTATATTCCAGATTTTCCCAGGATCACTAAACCTTTGTATGGCCTTCTACAAGTCAAAGGAAGCCCTGAAAACACAGATCAATTCAAAGACAGGGAAAGGTGCTCAGTTGCCCTCATAGACTCCTATCCACTGGACAGGTGAACACAACCACACCCTAAAGCGGCTCATTGACATTCTTTCCGATGCACCTGTGCTCGCATACCCCAACTTTGAACTGCAATTTGTCCTGCACAGTGGTGCCTGCAAGAAAAGGTCAGAGAGAAAGTGAAAAACTGAAGGTCATTGCACACGGCTCAAGAACTCTGACTCCAGCTGAAAAAAAACTATTGTCTGCATTCTGGCAAATTAGAGTTCTTGGTCCTTAAATGGGCCATATGTGAAAAGTTCAGGGATTACAGGTCCTACTCAAAATATTAGCATATTGTGATAAAGTTCATTATTTTCCATAATGTCATGATGAAAATTTAACATTCATATATTTTAGATTCATTGTACACTAACTGAAATATTTCAGGTCTTTTATTGTCTTAATACGGATGATTTTGGCGTACAGCTCATGAAAACCCAAAATTCCTATCTCACAAAATTAGCATATCATTAAAAGGGTCTCTAAACGAGCTATGAACCTAATCATCTGAATCAACGAGTTAACTCTAAACACCTGCAAAAGATTCCTGAGGCCTTTAAAACTCCCAGCCTGGTTCATCACTCAAAACCCCAATCATGGGTAAGACTGCCGACCTGACTGCTGTCCAGAAGGCCACTATTGACACCCTCAAGCAAAAGGGTAAGACACAGAAAGACATTTCTGAACGAATAGGCTGTTCCCAGAGTGCTGTATCAAGGCACCTGAGTGGGAAGTCTGTGGGAAGGAAAAAGTGTGGCAGAAAACGCTGCACAATGAGAAGAGGTGACCGGACCCTGAGGAAGATTGTGGAGAAGGGCCGATTCCAGACCTTAGGGGACCTGCGGAAGCAGTGGACTGAGTCTGGAGTAGAAACCTCCAGAGCCACCGTGCACAGGCGTGTGCAGGAAATGGGCTACAGGTGCCGCATTCCCCAGGTCAAGCCACTTTTGAACCAGAAACAGCGGCAGAAGCGCCTGACCTGGGCTACAGAGAAGCAGCATTGGACTGTTGCTCAGTGGTCCAAAGTACTTTTTTCGGATGAAAGCAAATTCTGCATGTCATTTGGAAATCAAGGTGCCAGAGTCTGGAGGAAGACTGGGGAGAAGAAAATGCCAAAATGCCAGAAGTCCAGTGTCAAGAACCCACAGTCAGTGATGGTCTGGGTTGCCGTGTCAGATGCTGATGTTGGTCCACTGTGTTTTATCAAGGGCAGGGTCAATGCAGCTAGCTATCAGGAGATTTTGGAGCACTTCATGCTTCCATCTGCTGAAAAGCTTTATGGAGATGAAGATTTCATTTTTCAGCACAACCTGGCACCTGCTCACAGTGCCAAAACCACTGGTAAATGGTTTACTGACCATGGTATCACTGTGCTCAATTGGCCTGCCAACTCTCCTGACCTGAACCCCATAGAGAATCTGTGGGATATTGTGAAGAGAACGTTGAGAGACTCAAGACCCAACACTCTGGATGAGCTAAAGGCCGCTATCGAAGCATCCTGGGCCTCCGTAAGACCTCAGCAGTGCCTCAGGCTGATTGCCTCCATGCCACGCCGCATTGAAGCAGTCATTTCTGCCAAAGGATTCCTGACCAAGTATTGAGTGCATAACTGTACATGATTATTTGAAGGTTGACGTTTTTTGTATTAAAAACACTTTTCTTTTATTGGTCGGATGAAATATGCTAATTTTTTTAGATAGGAATTTTGGGTTTTCATGAGCTGTATGTCAAAATCATCCGTATTAAGACAATAAAAGACCTGAAATATTTCAGTTAGTGTGCAATGAATCTAAAATATATGAATGTTAAATTTTCATCATTACATTATGGAAAATAATGAACTTTATCACAATATGCTAATATTTTGAGAAGGACCTGTACTTGTTTTATACCCAGGATTTCACAGTGTATAGTGTCAATAATCCCCTGACACATGTAATGAGCACTGTGAAGTTGAATGCCACGGGGCATAGAGGGGTGGGAGAGCTTGCAGATTTTAAATTTAGCATCAAATACAGGCCTGATGTAGATGCTGACACTGTCAGGAGAGTGTACAGATTAGCTGAGGCATTGTTTGTGCAACATGGAAAGGTAGCGAGGCAGCAAAATGAAGTGGCATTGTCAATGTAGCTGCCTTAAACCTCTCTCAAGACCCTAAAGCAGACAAATCAGCCTTATGTAGCATCAGCCACGAAAAGTTAGTGAGAGCACAAAGACAAGATCCGACAATGAAATAACTACTCAAGCTAAAAGAGGCAAAAACAACACTAACTGGCAGAGACAGGAAAATGCAGATGGGTTGGTAAAAAGACTCATTTGTGAGTTGGGAAGATTGAGAGGGATTTACTGTACAGGGAGGCTGGGGGTAGACAACAGCTAGTACTACCTGCAGAGTACTTGACCCTAGTGCAAAACACACCTGCATAATGACATGGGCCACCTCAGTGACAAATGAGTTATCAGCCTAGCCCGAGAGCAGTTCTATGGGGCTTTCATGAAAGAGGACATTGAGACCTATGTAACTAGAAAGTGTCCCTGTATAAAAAAAGAAACCTACAAATGTGAAGGCACCCATGAGTAGCAATAGTACCAGTACGCACATGGAGCTAGTATTAATTGATTACATGTATTTAGAAAAGGGCTGAGGTGGTTATGAATATATACTTGTCGCAGCTGATCACTTTACATGCTTCACTCAGCATGGCCAAGGAGAAATAAGTCCACATAAACTGCTGCAGGAGACAATACAGTTATTTTTTCCCTCGATTTGGTTACCCTGCCAGGCTACACCATGACTAAGACCGAGAGTTCGAGAATGCACTGTTTAGAGGTCTACAGCAACTGTCAGGTGTCAGCCACTCTCGTGCAATGCCATATCACCTGCAGGGAATACCTGTTGAGCGATTTAATCGCACTCCACTGCAAATGTTGAGAAAACTCAAGGAGAAGGAAAAAACAACTAGAAAGACTTTTTACCCTAAGTTGTTCATGCATTTAAGTGCACAAAACATGATGTCACAGACCTTTGTTTGCATTTCTTAATGTTTGGGCGCCACCCCCGCCTCCCTGTGGATCAGTTGTTCAGACTCGAAACTGAGAAAGTGGGTGAAACACCACACGGATGCAGGTAAAAGTACCTAAGGAGAATGAAAGAGGCTTATCATATTGCCATCAACAACAGCCAGCAATCAAGTGATCATGGAAATAAATATTATGACCAACATGTGAGAGGAGTTTTCTTGGTTCCTGGTGATAGACTGTTGGTCCGTCACTTAGGTGAATATGGAGGACCAAGGAAACTTGGGTTATATTGGGAGCAAACAGTGTACATTGTCTAAGAACAAGTTAATGAGTCCCATTTAGTAGTATACCCCGAGAACATTGCGCAGAAAACCAGGGTGCTCCACAGAAACCCCCTCCTCCAAGTGAATGACTTACCTATAACTATATGTCAGGAAAAAGATCAAATACTTACTGACAACAGAGTCAAAAGGCACAGGGCCTATCAAAGCCAACGTGACAGAGACAGTGACATATAATATTCTGAAAGTTACTCAAGGACACGTTATTGGCTCAGAGTCCCATTAACGACTTGACCACAGAAACAAGTCACTCAAACGTATCCAGCATCAGATCACGTGTTCAGGTCCACAGAACAAGGGAGACATTCACCACCAAACACGACAAATAGAAATGTTTTAACAGAGCATCAATACCCAAATGAAAATGAACTTGTCCAAAACCCTGAAAATGACGAACAGAGAACTTAGAGGAGCTACTGAACAAGTTGAACTTGAAATGGGATCAGAACAGGAAGAACAAGTGGAACAGGCTTTTGAAAGCATGGTTCTATACAAATTTGCCTGAGTAATTGCACTTCACGGGTCTTACTTTCATGGGTATGAGGTCCTGGTCTGGGGGTGGGACTTTCCAAATTTCCCCAGGATTATTAAAGGGATTGTTTGCAGCGAGGCATGGCACCACCAGCTGCAGTAATGGCAGAGGTTAGAGTACAAGTTTATCGTTTTTATACAATAAATTTGTCACAAAAAGTAGTTTTAAGATGTTTTTAAGCGAGAAAGTAAACTTCATTTGTGCAGTTATTTCATCAACAATGAGCCTACTTTAAAATGTTCTTTCAGAGTTTTCAGCGCAGCAGAGTTCCGCATACATGCTGGTCTGGCTGCTAAACTCAGCTTACCGGGCGGTTGGATTGGGACTTCCCACTTACCACTGCCTGATCTCAACCCGGCAGTCTCTGATTTTCCGCTACCTGTTATCTGACAGTGAATGTAAAATGCTTAGTAGGTATGTGGTGAGTAACTGCAGGTACCAGAAAATAAAATTTTATATTTTTAACAAGATGTGTCCTCCTGTGTTCTCTCATCCTGCAGAGAAGGAGAGACCACAGTTCCAGGTTTGGATGCAGTTTCCCAGAAGCTCCCATTGATCCTCTTCACCCTGGTGTCCTGGCATTGTCTACTGCACTGTCTACACATCTTCTACTTTATATAAATATGTGCTTATGATTAGAAAGTCAGGGTATCAATTCCCTGTACTGGACTGATTATTTGTTTTTTTCATTCTAATAAATATAATTTTTACTAGGAACATTTTTCTATTTGTGCTGTAGACATCTGACATGAGTTTACCTGATGATAATAAAAAAGAAATTAACCATAGCCCCTTGTCCAGTGCCTGTACAAAGCCCCAGGCTTTGTAAAGACAAGGTCATGTTACAATACAACCTTCCCCAGCTAATTTCACTTTCCTAGGGCTTTATTTTCAAAGGTAAATGGCCCTGGTCTGGAGTAGCTGGTCTTTTTAGCTTTCCCTGGGATTTGTTGACCTCAACACTTGATCTGTGGAATCAGTTCATCAACCTGAGCCTACTTTTAAATGTTTTTTCAGAATTTTTGGAGCAGCGGAGCTCCGCTTACAGGCTGGTCAGGCTGCTAAGCCAACCAGGCGGCTGGACGAGGTCTTTCCCACTAACCTCTGCCTGATCTCAGCCTGGCACTCTGGGATTTCCCGCTATCTGTTATCTGTTTGTGGTGACTGAAAGTGAATATAAAGCATTTAGTTGGTATGTGGTGAATAACCGCAAGTATCAGAAAATACAACGGAATATTTTTCGCCGGAAATATGTGCATTTTAAGTTATTGCTGGCATTAACTATTAACTGTTTTGTCACAGTTCTGTAAGACAAATGTTTTAATGCAGTGCTGATGATCAGAGCACTAATCCGAAGACTGATTATCAGTTTTTTTATTCTAATACATAAAATGTTTACTAAAAACATGTTATGTAGGTATCTAATATGAGTTTACCTGATGATAATAAAAGAAAAATAAGTTAGTTAATAAGTGTTTAGAAGTTATTGTAAATGAACCATGCAGTTGTAAAGCAACAGTTTTGGCCTGATGCAGGTTGGTAAAAAATTAAATGTAAAATACTGATTTGAAATTTTCCTGCTTATGGACCCAGAGCAACTTAAGAAATATTGAAAGGAATTAATGAACTGCATAACTCTAAAGCTGCTCATCTATTATTTGTCAGTTGCAGAGTTTCCACTTCATGTACAGGTCCTTCTCAAAATATTAGCATATTGTGATAAAGTTCATTATTTTCCATAATGTCATGATGAAAATTTAACATTCATATATTTTAGATTCATTGCACACTAACTGAAATATTTCAGGTCTTTTATTGTCTTAATACGGATGATTTTGGCATACAGCTCATGAAAACCCAAAATTCCTATCTCACAAAATTAGCATATCATTAAAAGGGTCTCTAAACGAGCTATGAACCTAATCATCTGAATCAACGAGTTAACTCTAAACACCTGCAAAAGATTCCTGAGGCCTTTAAAACTCCCAGCCTGGTTCATCACTCAAAACCCCAATCATGGGTAAGACTGCCGACCTGACTGCTGTCCAGAAGGCCACTATTGACACCCTCAAGCAAGAGGGTAAGACACAGAAAGAAATTTCTGAAGGAATAGGCTGTTCCCAGAGTGCTGTATCAAGGCACCTCAGTGGGAAGTCTGTGGGAAGGAAAAAGTGTGGCAGAAAACGCTGCACAACGAGAAGAGGTGACCGGACCCTGAGGAAGATTGTGGAGAAGGGCCGATTCCAGACCTTGAGGGACCTGCGGAAGCAGTGGACTGAGTCTGGAGTAGAAACATCCAGAGCCACCGTGCACAGGCGTGTGCAGGAAATGGGCTACAGGTGCCGCATTCCCCAGGTCAAGCCACTTTTGAACCAGAAACAGCGGCAGAAGCGCCTGACCTGGGCTACAGAGAAGCAGCACTGGACTGTTGCTCAGTGGTCCAAAGTACTTTTTTCGGATGAAAGCAAATTCTGCATGTCATTCAGAAATCAAGGTGCCAGAGTCTGGAGGAAGACTGGGGAGAAGGAAATGCCAAAATGCCAGAAGTCCAGTGTCAAGTACCCACAGTCAGTGATGGTCTGGGGTGCCGTGTCAGCTGCTGGTGTTGGTCCACTGTGTTTTATCAAGGGCAGGGTCAATGCAGCTAGCTATCAGGAGATTTTGGAGCACTTCATGCTTCCATCTGCTGAAAAGCTTTATGGAGATGAAGATTTCATTTTTCAGCACGACCTGGCACCTGCTCACAGTGCCAAAACCACTGGTAAATGGTTTACTGACCATGGTATCACTGTGCTCAATTGGCCTGCCAACTCTCCTGACCTGAACCCCATAGAGAATCTGTGGGATATTGTGAAGAGAACGTTGAGAGACTCTAGACCCAACACTCTGGATGAGCTAAAGGCCGCTATTGAAGCATCCTGGGTCTCCGTAAGACCTCAGCAGTGCCACAGGCTGATTGCCTCCATGCCACGCCGCATTGAAGCAGTCATTTCTGCCAAAGGATTCCCGACCAAGTATTGAGTGCATAACTGTACATGATTATTTGAAGGTTGACGTTTTTTGTATTAAAAACACTTTTCTTTTATTGGTCGGATGAAATATGCTAATTTTGTGAGATAGGAATTTTGGGTTTTCATGAGCTGTATGCCAAAATCATCCGTATTAAGACAATAAAAGACCTGAAATATTTCAGTTAGTGTGCAATGAATCTAAAATATATGAATGTTAAATTTTCATCATGACATTATGGAAAATAATGAACTTTATCACAATATGCTAATTTTTTGAGAAGGACCTGTAATTGATCCGGCACAGCCAAGCAAACTATAACAGCAGAGTTCCCATGATGCCTGTATAAGAGCACCCCCTTTCCAATGGGGGGATCTCTTCCACCCGGGACTCCGCTGATATATACTATATATATATATATATATATATATACTATATATATATATATACTATATATATATAGTATATATATATAGTATATATATATATATAGTCAGTCAGTCAGTCAGTCAGTGACTGATTATATATATACAGGGGTTGGACAATGAAACTGAAACACCTGGTTTTAGACCACAATAATTCATTAGTATGGTGTAGGGCCTCCTTTTTCGGCCAATACAGCATCAATTCGTCTTGGGAATGACATATACAAGTCCTGCACAGTGGTCAGAGGGATTTTAAGCCATTCTTCTTGCAGGATAGTGGCCAGGTCACTACGTGATACTGGTGGAGGAAAACGTTTCCTGACTCGCTCCTCCAAAACACCCCAAAGTGGCTCAATAATATTTAGATATGGTGACTGTGCAGGCCATGGGAGATGTTCAACTTCACTTTCATGTTCATCAAACCAATCTTTCACCAGTCTTGCTGTGTGTATTGGTGCATTGTCATCCTGATACACGGCACCGCCTTCAGGATACAATGTTTGAACCATTGGATGCACATGGTCCTCAAGAATGGTTCGGTAGTCCTTGGCAGTGATGCGCCCATCTAGCACAAGTATTGGGCCAAGGGAATGCCATGATATGGCAGCCCAAACCATCACTGATCCACCCCCATGCTTCACTCTGGGCATGCAACAGTCTGGGTGGTACGCTTCTTTGGGGCTTCTCCACACCGTAACTCTCCTGGATGTGGGGAAAACAGTAAAGGTGGACTCATCAGAGAACAATACATGTTTCACATTGTCCACAGCCCAAGATTTGCGCTCCTTGCACCATTGAAACCAACGTTTGGCATTGGCATGAGTGACCAAAGGTTTGGCTATAGCAGCCCGGCCGTGTATATTGACCCTGTGGAGCTCCCAACGGACAGTTCTGGTGGAAACAGGAGAGTTGAGGTGCACATTTAATTCTGCTGTGATTTGGGCAGCCGTGGTTTTATGTTTTTTGGATACAATCCGGGTTAGCACCCGAACTTCCCTTTCAGACAGCTTCCTCTTGCATCCACAGTTAATCCTGTTGGATGTGGTTCGTCCTTCTTGGAGGTATGCTGACATTACCCTGGATACCGTGGCTCTTGATACATCACAAAGACTTGCTGTCTTGGTCACAGATGCGCCAGCAAGACGTGCACCAACAATTTGTCCTCTTTTGAACTCTGGTATGTCAGCATCTTGCAGCATGCTGCTGCAAGATGCTGTGGTAGCCATGCTGGTTCAGTATGCCTTCAATTTTGAATAAATCCCCAACAGTGTCACCAGCAAAGCAACCCCAAACCATCACACCTCCTCCTCCATGCTTCACGGTGGGAACGAGGCATGTAGAGTCCATCCGTTCACCTCTTCTGCGCCGCACAAAGACACGGTGGTTGGAACCAAAGATCTCAAACTTGGACTCATCAGACCAAAGCACAGATTTCCACTGGTCTAATGTCCATTCCTTGTGTTCTTTAGTCCAAACATGTCTCTTCTGCTTGTTGCCTGTCCTCAGCAGTGGTTTCCTAGCAGCTATTTTACCATGAAGGCCTGATTCACACAGTCTCCTCTTAACAGTTGTTCTAGAGATGTGTCTGCTGCTAGAACTCTGTGTGGCATTGACCTGTTCTCTAATCTGAGCTGCTGTTAACCTGCGATTTCTAAGGCTGGTGACTCGGATGAACTTATCGTCCGCAGCAGAGGTGACTCTTGGGGCGGTCCTCGTGTGAGCCAGTTTCTTTGTAGCGCTTGATGGTTTTTGCGACTGCACTTGGGGACACTTTCAAAGTTTTCCCAATTGTTCGGACTGACTGACCTTCATTTCTTAAAGTAATGATGCCACTCGTTTTTCTTTACTTAGCTGCTTTTTTCTTGCCATAATACAAATTATAACAGTCTATTCAGTAGGACTATCAGCTGTGTACTGTATCCACCTCCTGCACAACACAACTGATGGTTCCAACCCCATTTATAAGGCTTGAAATCCCACTTATTAAACCTGACAGGGCACACCTGTGAAGTGAAAACCATTTCAGGTGACTACCTCTTGAAGCTCATCAACAGAATGCCAAGAGTGTGTGGAGCAGTAATTAAAGCAAAAGGTGGCTACTTTGAAGAACCTAGAATATAAGACATATTTTCAGTTGATTCACACTTTTTTGTTCAGTATATAATTCCACATGTGTTCATTCATAGTTTTGATGCTTTCAGTGTGAAGCTACAATATTCATTGTCATGAAAATAAAGACAACTCTTTGAATGAGAAGGTGTGTCCAACCTTTTGGTCTGTACTGTGTATATATATATATATATATATATATATATGTATACATATACATACAGATGGAGGAAGAGGGAGGCAAAAGAATTGAGGGCATAGTCCCTCTAGCGTGTCCTGGGCCGTCCCCTGGGCCTCCTGCCGGTGGGATGTGCCTGGAACACCTCCCGAGGAAGGCGTCCAGGAGGCATCCGGTATAGATGCCCGAGCCACCTCAACTGGCTCCTCTCGATGTGGAGGAGCAGCGGCTCTACTCCGAGCCCCTCCTGGATGGCCGAACTCCTCACCCTATCTCTAAGGGAGTGCTCGGCCACCCTACGGAGGAAGCTCATTTCAGCCGCTTGTATCCGGGATCTCGTCTATTATGTCTTTTTTTTAAATTTTGGAACTACAAGTATTCAGACATATTTACACATATATACTGGCAGATGGAAACACATTTTTATCATCAAAGGTGGGGATGTATATTCAGGCTGTGCTCTGACAACTGCACTGGATAGATGATAATTGACCAATTTATCATTTGAAAAGAGCTGAATGAAGAGCCTATATGTCTTTAACTTTGTGTGCTTTTCTTTCCCTTTATTGAAACACTGGGCCCAGTCTTTCTGTGATTTAGTGCAGCCATCAACTAGGCTCTTGCTGCCAAACCTCTCTGTTCTCCCTTTATACATGGCATACTTGCCTCCACCCCTTTCTTTGTTTAACCTTGTGTCGAAGTAGGAAAACTTCACTGGCCGTCCATAAAGTCTTACATTACTCCTCACCTCTCATCGACTCTTTTTATTTGGCACCCCAAAGGACAATCCTCAGTCAGAGATCAGTTGTAGTTTCCACAAGTTTATTAAAACCAGTCTGAATTCAGAGAGGGTGACACACACTTACACTGCTACCTGGAAACGTCTGTGTGTTGTCTGACTGGGGGCTGCTCTCCACTCCGTCATATACCCCAAGTTGCTGTCCAGCACCTTTTTTTCAGTTACATACACAATCATTCTATCTGTGGATGTCTCCCCTGCAACAGTATCAAAGAAACAGAGATACATTTCATTATTTAATTAAATAATTGTTTCTCACGTCTTCGGAAAGCTTCAGGGTAGAATAGTTATCAGACGTTCCGACCCACACAGAGAGGAGTACCATGCCTCCCCAATACACTGCTGGCTCCTCACGATACAGACAGAAAACACCTGCAAGTTTTAACCTTGAATATTGAATACTCATTGTGTTATAATACTAGAGGCTACTGTTAAGGTTTTTTCCTAACTATCAAAAGCATAACTAAAACTCCTAATAAAAATCAAACTATAAGCAGCAGAGTCCCAAATATATCTTAGTCGTAGCTACTAATAATAAGGCATTTATATTTCCACACTTGTCAGCATCATTGCTGCTAACAGGGACCTAATTAACTGTTAAAAGAAAGTATGAGGGATTGCTTCAAAATCAATGACCTACAATCAGGTGGACTTCCTTTAATAGAATACTTTGTACAAACTGGCATACACTAAATTTGACTGCTCTGCATTATAACTAAGACTGAATTGGAACAAATGCAACTGAATGGGAATCTATTTGATAGGACTGGTTTGATTATTGATTTCCATATAAAATCAGAAAGATGTAGTTTGTATAGCACCTTAAGGTAAGGTAAGGTAAGTTTATTTATATAGCGCTTTACAGTAACAAGACATTCAAAGCGCTGTACATGAGAAAGAACAATTACAATAAAATCACAAAGAAAATAAACACAGAAGGTAGATAACATTAATAATCCTTTGAGTTTTACTGGTAAGAGCTGGTTCTAAACCAGTCTTTCTAAAGAGGTTATTATATCATTAAGTCCTCTATGTAAGGGAAAGCATCTTGTGCTAAGAGACAATAATCCTTGGGTTAGCTGGTATAATGCAGTTGTAGTCCCATAATCATTTGCATCAATTGAAATTTAACTAAGCAATCACTTAATTCTGACTAAGGAAGCTGAGTCACTGGTATAAAAACAGCTTTTTGTTCAATTTCTTTTAAAACTAGTAATATTTTCTTTTCACTGGTAATCTTCCTGAAAAATCTAAAAATCTATTAAAATTAGAAGAAATTAAATCCACATTTAGGTAAAAGATGAGGGGAAAAAAATCATATTTCACATTTTATCTCTAGCAGGATACAGTTTGAGACATTGAGAAAAAAGAAAAACATTGAGAAAAAAAAACCTCAGCATGGGAAAGCAACACACATAAGCAAAGATTTTGCAGGGGCATGGTTGAGTTGTGAGGGTGCAAATATTTAAGTATGAGCGTGTGTGCAAAGAATTAGACTGTCAACATTGATGATGGTGCCATTGTCTCTTGAAAAAAAAAAAAAAGAGATGGAAGTTTTATCAAACGGCCATACAGTTCAGTTCACAGAGGAGGGGGATTGCTGGGGCAGAGTGTCGTATTTAGAGAACATCCAGGAGAAATGTTTTGATAAGAAGCCTGTGAAGGCCATATCGGGGCGCCTGAATTAGACAAACAATAAATGTTTTGGTTCAGGCCGGCTGTGATTTTCCGCCTGCCTTCAAAGTCTTACTGGCATTCTCAATTTCAAATCCAAACAGCCAAATTTCTGGTACTTTCAGTAGATCTTGAGCATACAATTTTCTCCAAGATTAAATCATATCACCTTTGAGTCTGGGAAACGTAGCCAGCCTGCGATTCTGTTCAAGGATCACGTCCAGCTTGCGATTCTGCTCTCTTAACATTTCAGTCTGAGTGTTGAGAGCTCTAAAGATCCCTTCAAACATCCCAGGCAGCTTTGGAGTGCTTTGAAGATTACATCTGCAAGGAATTGCTGCCTTATAAACTAAATTCAACTACATTACGGTTTCTCGTGCATGTGAGTTTTTCTGTGACGAGCCAAATTACAGCTGTCTCTAAAAAAGCTGTCACACATCTCACAAGAATAAGGCTTCTCACCTGTGTGAATTCTGAGGTGACGAGTCAAATAAGTTCTTCGTACGAAAGATTTATCGCACAACTTGCAAGGATATGGCCACTTATCTTGGTGAGTTATTTTGTGACATGCCAAAGTACTGCTGTCTCCAAAAGATTTCTCACACAAGTCACAAGAATAAGGCTTCTCACCTGTGTGAGTTCTATAGTGACAAGCCAGAATAGCCCTAGTTCTAAAAGATTTCTCACACATGTCACAAGAATAAGGCTTCTCACCTGTGTGAATTCTGAGGTGACGAGTCAAATCGGTATTTCGTACGAAAGATTTCTCGCAAAATTTACAAGGATATGGCCACTTATCTTTGTGAGTTATTTTGTGACATGCCAAAGTACTGCTGTCTCCAAAGGATTTCTCACACAAGTCACAGGAATAAGGCTTCTCACCTGTGTGAGTTCTATAGTGACAAGCCAGATTAGCCCTCCTTCCAAAAGATTTGCCACACATGTCACAAGAATAAGGCTTTTCACCTGTGTGAGTTCTAAGGTGAGAAGTCAAATGTTGGCTTTGTCTAAAAGATTTAGCACACAATTTGCAGGAATAAGGCTTCTCACCCGTGTGAGTTCTCATGTGATCAGGCAAGTAGTTCCGTGTACTGAAACCTTTACCACATATTTCACAAAAAGCTGAATCTGTTTTATGTCTTTTTGGTATTAACTTGTCCACTTTGTCCTTATGATTTTTGTTGTCCTGATGTCTCTTGTCTGGCTGAAGGTCTTTATCACTACTTGATTCTGAGTGGTTCTGTTTGCTTCCTTGCTGATGTTTGTTCTCATCTTCAGTGAGGAGCTGGGTCTTCTTTGGTTCTGATTCACTGTTGTCTTCTTGTTCATTAGTAGGAGTCACCATAAAACTGTAAGTCTCCTGCTTCACTGCAAGCTGGTCTTCATCCTGATTACAACAAAGGGCGTCCTGTTCCTCTTTAATCTTTACAGGTTCTGGCTCATTTTTAATCTCGACAGTTTCTGTATCTTCTTGTTCCTCTTTATTTTGAGCTGGTTCTGGTTCCCCCTTTATCTCTATGATCTGATGCAGCTCTGGTACATTGTGGAACATTCCCTCATAACCAGGAGTCACTGTAGAGGTGTTTATTTCCTGCTTCACTAAAACCAGCTCTTCATCCTGAAAGATCCACTGTTTGATATGTTCTTTCCTAATGGGTTGAGGTTCTGGTTCCTCTTTTGGTTCACTCATCTGCTGTGATTCTGGTTCTTCCTGTTCCTCTTTTATTTCAGTAGCGTTTGGCATCTTGTGGTCCAGAATGGAGTTCCTCTCTTCTGTTACGAGAAGGTGGTCCACGAGAACGTCCCAAGTAGCTGTGCAAGGGCTGGAGGAATGAAAAACAGTAGAACATCATTAATGGTATAAAAGGATGGGGTTAATATCTCCCTAAGGCCTAAACTCCATTAATAGGGAGATTCAGTTTGTATTAAAAATCATATTGTAAAACAAGATTTCATAACTTAACCTTTGCCCGTAGCATGGGGTTAAAATCAATGTGACACCTCAGGAGGTTACCTTAAATTTAAATTTAAATTAAATGTAGTCATGATTATCTTTTTTTTAATTATGTTTAAAGAATAGCTTTTAAAAAGGGGACATATCATGTTTTCAAATCCTTCCTTTTCATATCTAAATCATTCAGTTGTGGTCTATATAAAGTGAGACTTCAATGCTTTGGTCTGAACTGCAAGTTATTGTAGCTCCACAGGCCCCTCTTTTACCCTGTTATGTGGTGCGTCTGAGAGGAACTTGTTTTGGTGTTGTCTATTTAAATACTACTGAGCCACTTCATGCCCCGCCCCCCTTTCGGATCAAATAGTGATCCACTTGATGACCCATTTGGTCATTTTTGTAGTTTGATGATAGAGATACAATTATCTAGCAGCGTAGAACCCTTGTATTACCAAACTGATTAAAAGATGTCAATGGAAGACTTGTCCATCTAGTCTTACATATTCGAGCCTAGACCCAAAGAGAGAGCAAAAGGCAGAATACTACTGCTGTCAAATGAATGGAAGGTCCTGGTCGGAAGAAGACGGCTCTTTGTGGAATTAACCGGAGACAAAGATAGGGAAAACGCACAGGCACACTCGTCAAGCTACACCAGCGGGGACTGTGGAACAGTCTGTAACCAGGCGGAAACACCGAATTGTCCGAACTACCGCACCCTGTTGGCGGTTAGACCCTTCGGAGTCCCCAGGCCCTTTTTCCCCAGAAGTGACACCACTATTTACAACACTTTCTCTTAAAGGAATGACTCTCATACGTTTAACAATTTTAATATAAATAAGGCAGAGGAATAACAGAGACCCGTTCAGTGATCAAAGCAACAAAGCAGCCCCCAAAGAAGATCACACGTAGTTTAATATCTGGCACTTCCAATGCAAAGGATGTACACTCACTCAGTGTTTATCAGTAGACCATGTGTCACCATACTGGTGTCTGTATGATAGGGTGTGTAATAGCAGGTGTCCAACCATCAATCTAAGTGTTGCTGCAGCATTCTAATAAACCCGGTTACAAATCGTTCCACAATCAAACCCAATGTACTAAACCTTATGTATAAACTGTAGGTCATTTGTCCTTGTAATGTACGTCAATGAGGATTCTTATGCATATCCTAACAAAAGTGAAAACATTAGAATTTATACTTTATAATTATGGTGTGTGTGAAAACTCATCTATAAGTAATAATAAGAAAGGTTATTCTATGGAACTAAATTGGGGCCATAAAGTTTGTTCAAACAAAAAAAACATTTAGACCTGAAAGTTTTTCAAAAGAAAACAATTTGAACCTAAAAAATCAAAGTTTGTTCAAAGAAAAACATTTGAACCTGAAAAATTATTTTGAACCTCCAAAAAAATTTGAAAAGTGGAAAAAAAGTTTTGCAACTGAAAAAAAAACCAGATGTGAAACTGGAAAAAAAAAAGTTCAAAACTGCTTTTCAGATTCAAGTTTTTTTTGTCCCTGGTGGACCGCTGGCTTAGGCATTTCTTATTTTGTGAATGTTTAGTTTTTAATAACCGCCTTTCACAGACGCAGGGCGCTGGGCCGGTGTTTCACTTCAGCCCATGAATCACCGGCCCACCACCCTGCACAGACGCAGGGCGAGCACGACATCAAGTACGCAAGAGGCAACAGTTTGTGGGGCGCTGATATTTTTCTGGACCATTGTGCCCTAAACTATGCCATATCAACCTGTTAAGGATAACCTTTATTTATATGACTCATAGCAGCTTTTCCCATTTATACCATAATGATATAAAGTATAAGTTCTAATGTTTCCCTTTTGTTAGAATAGGACACGAATGCTCATCGACACACATTGCAAGGATAGATGGCCAAAGGTTTATCATGAATGACCTGTGGCTGGGGCAATGGGTTTGATGGTGGAGCAGGCTGTAACTGGTTTGATTAGAAACTTACAGCACACTTAGATTAAGTATGGACACCCGCTACTACACAATCTACCAGATAGACACCACAATGGTGACACATAGTCTACTGATAATCACTGAGGGAGGAAACATCCATTGCATTGGAGTCCCAGATATAAAACTATATGTGACCTTCTATCGGGGCTGTTCGTCATCCATTCACAGACGCAAAGGTCCGAGACGAGCCTCGGCGCTGATCTCTAATCATTCCTCTGCCTAATTTATATTAAAGGAGTTGAAAGTTAGAAACTGTTTGAGAGTCGTTCCTTTAAGAGTCTTTAGATAGAGTCTGATCGCTTCTGGGGACCAAGGATCAGAGAAACTCCGAGAGGTCTGACTGCCAACAGGGTGCGGTAGCTCGGACAAACCTCTCCTCTGGTCCAATCAGGCAGATCAGCTCTGCTGTGCGCTGGCAGTCCATGTGAAAACAAGTCCAGGCTTAATTATGCAAAGATATTCGGAAAATACCGGCTCATTTTACATCTGGTTTCATACCTGCCGCTTAGTCTGGCGGTTCTTTTGCTTGATGTTGAGAGGATGGGAAATCTTCAACACGGACTTAAAATGCTGTGCAAATCTGTCAAGATCATATTTTCTCCTCTGAGATGCGCGTCGTGTTTTCACATAAGCTGCTTCTATCGGTGAAGCACGTTATCTTTCAAAACCAATCACATATATATAGAATATCGATGATGTATTACAGATATTTCCAGTTCCCACGGTCCCTGAACGTAACAGCTGGGAATATGTTGTTCAGCCGCTGTGTTGAGCTGTCAGTCATGTGATCTGAGGCCCCGCCCCGCAAGCCTAAACAGGGCCAAAGTTTGAAGCCGGAAAAAAAAATCTGCAAGTTCGGAAAAAAAAACTTGAATCTGAAAAGTAGTTTTGAACTTTTTTTTTCCAGTTTCAGATCTGTTTTTTTTTTTCAGTTGCAAAACTTTTGTTTTTCAGTTTTCACATTTTTTTGGGGGGGAGGTTCAAAAGAATTTTTCAGGTTCAAATGGTTTTTTTTTTTGAACAAACTTTTAATTTCAGGTTCAATTTTTTTTTGTTTGAACAAACTTTATGGCCCCAATTTACCTCCATATTATTCCTAACATCTTGTTTAGTATCTGTTTTACTATGTGTGTCCTAGTGTTTACCCAAGAGAAGATACTGCTCTTCTCACCGGGGCTTCACATCATGTTGACCTCCATTTAGATATCCGATGTTCAAGCACTGTTTTATCTCCTTGTCTCCTTTGTATGTGAATTATATTCTCAGCATAGAACTATAAAAGGTCTGTGTGCTTCTGTCTGCAGCGGGGCGGGCAGACTGAGACACTGGGTTGATTGTATCCTCTGTCCGTTCTCAATTCTTGCAAGAATTAATAAAAGTGCCACTTTGATTCTCACTGTTCTCCTTAAGTGGATTTATGAAGGTGCTTTTTGCTTTTTCCATTAACACACCTCATTACACAAAATAAGGTCAGGTTTAATGCCATTCTCAACAGACATTGTGCCCACACCAAGTAGACGTCTCGCCCTTCACACACGGTTGCCTTTAAATCGCACACGCATCATCGTTTTCCCCCCACATTGCACACATATGACCTTTGCCAACCTACAAACAGCTCTATTGGGTTAGGCTGCTGCTTCTACCGACCGCTTAGGCCAACGTGCAGCACGCCCTACGGTCGCCATACTGCAAGGGCCTACAGTGCTGCTAGCAGCTTTAATTTATTATTGTTTCTATTGTTTATTTATCCTTCACAATATTATTTTACAAGAGGTTGACCTTTAACCTGTCCTGCCACTGAAACTATTTAATTTCCAACTAGGGAGATGATAAAGTTTATCTTATCTCAATATTAATAATTCTTTGATTGTTATAGATGTTTATTTGCTCATTTACTCAACTATTAGGGGCTGAATCCCTGCACCATGGAGCTGTCAGAATTTTATTAGTTTGCTGTACGGAGAATATCTCTCCTTTCTCTCTGACTTTCTGCCATCTTGCCTGCTTAACCCTTTATGACCTACCATATAACAAGTTCGCCAGAGCATATTTTTACATTTGTACATCCTGTAGAGCCATTTTTTGGAGCATTTTAATTTGCTATACATCAATACAACCCTTACATCCTAAATTTTAATAGTTTGTATATAATAATTCCATATTATGTAAGTAAATTGCAAAAAAGTGCAATGAACCACCAGAAAAATTAAGAGTTTTTTTTTTTTGCACATATTTTTCTAAATACAGAAATATCATAGCTGTATCCCTAAAATATTTCAATATAAAAAAGTTGCACAAAACCCTTTCAAACCCCTGGAAATTTATTTGGAGTGTTTTCATAACTTCATTTTTGAAATACACTCATTTCAGAGACAAAAACGAACATAAAATATACATTGTGAACAGTTTGAGAAAAGATAATATGTACATCAAAATAAACTATTTACAGAGGTGCAATTAAATATCTAAGTGTGCCAGATACCTATGAGCACACATATATGTTCATAAGACCATCTTCAAACAATAAAAATGCAAAAAACAACAAAAATGAAAGTGAAAGTGCGAGCGAAGTTTACCACGAAAAAACTACAACTACTGGGAAAAAAAAGACCGCTCCCGGGAAAATTCGCCAAAGAAATGACATCACTTCTGGTTGTTGCGGGCATTGGTGTGAAAGAAAACCATGTGATAGTTCATCCACCAATGTCATCACGCATATTCCGATGTAGGAAGTACACTTTGGTCTGGATTTTAATGTTTGTTTTTTGCGATTTTTTACTGGATTTCTGCATCCGTTTCTGGAAAATAAAAACTGTGCTCTGGGACATGTGGTTAGTAGAATATTTAAGTTGAACTCTTCGGTTTCATTTGCAAAAAAAAAGTATTGTTCTAGCTTATTTGGTCACAATTCTACAGGCGTTTAAAAATAGATATGCAAATGGAAGCGCCGGCACTCCTGCCGGTCATAAAGAGTTAATACACTCGTATGGTGCGTTCACACTGAACGCAGAGCGGCCGATTTACATGTTATCCCTATGTAGAGGCGCGTTCAGGAGCGGAGAGGCGCGAGGCGGTGTGAAGGAGACGCGGTACGGAAGGCGCACCGAGCGAAGTGTAAGTGGAGCGAGAGCGATGGACGAGTTGAAAAATCTGAAATATTTTCTAAATTCGCGTCGCGTCAACCAATCAGGGACTGGATGTGGCTGTGACGTAGGGTGAAGAACCGCAGCGGAGAAGAAGCAGTTGTCAGTGAAGATGGAGGACCAGATCATAGTGGCGGTGTGCGGCAAACCAGAGTCGTATGACTCAACTAATTACTTTTACCGAGACAAGTACAGAAAGGACCTGGCCTGGTAATCTTTAGGCACCAATATCTTATATTTAGGGGATGTGGACATTAAAAATCGGCTGTTTTTTTATTGAGCTGATATTTATTTACTCATCGAAGACAGATGGACAGGCGTTCAGCAGCGGGGATACAGTGCCGGTAGTTGGTGTCCCGGAGGCCGATTCGTCTCCCAACGCGGGACAGCAGATCTTCGAACTGGGTCCTGGATAGACGGAAGTACCGCTGAAATCGACCGTCATCCAGACGCAGCTCCTGGAGTAGGTGGTGGTAATCTTCGAACTGTTCCCGTCCCCTGAAGAATCTGGTGAACCCAGCGTAAAATACCGTAATTAGGTCCGTGAAATCCATTTCTGTCATGTTCAGTTGAAACCAGCAAGCAGCAGGTGGAAGCTCCTCCTATTTGATGATGCGGCGAAGCGTTGCCGTTTGTTGTCATTTGGCAACGCGGAGTTCATGCAGAATGTGAAGCGAGCAACAGCACACAAATGATGCGAAATATTCGCAGAATCCCGGTTCGGTGTGAATGCACCATTAGACTCACTAAGAGTCCACCTCACTACTCTTAGCATCTCCTCATGTTAGGCGCTCTCTGAAGGCTTCAGATGCTTCGTGAATAACTTTCATCTTACCAAGGGCCAATTCTGACAAAAATCTCAGAATTCGAGAAATTCTAAGACTTTCGTCACTAGGAGCTACTGTTAGTCTTAGGATTCTTTGTGAATACGGGACATGGAGTGCATATCCAGTCTGATACGTTATTTTTATAGCTTTTAAAAACAGATGTAAATCACACATTTATCAAGTCTGACACTCCAAGAGCAGGAAGCCACTTTCAGTCTGAAAATTCAATATTGTTCTTTGGGCAAATCTTAATATTCCACATATTTTAATATTATGTCTTCAGTGCAGATAATTGTTTTAAATGTGCCTTCCATTTTTTCCAATATTTTCCACTTTTGTTGGTAGCATATTTCAGACAGAAAGTCATAATCAGTTGGAGATTCATCTTGTAACCATATTTAGTGTTGACCATTCTACAAACTGTAAGAAGTATTTGTAACAAAAGTGTCCTGCCTTTTCAGCCCCGCTGGTAAGTTTCCTAAATACCCAATACTGAAAAGTGAACTTCTAGACTGACAGCTAGACTTTCTTAAAATAACCAATTCATTTTGGAACATTCCCAAAATATATGAAAATGATCTGATGATACTCCACCACATTTTCTCCAACATTGCCCATGTTTAAGGTCATTACTTTGTGATTCTTTAATCTTTTTAGGTTATAAAAAACCCAATCATATTTTATCAGGTGAGAGGTTTAAACTTCAGGAGGGCGACTGTACTTTACAGATGTTTAACCAGTTAGTTTTATATTAGCATAATCTCCCCCCCCCCCCATCTCAATTTTACATTCATCGTGGAAAGGTTCCTTTTTAGCTGCCAGAAGGAAAACATTAGAGAATTTGTCGATTAACATTACCTTTAAGTGCCTCTTGAAAAATGTTACTTAGATGCATTTGTTCCCTACCTATTTGTTTAATGTTTTTACTGAAAATAACTCTTACGTAAAGATATCTGCAAAAATATTGATGTATCAAGTGATAAGTCTCTTTGAGCTGTTAAAAGCTCTTTAAACATTTACCAAAGGATATTACATAGAATGTAGAAATAACTATTTATCCATTGTTTAAATCTATTATTTAGTTTGGCTGGTGGAAAGTTTATGTCAAATATCACCCACCATAACATATTTACATTACTTGAAAATGTGTGATTTTTAAATTCCTTTGTCTTTAAATGTCAAAACAGTCAACCTAGCTTTAAGGATTTTGAGACATCCTAAACTTATATCTTACAAGCACAATTGTAATCAGGGATATAGTAATATATAATTTCTACTAGTAATAATGTCATTGGTAATATCTTTAATATAAATCTTGACTAGTAAGAAGACTATTTTGATAAATTAGATAACAGTTATCTAAAATAGGAACTACAGATAGGTGAGGTTGATGAATAAATGTTAAACGGGTGGCCATAGGGCGTTTATTTAGCTTCTGCTTTAAAAGATGATGATCTATTCGATGTTCTGATAATTTATGTTCCATTTTCTCCTAGTTAAATATGTTTTAAATAAAACACAAACACCGACAAACAAAGCAAAACATTACGCTGTGAACTAAACACGTCCTGCTTCCTCCGCGGCATCAACTAGTCCCCTGATCATATTCTCTGTGTTCCAGTGTTAGTTCATTCAGGCCACCGTACAGGTAACATACCTGTAGGTTCTGATCTGATCTGGGTTTTCCAGCTGATATCCAGCAGTCTGAGCTGATGATCGATCTCTTCCTCCTAATGAACGATGTTTCTGAATATTTCTCCAGCAGCAGCAGTTAGTCGCTCTCTGATCAATTCTCTCAGATGATGAACCGAAGATGTTGTTACTGCAGACTCTGAAATATTCAGCTCACACAGCAAAAACCGACGATAAACAGAAGAAAACCTGGAAGCTAACGATGCTAGCGCCTTGTTGTTTACTTCCGCCGGAAGTTTCTCATGGAAACAGTGACCGCCCCTTTAAGTTCCGCCACAGCTACAAACATTTTTGTTCAGGTGTTTTAGCTCCTGTTCCACATATGATTTTACTGTCTAGATAAACTCAGTATAAGATAAAATGAGAAATTTTAGAATCGTGGTGACAAACAGATAAATGTGAAACATCTCAATGTTAGAGTATCTATAGAGTTATATAGAAAACTAATGTTTGTGTAATAAATTATATTTATTATATTAGAGATAGATTTTCATTATTAAAATCGTTACAATATGGCTTAATGTGTACCACAAACAAGAGGAGACAACAGGGGGCTTTAAATGCTTTCAAAATATAATTACTTGAAATGATAAAAGAAATTACATAACCAATCAGCCTTAAGAAAATAAAGAATTTAATATGATCCAGTATGATCTGCACTTAGCTCATCAAACCTATCAGCATTGTGACTTGTGATTGGATGTTTTTTGGAAAACAATAATCTTTCAAGAGTAATGATTTAGATTTTCTAAAGGACTCCATACAGTAAACAAGCTGCATCATTAAGAATTAGCCTTCAGTCAAGGCAAGATTTCTTAATCTTTCAGTAACTTTGAGACATATTTGGGAAAATAACACAGAGGTTTATTTATACGTTTTTTTTATTTTTTAACAATGTAATTAAAATTTTTTAATAGACTCAAGTCATCTTAAACATGACACATCGAATGCAAGAGGGCATCAATTAAAAAAAATATTTAAAACAAAAGATTAACAAGTTACTACATGTGAACAAAGTAAAGCTTTATTTAGAACACTGAAAATTGCCGATGCCTTATAGAAATATATGAAACAAATAACTCAGAAAAAAATACAACATCAGTAGGAGAATCCAACATTAAAAACTAAATTATACAAAATAAAAGTAGTTAAAAAAAAGTCTTCAGGTGTTATTTTAACTATTCAGGAGTTTTACATCCCAACATCCTGAGGAAGACTGGTTCACAGACTGGGATCCAGCACTGAGATGTACAATCCCCACAGCTTTTTATTCAGGAGTGGGAACAACAACAACCCGCTGAGCAACAAACTTGACTTCAATGTTGAAGCTGGATGTAGACCTGATTTAGTCATAAGTCAATTAAGACTACAGGTAGATCTTAGTTAAAAGAAACATTATCAAACAGTACATTTATTTCATTAACACAATTCAAAAAGTGAAACTCGATATGCATTTCAATAATTTATTTCAGTTAATTTTTTATCATTACAGCATGAACATAAAGAAAACCCAAAATTCAATTTCCCTGAAAACTTTCATTTCTATTTGATAGGACTGATTTCATTATAGATTTCTTTATAAATCATAGATTTGCAGGGCATTGGTGCTTTATAAACTAAACTAAATTATGCTAAGGCTTTTTAACTGAAACATTATTTTTAGTCTGTAGTCCAACTTTTCTTTACTTACGTTTTGTTGTGCATGAGCCATGGATGAAACAAGAACTTGAACAGTACACAGAGAACTACAGACTAGTAAAAAAAAAATCCTCTGAAACCAATACTGCACAGCATTAACCTATTTTTTAGGCCAGCCTCAAGAAGGAGGAGTCACAGTGGGAATCTCTGTGATGTCATGGGGATCCCTGAACAAAACACACTGCCAGTCACACCTCTTTCTCCATCATCCTGTCCAGCAGCATAAGGAGAGGCAACATGCATTGTCTGAATGACTTTGAAACTTGCTGGCGAGTAAGACTCCACTACTTCAAAGAATCCTTGGATCCAAAGTTGATGTTAGTGTATCCATCAATCGAAGGACAATCAAAAGTTAAGTAATGATCTGCCATTAGTGAATCCAGCTTTCATGCTAAGGGGTAATTAAGACAAGCTGTCTTAAAGGGGACATATAATGCATTTAAACTCTTCCTTTTCACACTTAAATCATTCAGTTGTTGTCTATATAAAGTGGAACTGCAATGCTTTGGACAGAGTTCCTTGTTATTGTAGCTCCACAGGCTTCTCTCTTACCCGTTCTGAGGTGCATCTGAAAGCAACACGTTTTGGTGCTGTCTCTTTAAATGCTGTCGAGTCACTTCACACCTCGCCCCTGTCTAGGTCAAGGAGCGCTCCACCTTAAACCGTTCAGCCATTTTTGTAGATTGATAACAATTATCTAGCGGCGCAGAATCATGACAAAAACTGCAAAAACAATGTAAAACTGTTTATGTAATAATACTATTAAAAACAAGCAGTGTGGTTCTGTCCTCAAGGAGCTAAAGCCAGCACACAGTGCTAACATAAGCAGAAGGCACGATGCTATCATATCAACACATAATGAATTCATGTCTAAAATAAAGTCTGTTGTCAAAATAGGAATTTCCCCACTGATGTGGGAACGTTTCCATGAATAATAAAATTGAACCAGGCACTTCGAAGATGTTCTGACAATGGGGGATGGTGTAATGAATTATGAGGGTTTACACACCCAACAACCGAACCATCTGTATTCGGAAGTCGGAATTTCCAACCTCTGAGTAGGAAATTTCAACTGGAATGCCTGCAAAAGTCGAATTTACAAGTCGGAAAGTCAGGGCAACATGACCATACCCGACTTCTGCATTAAAGATGAAGAAGAAAGAAAAGAATAAATAATCATCTTTATTGGTCATTGCACATGTACATTACAATGAAATGTGTCCTCTGCATTTAACCCATTCCTTATAGGGAGCAGTGGGCTGCCATTGTGCGGCGCCTGGGGAGCATTCTGGGGCTAAGGGTCAGGGACCCAGAGTGGCAATCAGTGGGATACAAACCTGGCCCCTTGTGTCCCCTCTGGAACACAAACCTCCTGTTCTAACCACTAGGCCACCACTCCCCCAGATAGTTGCTACTCGCATCAATAGTAGTAAAATGTTCTTACTTTGACTGTCTTTTAGCAGTTATTTATAAAATATTTAGTTCGTCATACACTTACTACTTTTCAGTGTTTATAAGACGTCATGTTTTAACGCTGTTTATATGAATGAAATGCTGCGTAGCGTTTACTGTAAACAGTGTTTATTGCCATTGTTATAAGACTGCTGTTACAGTTTATGGCAACACGAACAAAAACTGGAATGCTACAACTTGGAGTTGACGTAAACTCCGAGGTTAATGAAACGCTGCATTATCCTCTTGAAGAATAGACATACTTGAGATTGGACTACAAAATCGCGGCAACAAATCAAAATGGCGGATACGCGAGATCGATCAGTCGGAGGTTCATGACCTTATTTAGCTGTTCTGCAGCAAATACTGTGATGTAAATGTAATAGATGATTGAGAAAACTGAACGCACTGAAAAATATAACTCAAACGGAATATAAAGATATCTCTGCAACACCTGGAAAAACTAAATTCACCACTTCTACAGACTCCAAGTACACAACAAAAAGTATTTAAGGGCTAAAAAAGTGGATTTTTTATTTTTAAACATGTCCTGTCCGGCAGAGTAGCGCTTAGAATTGTTGTCTGAGTGCCAAGAAAAAGCCCAACAGATTTACTTTCACAAGTGGAGCATTACAGCTAATGCTTTAAAGCTCCGCTTAACATTTATAAAAGATACTTAATTAGAAACTGCTTTGGGATTAATTCAATTGTTACGGACACGGAGACAGAAACTAAAAGGAAAAAAATAAGAAGCACATAAGAGAAAGGAGGGCAAAAAGGAAAAGGGGAGAGAATGAGAAAAAAATGGAGAGAAAAAAGGATGAAGACAATACAAGATAGCACCCTGTTTGCTTCTACACCTGCAGAAACATTCATATTAACTGCTTTTTTACCCAAAGGTGCACGGCACTTATGAATGAAAGATGTATTTAGTGGTAACTTCGGATCAATAAATAACATTTGTGTATCTGTTAACGCCTGAATCTAAACACCTGAGGGTCTGAGTGTGACCGCGCTTGTGTATACAAGGTTTCTCCATAAAAATATGCAATAGCAAGTGTGAGGAGACACAGACCTGCCACGCTGGACCTGGGACAGATACAGAGGAGATCGGAGCTATAGACATCCAAATACCCCCCAGAGCACAGGAACCCCAGGAGAACCATCTAACGCAACCCCCCCAGACAAGAGCAGGGGAGAGTCCCAGGGGAACCACATAGCAGCCACAGTGCAGAAGCCCCAGGGAGCTGCAGCGACGAGCCCACAGGCCTCGTCGGCAGCAGTCTACACCTGAGCAGATCCAGCCATGGACCCAGAGACCCGAGACCTCAGGACAAATCGCTCCCCAAGCAGAGGTCTGACAGAGCACAGGGGTCCAGGCCTCGGCAAGCAGCCACCGGGAGTGAGCCAACACACATCAAAGCACCCAGCCCCGGATACCGAGAACCACAAGTACACCAGCGGGCAGAGACGCCAACCACCGGCATCCTGATCCTGGAGAGGGAGCTGTCCAAGACCCAACCTGAGACAAAAAACAGGCTCACACTCACAATCACACATTCCCACCCTCATGCGTACACATAAAACACTCACACCCACGCACCCAATGTAAAGACGAACAACAATGGAATTGTATACTCACTCACACTCTCCATACATACTCTACACTCCCAGGTCCAGATGCCAATACCCCATAGGAGCAACATGCCCCTGGACACGGGAGGTGGTCCCCTTCCCTGCAACGGTGGAGACAGGCAGACTGCCCAGCACCTGAACCTGGGCTAGCCTGTGCTGATGCCTGAACCTGGGTGACCCCGTCCCGGACACCGACCCCAGTCCCCAACTGCTTGCCGGGGCCTGGACCCCTGGGCTCTGTCATGTACAAAAAAGGGGTCTACATGGTCCAAACTAGCCTGCCAACCAGAGTCGCCATAGGATGAAACAGTCCCAACCCCCCAATTAATCCTAACCCCATGAGCTCCCCACCCCCAATGAACCCCAACATGAATTTTCCCACAGGGCCACCCCTAACCAGGACACAGATATCGAACACATGTTCCCAAACCCAAATGCCATGAATCCTCTTCCCACAGCACAGGGGCACACCCCCACAGGTGAGCTTCATCTCTGAAAAGCCGACGAAGCCACAACCACACAGCACAAGCTCCACACATTTTTTTTCTTTTTACACACTGAGCGCAACGTGTTTGTCTTGACTATATCCTTCTGTATTTTTACATTTTTTTTTGGCCATCATTACTTTAAGAAATGAAGGTCAGTCAGTCCAAACAATTGGGAAAACTTTGAAAGTGTCCCCAAGTGCAGTCACAAAAACCATCAAGCGCTACAAAGAAACTGGCTCACATGAAGACCGCCCCAGGAAAGGAAGACCAAGAGTCACCTCTGCTGCGGACGATAAGTTCATCCGAGTCACCAGCCTCAGAAATCGCAGGTTAACAGTAGCTCAGATTAGAGAACAGGTCAATGCCACACAGAGTTCTAGCAGCAGACACATCTCTAGAACAACTGTTAAGAGGAGACTGTGTGAATCAGGCCTTCATGGTAAAATAGCTGCTAGGAAACCACTGCTGAGGACAGGCAACAAGCAGAAGAGACTTGTTTGGGCTAAAGAACACAAGGAATGGACATTAGACCAGTGGAAATCTGTGCTTTGGTCTGATGAGCCCAAGTTTGAGATCTTTGGTTCCAACCACCGTGTCTTTGTGCGGCGCAGAAGAGGTGAATGGATGGACTCTACATGCCTGGTTCCCACCGTGAAGCATGGAGGAGGAGGTGTGATGGTGTGGGGTTGCTTTGCTGGTGACACTGTTGAGGATTTATTCAAAATTGAAGGCATACTGAACCAGTATGGCTACCACAGCATCTTGCAGCAGCTTGCTATTCCATCCGGTTTGCGTTTAGTTGAACCATCATTTATTTTTCAACAGGACAATGACCCCAAACACACCTCCAGGCTGTGTAAGGGCTATTTGACCAAGAAGGAGAGTGATGGGGTGCTGCGCCAGATGACCTGGCCTCCACAGTCACCGGACCTGAACCCAATCGAGATGGTTTGGGGTGAGCTGGACCGCAAAGTGAAGGCAAAAGGGCCAACAAGTGCTAAGCATCTCTGGGAACTCCTTCAAGACTGTTGGAAAACAATTTCAGGTGACTCCCTCTTGAAGCTCATCAACAGAATGCCAAGAGTGTGTGGAGCAGTAATCAAAGCAAAAGGTGGCTACTTTGAAGAACCTAGAATATAAGACATATTTTCAGCTGTTTCACACTTTTTTGTTCAGTATATAATTCCACATGTGTTCATTCATAGTTTTGATGCCTTCAGTGTGAAGCTACAATATTCATAGTCATGAAAATAAAGAAAACTCTTTGAATGAGAAGGTGTGTCCAAACTTTTCGTCTGTACTGTATATACAGGGGTTGGACAATGAAACTGAAACACCTGTCATTTTAGTGTGGGAGGTTTCATGGCTAAATTGGACCAGCCTGGTAACCAGTCTTCATTGATTGCACATTGCACCAGTAAGAGCAGAGTGTGAAGGTTCAATTAGCAGGGTAAGAGCACAGTTTTGCTCAAAATATTGAAATGTACACAACATTATGGGTGACATACCAGAGTTCAAAAGAGGACAAATTGTTGGTGCACGTCTTACTGGCGCATCTGTGACCAAGACAGCAAGTCTTTGTGATGTATCAAGAGCAACGGTATCCAGGGTAATGTCAGCATACCTCCAAGAAGGACGAACCACATCCAACAGGATTAACTGTGGACGCAAGAGGAAGCTGTCTGAAAGGGATGTTCTGGTGCTAACCCGGATTGTATCCAAAAAACATAAAACCACGGCTGCCCAAATAACGGCAGAATTAAACGTGCACCTCAACTCTCCTGTTTCCACCAGAACTGTCCGTCAGGAGCTCCACAGGGTCAATATACACGGCCGGGCTGCTATAGCCAAAGCTTTGGTCACTCATGCCAATGCCAAACGTAGGTTTCAATGGTGCAAGGAGCTCAAATCTTGGGCTGTGGACAATGTGAAACATGTATTGTTCTCTGATGAGTCCACCTTTACTGTTTTCTCCACATCCAGGAGTTACTGTGTGGAGAAGCCCCAAAGAAGCGTACCACCCAGACTGTTGCATGCCCAGAGTGAAGCATGGGGGTGGATCAGTGATGGTTTGGGCTGCCATATCATGGCATTCCCTTGGCCCAATACTTGTGCTAGATGGGCGCGTCACTGCCAAGGACTACCGAACCATTCTTGAGGACCATGTGCATCCAATGGTTCAAACATTATATCCTGAAGGCGGTGCCGTGTATCAGGATGACAATGCACCAATACACACAGCAAGACTGGTGAAAGATTGGTTTGATGAACATGAAAGTGAAGTTGAACATCTCCCATGGCCTGCACAGTCACCAGATCTAAATATTATTGAGCCACTTTGGGGTGTTTTGGAGGAGCGAGTCAGGAAACGTTTTCCTCCACCAGTATCACGTAGTGACCTGGCCACTATCCTGCAAGAAGAATGGCTTAAAATCCCTCTGACCACTGTGCAGGACTTGTATATGTCATTCCCAAGACGAATTGACGCTTTATTGGCCTCAAAAGGAGGCCCTACACCATACTAATAAATTATTGTGGTCTAAAACTTCACTTTCATTGTCCAACTCCTGTATATATATATATGTATATATATATATGTATATATATGTGTATATGTATATATATATGTATGTATGTATGTATGTATGTATGTATATATATATGTGTGTGTATGTGTATGTATATATGTATGTATGTATGTATGTGTATATGTGTATGTATATATATATGTATATATGTATGTATGTATGTATATGTATGTATGTATGTGTATATGTGTTTGTATATATATATGTAGAGCAGAAGTTCAGAGGTGGGGGAGATCAGAGTCTGCGGCGTTAGTCAGCGCTAACCAATAGGGAAACGTCTTACAGCGTTCGTCTTTAGGCTCCGCCCAGGATGTTCATGTTTCCAGCACTCAAAATTATTTGAGTTCAACCAAAAACAGAAACCAAAAGAGCGAGAGTCGTAACCAAAGATTTTTGACATGCGCAAATAAAAATGTATGTTTTGCAAACAAAAAAATGAGTCATTTTAATAAAAAAACTTTTTATCAAACAATTTTATTTCTCCCCAAAATAAAATATTCCATAAAAAATAAAAAAAATCGTTACAACTGTGAAAGTTTTGACCACAATTTATATTTTTGATTGGGATTAGTTTTTTTGTTTGATTGAATAATACTGAGACAAATTTACCTCCATACAAATCGAAATATTCCCACACGCTTCCTAGATGGTTGCTCAATGACAGAATAATCCACCAACGAAAGCTTTTTGAAACATATAAAACGTGTAGAACAGGGACGTGAACCGGGGCTTGAGAGCATCTTAAATACACTGAATCACACCAGATGTTTGAAACTCCACCAGTCAACTCGAAGCAGTCAGCTGACTCGGTCTGAATGAAGCAGTGAAGTAGGACTACCCTGTCATGTTTGAAGCCTGCTTTGAAGCTTCGGTGTTAGAGGTAACATCGCTATCATATATCATATATTTAATTTCCCCTTGGGATTAATAAAGTATTTTTGAATTGAATTGAATCAAAATCACTCCAAATCATTTTTTTAATCAGCAAATGTCTGCAGTCTTTTTCTTTTTTTTTTTATCTGAAAACAAGCACCATTTTCAAGTGGTTTTATTGTAGAATTATTTTATTTATCAACACAATTAAGCAAACCCACATACAGTTATACGGTCATATTCAGTAAATCAGAATCTGCGTTCTGATGAGGTCAGATTAAAAGCACCTTTTGAAAATGAGCTCTAAGCAGGAGTTTCACATACAATTCATTAAGTCCACATTTCTGGATTAAGAACAGTTTTTATTGGTGTTAGGTTAAATATCAGAAAACCACAATTAATAGAAATATAAGGCTTGAAAACATCAATCTGTATGTAATTAATCTATATAATTACACTTAGTGAATTAAGTTACTAAAATAAAAGTTTTTGTTAATATTTTAATCTATTGAGTGGGTCTGTATATCAGCCACTTTTTGAAATGCTAGAACATAAATAAAATTAAATATTGTCAGAAAATGTAAACTCTTTATTCAGTGTTGTACAGAATAAAAATATTTACACATTTCAATTTGTTTCTGTTGATTAAAACATTTTTTTGAAAAATCTGAGGCTCTGAGGAGCAAAAATAAAAAGAGGGGCTTTAATCTGACAAATTTGGGAAGAAAAATAATCTTCTCCAAAGAATCACAAATAGATTTCCAAATCTCTCCCTCTATAGAGCAGAATATCATTAAATGATTCAACAGCACATTTCATTAAACAGGTCAGGAGAACTTTTTTCCTAAAAGGACAGTTTGTTTACAGCCACCCAGTTCAGTCTAAGGGACAGAAAGACATAGATAAAATACACATACAATAATTAGAAATATAAGAATAAGGTGCCAGCATAGTTACAACCAAACATGCAGCATTGTAGTATACAAAACACATTTATGATTTAAAAAAAGCAATAAAACAGGAGTAAATACAATAAAATAAAGGAGCTGCTGCAGGGTTATGTAGGACCAGCTTTCAAAGGCCTTAGCACAGATGTGCTAAAAGATTTAGAATAACTATTTGTTTTTGTTTGGGAATTAAGATACCACCAATCTGAAGGCATCAGAATTAAGCACAAGGATAAAACATGTCGTGGCTTTTGATTAAAAATGCTCTCAGCCTTCCTCCTGACTCGTCTCTGCGATAATGAGGACACGTCCCTCTGTTTGGTACCAATAACTTTAGCTATGTGGTTGAGACTGATTGTTTAGCGAGCAATCAAAGGTCAATACGATTCTGTCTTTTGACATCAAGACTTTAACCTCCACAATATTTTATTCTGTCTTGACTTTTTCTGAAAATTGCTTCTGTGTTTTTATCTAATTTTAGGTGGTCATCAAAGGCTGTTCTCAAATATTTGTATTGGTCGACTATACTTCCTCACCATGTCTGATACTGGGTTTTGGCTTGGTTTTGGACCAGGACTAACCTCCTCACCATGAAGGAGAGAGAGAACAGCAGTGTCCTCTCTTTGTAGGACTTCTGCAGGTGTTTGTGTGAAAAATAAAAAGCAGTGAAGACGGGACACAGCCCTGAGGGGTTCCTGTGCTTGACACCACAGCATCACACATGTTCACCAGGACACAGTGCTTCCTGTTAGTGAGGACGTCTAAAATAATAGAGCTGATCAGAGAGGCTAAAATGCGATGAAAGTCTGCTGATTAAGCAAACATCCAGCTGAGTTATGTTCATATTGCTGAACAATACATTCATTATTGGAGAAATATTAGATACAACATGGAAATTATACATTTAAAAAGACTGAAGATGAAAAAAATGGATGGTTCTTTAAATAATTAGATAAGACACTTTATAGATAACAAATGAAGTCCATGTCACACAGAACTTCAACATTTTACATCTAGGCATGTACCATGATAGTAAGATTTATTTTTAATATTTTATCAAGTTAAAAAATGTGAAGGCCAGGCAGGCTGTTGCAGAAAATTGGCAAAAGAAAGTAATGATGGCAAAGTCTCCAAACTCAATGTGAGCCCATACCATAGAACCCATACCACAGTAGAAAGTAGCAGAAGATAATGATGAAAATTATGGAACAAATGGCCAAACCTGATGGAAGTACTGACAGCAGTTTCCAGCTCAAATATGAGTTCATAACTCACAATGTTTCCAGTTAGAACAAGGAAAAGAGTTAGAGGCAGGCAGCTTGGAGATCTAACAAACCAGTGCCCTGCCCAGGGAACTGAGAGTGCTCAGTGTCAAGTCTAGCCTTCTTGTTTTGGCTGTAATGTTGAATGGCCGCCCATGATAAGAACTGTACTGACATGACGAGAACCATCAAATACTTCAAATTGTGCGAGTCTGTCTTCAGTTTGTTTTCTCATCAGATGTCCTTAAAAAGTCACTTTGGACCAGTGGTGATTGCTCTAAGACTGCAAGGGAAGCTCAGCTTCCCCTAAAATGTCAAAAAATAAGTGATCAAATATAAACTGTTGTGTGTTCATGTCATTGAATAAATATGCGCTACAACGCGCTATACTTTTGTTCAGAATCGGCTTCTTATCACTGGTAACGACGCGGCTTTCTTCTCAGCTTTAAACAGTGAGTTCAATAGTGAAGCAAAAATACTGGGTTTCGTCCCGCCCATCGGACGCTCAGCGTCTCTGGGGGTCTATGGGGCAGTGGGCTGGTCTCGGCTGGCCCGGAAGCTCAGCTTCTGCATGATGATTGGATGATCTGTCTGAGGCTGAATCCCTTTTTGATTGACAGCGAAATGAGCAAATCAGCGATCTTGAAATGTAGCTTCCCCTCCTTGAAAGACCAGCACCACCACTGCTTTGGGCTAATGTTAAAACAACACATAATTAAAACTTCTCTGCTTTAAATAAAAGGAGGAAAGGCCCGGTTGTGATACATTTATGTTTTCAGGATCTGCAAGTTTTGCTGTGACAACAAACAATAATAGAAAGCACACTTTTAACAATGTTCACACACGCATTTTTTTATGGGTTAATTTTTTAGCATATGACAGACATTGATTATACACATGTTGAAAAGAAGGATTTACTATGGAATTCCCAGGATATGCCTTCTCACCTGTGGGAGTTCTCACCTGTGTGAGTTCTCATGTGAATACTCAAGTTACCTTTCTGGGTAAAGCTTTTACCACAGATTGGACATGAAAAAGGTTTCTCACCAGTGTGGGTTCTCATATGACAAGCCAAATGATTACTGTTTCTAAAGGATTTACCACATACTTCACAAGTATACGGTTTCTCACCTGTGTGGGTTCTCATATGTTGAGCTATACTACTGCAGTCTGTAAAAGATTTACCACACAGCTTGCAATCGTACGGCTTCTCACCTGTGTGAGTTCTCAGGTGATTGGTCAAATGGCTTTTGTTGACAAAAGATTTGCCACACACTTCACAAGGATACGGCTTCTCACCTGTGTGACTTCTTATGTGATCAGTCAAGTTACCTTGTTTGGTGAAACTCTTTCCACAGGTCAGGCACGAAAAAGGCTTCTCACATGTGTGAGTTCTCATATGATTTGTCAAATGACTTTTGTTGATAAAAGATTTGCCACACACTTCACAAGGATACGGCTTCTCACCTGTGTGACATCTTATGTGAACGGTCAAGTTACACTGCTTGGTAAAACTTTTTCCACAAGTCTGACAGCAAAAAGGCTTCTCACCTGTGTGGATTTTCATGTGGACAGTCAAATAATTTTGCTTGGAGAAACGTTTTCCACACGCCACACACAGGAAAGGCTTCTCACCTGTGTGACTTCTCATATGAGTAGCCAACTGACAACCAAAGCTGAAAGATTTGCTGCACAGCTCACAAGGAAACAGTTTCTCGCCCGTGTGGGTTTTCATGTGAATGTGCAGGTTACTTTTCTGAGCAAAATCTTTTCCACAAGTTGGGCAAGAGAAAGGCTTCTCACCTGTGTGGGTCGCCATGTGAACGCTCAAGTTACCTTTCTGGGTAAAACCTTTTCCACAAGTGGGACATGAGAAAGGCTTCTCGCCTGTGTGCGTTCTAATGTGGACAGCCAGGTTATTTTGTTTGGTAAAAGCTTTTCCACAAGACAGACACTGGAAAGATTTTTCACTTGAGTGACTTCTTGTGTGATCAGCCAAACAACTGCGGTTTTCAAAGGATTTCCTGCAAATTTTGCAAGTAAACAGCTGCTCACTTTGGTTGCTTTCTTGCTGATGGTGATTCTCATCTTCAGATGAATTTGTAGAGAGAAGTTGAATCTGCATTGCTTTTTTATTGTCTTTGTTATTTGTCTTGTTAACGTCTTTTCCTTTAATTTCCTGCGTCAGAAGCTGCTCTTCATCATGATTACTCCAAAGATCCACCTGTTCCTCTTTAATCTCTACAGGTTCCAGTTCCTCCTTCGCCTGTATCATCTGCTGAAGTTCTGGTTTTCTGTGAAGTAGTACCTCATAAGTGGGTGCCATTAAGGTGTCAGCTTCCTGCTTTACTACAAGCTGCTTTTCATTGTGAGATATGCTCAGTTCAACCTGCTCTTCCTTGACTTGTTGAGGTTCCTTAACTGTCCATGAATCCAGTTCAGTGTTGTCATTTTCCTGATGAGAAGAAGTCACCGTAAAGGTGTCCACCTCCTGTTTCACCACAATCTGCTCTGCATCACGAAACAGTTCTACCTGTTTGTCTCCTTCCTCTTTTATCTCTAACATCATCCGCGGTTCTGGTAACCCTTCTTCTTTTCTCTCTCTGTCATCTGGTACCTTCTGGTTAGGAAGGAAGTTTCCCTCTTTGTTAATGAGAAAGTGATCATCAACAACCTCCCAAGTAAATGTTGACATGATGCTGTGGAAGGAATGAAGAACAAGAAAACTTTAATAAGGTTAAAAACACATTTTCTTCATCACTGTTAACCAAACATAACTAAGTTCATGTTACAATAATTAGTAAATTAATTGAAAGATTGTAAGTAGCTGGGCCTTTTAGGTAAAATAGATATGAAGTAAAATTGTTTGAGAAAAATCCCTCCCTTCCTTCCTTCATTCCTTGATCAGGTTGAGGAGGGAACAGGTCCAGGAGGAAATCCCAAACATCTCTCTCCCAGGCAACGTTCTTCAGCCTGTCCTGGGGGATCCTAAGGTGTTCCCAGGCCAGATGGGATATAGTCCCTCCAGCAAGTTCTTGGCTCTTCTCCATGCTGGAAAACCTCTAAAGGGAGGCACCCAGAAGGGATCCTGATAAGATGTCTGAACCATCTCAACTGACTCCTTTCGATGCAGAGAAGCAGGGCTCTACTTCTAGCTACCCCCAGATGACTGAGCTCCTCACCCTATATATAAGGCTGAGTCCAGCCACCCTCTGAAGGAAGCTCATTTTAACTGTCTGCATCTGGGTTATTGTTCTTTCAGTGTTAATCCATATCTCATGACCGTGGGTAAGGTTTAAAATGTAAACCTTACAGGCAAAATGAGAGCTTTGCTTTTTGGGTCACCTCTTTGTTGACCACAGCAGGCAGGAGCAGCACCAGTATTACTGCAAACGAAGTCCCATTGTGTCCGTCCATCTCCAGTTCACTCATAAACAAGACACCAAGATATTTCAACTCCTTGTTGGGAGCAGTCCGCCTCTTTCTGGTTGAGAACCATGGGCTTGGACTTAGAGAAGCTGACTCCCATCCTGGCTGCTTCACATTCAGCAGCTAATTGAGAAAATATTTATCTCATATACAGTTGTTTACCTTACGAGTCCCTACTTGTGAAAAGATTTAATAAATGACCAAAATATGAATATGTGCGCACACCCTTAAACAAATACCTCAGAACAAGAGCCTTTTGAATCATTTTCAGCATTTTCTTGAGTTCACATCTGCTATCATGTTTAGTAAATCTGATTAACTGGCCAGCTCAGCTGTCTTAGATGGATTTCCCTGACATTTCTCCAGTAAATCAGAAAGATCTCATTGTAGAAAAAGCATCAGTCATAAATGGAGTACATCAGTTTTCACTGCATTACTTACACTATGGGACAACGGGGACAGTGATCAGTAAATGGGGAAAATGTGAGACAACAATGAAATTACAAAAAGATTTTTGAGGAAAAACCTGTCAGGAAGGCTGCCAATATGCCAACAGCAACACTGAGGGAGCTGCAGGTACATCCAACAAGGCTTGTTTCTGTTCAAGATGTGAAAACAATCTCCTGTACTCTCCATATGTCTGGGCAAAGAAGAAGAGTTGAAAAACTGATTTATTTCTTAACAAAAACATCCAGGCCAGGCTAAAATCAACCAACCCCCTTTGTGGGAGAATGTCTTATAGCCTGATGGAACTAAACTTAAAATTTCAAAATACTAAAATTATTCTTCCCCCTGGTGAATTTAAGTAATCTTTTGGCAGTGACCTGGCAGTAATTTCATTTTTTAAAGTGTTACAGGCTGACTTGAATCTGATATTTGGGTGATGACAACGAGGCCTTTCAACCACAAAGACCTGGAGCTCATCACCATAGAAAAATCTATTATTTTGCGTTTTATTGTTCTAAGTCCCAAGTTTTAACCACAGTACGTCGGAGAGGGTACGAAATAGATTTAGCTCACGCAAATAAACTATTACATTTAAGAAATATAAATAAGCTGTAGGGACATTTAAAGCTTAAACTACTTTTAATGCGGTTAAGATATCTAAAACGACTGTTTATTTGTTCATTGTAAGGAGGTAGTGGCCGCTGTTTCCTCTCCCAATATGGCGGAAGCGCTGACGCGTCGCTACATCTAATGCAGAAAGCTAGCTTGTAATTGTTGGCACAGTTGGTCAAGAATGGTTCTCTTACCGGACTATCTTGAACTTCTTGGTAATAGAATGTGCTGGAAACGGTGCAGCACTCAATAAATGTCCAGTATTCTCCGAGTAAACTCCTGCTGTCCTTTTCTCCAAAAGCAAACAGGTTGCATGTTGTATTCGGGAGTTAGCTTCCCAGTTAGCTCGGATGCTAACAGGTCGCTCTCCGGCTGTTGTTGCATCTAAAACAGAGAAATTGCTTGGCTGCAAATTCTATAAGTGCTTACAAGGACATACGACGTTAGGGAATATCCAATAAAGACCAAAAGAGCACAAACTTTTTACTTGTTCTTCTTCCTTTTTTCTCTTCTTCTTGGCAAGGTTCCTGCAGGTGCACGCATTGCCGCCACCTGTTGGACTAGAATGTAGAACGGCTGAGAGCTTTCTTTTTTCTTTTTTACCAAAAAACCAAGAACCCAGGGTCAGGTCAGACCTAGCAGGTCAGAGGAAGACCAGGAACAGGTCACATGGTCAGAGAGTGACCAGCAACAGCAGACTCAGAGCAGCACAGACCAGGACTCATCAGGGCACACTGATTAGTGCCCTAACAATTCCTTGAAGATGATACATACTGCACTATGTGGCTTTATTGACAGGCAGGGAGAGCCTGGAAGCAAGCAGATGGGATATTCTTTCAAAGCAAGTTAAACTGTTTAGAAATGCTAGTGTTCACATTTATGCTCTGCAGATAACACTAGCTTTTTACACATTTCCTGTTTGGAGAGAATAATTCATTTTCTGTGGCTGTGTTTAACCACAAGTTACTTAGACTGTTTTAATAAGAAAGTTGCAGTGTGTAAGTTATATTATTTCAGTTACAACAGGGTGTGCATAGGCTTGTGCTTTTATACCATGTAATTAGAATTGTAAACCAAAATAAAGGAGTTGGTGAAATGTAAATGTGGCTGAAAGTAATTAAATATTGTCCTGTGTTTTTAGATAAAGCCAATGAAACTGAAGGCGAATGTGTTAAAGACAGCGAGCCTCGGCCATCTGACCCAACCAGTACCCTTCCTGCTGGACCCAATGTATGTTCCGAGTTCCATTAGAGTACAGAATAATATTTTGTTAACCTATATTTTCAGACTCTGTTACTGGCAATGCCCATAACTCGAGTAACTATTCATTCATTCATTCATTCATTCATTCATTCATTCATTTATTCTCTGCTGATGCAAATAATGTGGTCATTAGCAGTTCATAGTGAATTGGATCCTCTTTTTTTATTAGTTTTTTAGAGTGGTCATGTGATTTTTAAAATTTTGTTTCTTTTTAGAGACATCTCACAGTCCAAAGCAGACAGCCCCGTCCAGCCAAGACTGTATGCCACACATCTCCTCAGACACTACAAGGAGCAAGGATGAGATCATTTAGTGACACTTGGTCACTCATGCAAATCAGTCATGCAAATGGTTGGAATATTCAGCGAGCCAAGATTCATGTTTTTGTTATGCGTCTCAAATGTCTCTCAATCTGTCTTTACCTCCATGTCTGGTTTCCACAGTTGGAAAAAAGCCTTTTTCAAAGATGCAGGCTTAAAGCTTCATTGAAAGTCCAAGGAACATACCTGTGCTATGTATGCATGGATGGAACATACACGTGTTATGGAAATCATTTCATTCATGTTGCATACAATGAATAAAGATAGATAAAAGAAAATATAGGAGAACCGGAAATGCATTAAAACTATTGCAGATGTACTGTTGCTAAATGTCACTCAAAATATTGCACAGATGGACCACAGCAATGGGCCAAGTGCAGTTTCAGCAGTGTTTTCGGCAATATACCAGGAAATACTAAAACATGATCCACAAATATAGAAATGCATGAATGCAAGAGGTAGGTGGTGGAGGTGGAGGTAGACGTCACTTCCTGTTTTTGCTGTTGCACTCGGTGAATTGTTTGGTGTGTGAAGCTCTCTCGTTTGATCTGATTTTTCTCTACTGTGATACCTCTTACTTGTTCTAATACATAAGCACATTAAAACACTTACTTTCTGTTGCTGTATTTAACATTTGGGGACTCTCCGTGTTTTACACGGTTTTTTCTTGTAGTGGTAAAGGGTCGCTAGCTTAGCTTTAGCTTTAGTTCCACCATGGCTACCCGTTCTGCTGTTTCTCTCTCTGAGTCTCCTCCTCTCTCCTGCTCTCTGTGTCAGATGTTCAATTACTCCTCTGCCTCCTTTAGTGATAATGGGACGTGTAATAAATGTAGCATTTTTGTAGCTTTGGAGGCGAGGGTGTTGGAATTGGAGGCCCGGCTCCGCGCTGTTGAAAAACCAGCAGATAGTCAAGGCCCCTTAGCCAGCATGGAGCCACCGAGGGTAGCTCCCCATAGCAGTCCTTCAGCAGAGCCCACGCAGCCGGGGCCTCAGGCCGGCTGGGTGACGGTACGTAGAAAGCATAGTCCTAGATCCCAGCCCACAGGTCACCACAGGTCTGCATTTCTAACAGATTTTCCCCACTCAGCGACACACCCGCTGAGAAGCCAACCCTGGTAATTGGCAGCTCCATAGTCAGAAACGTGGCACTAGAGACACCAGCGACCATAGTCAAATGTCTGCCAGGGGCCATAACGGGCGACATCAAATCATACCTGAAACTGCTGGCTAAGGATCAGCATAAATACAGTAAGATTGTTATTCACGCTGGCGGTAATGACTCCTGGTTACTTCAATCGGAGGTCACCAAAGTTAGTGTTGCTTCGGTGTGTAAGTTTGCCAAAACAATGTCGGACTCTGTCATTTTCTCTGGTCCCCTGCCCGATCTGACCAGTGACGACATGTTTAGCCGCATGCTGTCATTCAACCGCTGGCTGTCTAGGTGGTGTCCAGAAAACGATGTGGGCTACATTGATAATTGGCGAACATTTTGGGGAAAACCTCGTCTGATCCGGAGAGACGGCATCCATCCCACTTTGGATGGAGCAGCTCTTCTTTCTAGGAATCTGGCCGAATTTATTAGTTCTCCAGAACTCTGACAACCCAGGGTTCAGACCAGGAAGCAGGGTCATAGTTTAACACTCCTCTCTGCAGCTTCTGTACTGCTACCCACCCATTACCCTATTAAGACAGTGTCTCGCCCACGGCCAAAATTGAATAGATTAAAAAATAATCTTGTTGGACCACTTGTTGCTGAATATTGGACTACTTGCACAGACACCAGGCCTCCTGCTGCTTTCGGCCATTTTGTATCCAGGACATGGCGGCTGATATGACACGCCCCAAGTCTGACGTCACAAGACGCTATATAGGAAGGCGGACATTTTTAAAACTCGCTTTCAGCTGGCAATCTTGACGGGGTTGCCACGCAACTGGAGCGTCCTTGGAAGTAAAAGAGATCCCACGTGGAGTCTTCAGTTATTTCTCTCTCTCGTTGGCCAACGAACAATTCATATCTGAGGTTTCTAGACTAGGAAGGCCATAAATTTCACTTTGCCGATCGAAGACGTGAGTTTAACACATAACTAAAAACACGGAGTTCGAGGAACGAACCGCCATCGTGTTTCACCCCTAGTCGACTGCTGAGGGTCAGATCCTATTTTTCCTTTTCGTCAAGAAGACAAAAGGACGGGACTGACTGTTCTCTTGGAGTGTAACTGCGGACGCGCACAACGCTTCAAACCCCCCTTTTTCCTCTCACTCGCTGCCCCAGAAGGAAACTTCACCAAGTAAAACCCATCTTTTATTTAATCTTTTATTTCTTTATTAGAAGGCCTGGGCAGGGTCAGAGGTTGTAGAAGCGATCAGAATCGCTGGTTAGAATCTCATGTGTTCTGAATAATATGTGCATGTAACCTTGCTTATTGAAACTTTGATGTGTTATTTTGATATAGGGATCCGTCGCGGTCCTAGAGCTGCTTGTGTTTCACCATCTGAGAGTCAACGCGGGTGCGTTGTAAGACTGGACTGTTAAAACGACCTCATGGTAAAATTCTCCATTTCCCTTTTGTCTTCAACCTCACTGTGCTAGCTTGCCGCCAAAAGTTAGAATCCTTTGTGCTCAGGAGTTGGGGGGAAGTTTTATGATCAGGAGATCACTGAGTACAGTCGGAGCTGCTAAGGTTAACATTCCACACGTTTCGACAGAAACGGTCGATTAAACAGTGGCATCTCCGGCAATAGTTATTAATTATTACGGAGTATTTAACGGTTGTAATTGTCAAAGGCGTTGAGCCACAATTACAACACCAGAAACATCTCTGGTCTCGATTCATAAATGAGGATTTTGGTTAAGAAGTTGATTTTGTCAGATTATGATTTGTAATTATAATTATTGATCAAGATTGATCAATCAATAATCATAAACCCAACAATCTAAAAGGAGGAAATCATGAAAATCTCATTAAAATAAACCCAACTCAGACTAAAAAGAAAAATAAAACAATTAAATGTGGCTTACTGAACATAAGATCTCTCTCTTCAAAGACTTTGCTAGTTAATGACCTGATTTGTGACAATCAGATTGATTTATTTTGCCTCACAGAAACCTGGCTGCAGCAAGAGGATTATGTTACTATAAATGAGTCAACTCCTACTAATTATTTAAATTTTCTCATTTCTCGAAATACTGGGTGAGGAGGAGGAGTAGCAACCATCTTTCAGTCTGATTTATTGATTAGTCCCAGACCAATCAATAGCTACAACTCTTTTGAATATTTAATCCTTAGTTTTTCTCATCCAAATTGCAAAGCACTAAAACCACTTCTGTTTGTTGTTTTGTACCGTCCACCAGGCCCTTACTCTCAATTTTTAGATCAGTTTTCAGACCTTTTATCTGATTTAGTGTTAAATACAGATAAAGTTATTATAGTGGGGGATTTTAACATTCATGTAGACGCTGAAAGTGATAGCCTAAAGAGTTTAATGCTATCTTAGACTCAAGTGGCTTTGCACAAAACATTAACAAACCTACCCACCTTTGTCTTCATTCTCTGGACCTTGTGCTGACATATGGCATTGAGTGTAAAGACATAACAATATTTTCTCATAACCCTGTCCTGTCTGACCATTTCTTAATAACCTTTGAGTTTAATTTAACCTAGTACTCCACACCTGAAAGAAAATTTCATTATAGTAGATCATTATCAGACAATGCTGTAACAACCTTTAAAGAATCTGTTCCACTTTTAATTTCCTCATTATCACTGAAAAACACAGTGGAGGGCAATAATTCTGTTTCTGCCCCTTCACAAATTGATTCTCTTGTTCATAGTGTTTCTTCATCATTGCGTGATGCATTAGACAATGCAGCCCCCTTGAAAAAGAAGGTAATTATTCATAGGAGGCTAGCTCCTTGGTTTAATTCAGAGCTGGGTACTTTAAAGCACAATGTTAGAAAATTGGAGAGAAAATGGCGCTCTACACACCTAGAGGATTCTTACTTAATCTGGAAAAATAGCCTACTGTTGTATAAAAAGACACTTTGCCAAGCTAGAACAGCTTATTTCTCATCATTAATAGAAGAGAACAAGAATAATCCTAGGTTTCTCTTTAGTATAGTTGCTAAACTTACACAGAGTCATAGCTCTGTTGAGCCATCCATTCCCTTAGCTCTTAGCAGCCATGACTTTATGGGATTCTTCTTAAATAAAATTGATTATATTAAAAATAAAATCTTTGACATACTCCTGAAGATGATTACTTAATCCTCAGCAAGTGAGACAACATTGGAAATAACTGTAGAACCTGATTTGTGTTTGGACTGTTCTGATCCTGTGGAGCTTCCTGAGTTATCAGAAATATTAGCTTCATCTAAACCTTCAACTTGTATGTTAGACCCAATCCCAACCAAATTATTTAAGGAAGTGTTCCCTCTGATTACCAGCCCCATTTTAGATATGATTAATCTATCCTTAGTAAATGGATCAGAACCACAGGTTTTTAAGTTAGCTGTAATTAAACCTTTACTTAAGAAACCTTCACGTGATCAAAATGACTTGATAAATTATAGACCTATATCCAATCTTCCATTCTTTTCTAAAATTCTTGAGAAAATAGTTTCTAATCAAATGTGTGAACATTTATACAGCAATGACCTGTTTGAAGAGTTTCAGTCAGGTTTCAGAGCTCATCATAGCACTGAAACAGCTCTGCTGAAAGTCATTAATGATATTCTTATGGCCTCAGATAATGGACTTGTGTCTGTTCTGGTTCTGTTAGATCTCAGTGCTGCATTTGATCCAGTCGACCATAATATTCTCTTAAAAAGGCTGGAATATGTTGTAGGGATCAGGGGAACAGTGCTAGGCTGGTTTAAATCTTATCTGTCTGACAGATTCCAGTTTGTTCATGTAAATGATAAATCATCTTTAAACTCCAGGGTTAATTGTGGAGTACCACAGGGTTCAGTACTTGGGCCAATTCTCTTTACTATATATATGCTTCCAATAGGTCAAATTATCAGGCAGCATGGGATAAATTTTCACTGTTACGCTGATGATACTCAGCTTTACTTATCCATAAATCCTGATGAACCCAACCAGTTAGATAGACTACAAGCATGTCTTGAAGATATAAAACTTGGATGACTTTAAATTTTTTGCTTCTAAATTCAGACAAGACAGAAGTTGTCGTCTTTGGACCGGAATCTTTAAAAAAGAAACTGCTTAGTCAATCACTTAACCTGGATGGCATTAAATTGACCTCCGGTAATAAAGTTATTTTTGACCAGGACATGTCATTTAAATCCCATATTAAACAGGTTTCTAGGATTTCCTTCTTTCATCTCCGGAACATTGCCAAAATTAGAAATATCCTGTCCAGGAGTGACGCTGAAAAACTAGTTCATGCATTTGTTACTTCAAGGCTGGACTATTGTAATTCTTTACTATCAGGATGTCCACAAAATGCAGTTAAAAGCCTTCAGCTGATTCAAAATGCTGCAGCAAGAGTTCTGATGAAAATTAAAAAGAGAGATCATATTTCTCCTATTTTAGCTTCCCTTCATTGGCTCCCTGTTAAATCCAGAATAGAATTTAAAATTCTCCTCCTCACATATAAAGCCATTAATGATCTAGCTCCATCATACATCAGAGATCTGATTGTTCCATATGTTCCTAACAGAGCACTTTGTTCTCAGACTGCAGGTTTACTGGTGGTTCCTAGAGTCTCTAGAAGTAGAATGGGAGGCAGATCCTTTAGTTATCAGGCTCCTCTCCTGTGGAACCAGCTCCCAGTTTTAGTCCATGAGGCAGACACCCTGTCTACTTTTAAGGCTAGGCTTAAAACTTTCCTTTTTCATAAAGCTTATAGTTAGAGTGGCTTAGTTTATCCTGAGCTATCTCTGTAGTTATGCTGCTATAGGCTCAGGCTGCTGAAGGACATAATGACCACTTTCACCCTCTTCGCTACATTCTCACACTACTCTCCAATTTAGCATTATTTGCTGTTATTTCAGCTTTTAACTTTGTTCTCTCTCTTTTCTCTTCCTAGAAGCTACACCTGGCCTGGCTCTGTGTCTACCGGTGACACCTTTCTGGAGTGGGGTGCCTTGAAACGACCTTGTCGTAAATAAGCGCTATATAAATAAATAAACAAACTGAAACTATCTCTGTACTTATGCTGCTACAGGCTTAGTTGCTGGAGGACATAATGACCACTTTCACTCTCTTCGCTACATTCTCACACTATTCTCCAATTTTGCATTATTTGCTGTTATTTCAGTTTTTAACTTTATGTTCTCCTTCTTTTCTCTTCCTAGAAGCTACACCTGGCCTGACTGTGTCTACCTGTGACACCTTTCTGGAGAGGGGCATCGTCCGAGCTTCTGCTGGCAACAACTTAATGTTCACCTTCTACAGATGATCCACATGGCCCTGTCTTTCAGTGTTTAACCCTTTCTCTCTCCTAGACATGGCTACTGACTGAGCTTCTACTGTAACTAACTCTATGTGCTCTCTTTCAGACACTAACCTTGAAAACTGGCTCAGAGTTTATCTGTTCTTTCTTTCTAGATGAAACGACTAAAGGAGCTACATCCATTAACATTTACTTTTCCTTCCCATAGAAAGTACTCCTGGATCAGTGCTTCTTTTTTCTCTTTGTGTCTCTGCTCTGTTCTCTCAAACCTCCAGTCGGTCGTGGCAGATGGCCACTCACACTGAGCCTGGTTCTGGTTCTGCTGGAGGTTTCTTCCTGTTAAAAGGGAGTTTTTCCTCTCCACTGTCGCTACATGCATGCTCAGTATGAGGGATTGCTGCAAAGTCAACGCCAGTGACTGTCCACTGTCTCTACATGCTCATCCAGGAGGAGTGAATGCTGCAAGTCACTGACTGGATGCAATCTGCTGGGTTTCCTTAGATAGAAAAACTTTTTATCCAATTTGAATAAATAACTGAATCTGACTGAACTGTTCAATGATTAGGATTAATTAGAATCTATGTACCTGACTTTTGTGAAGAACCTTGAGACGACATGTGTTGTGAATTGGCGCTATATAAATAAACTGAACTGAATTGAATTGCAATGCCAAATACACGAGCAAGAACATTCAGAATGAAGTTCTTGATTGTTTGGCAGACATGATATGCAGTGACATCATCAAAGAAGTGAGAGAAAGGCAGGTCTTCAGGTTACTTGCTGATTAAACCAAAGATCTTAGCAAAAAGGAACAGCTGTCCTTTGTTTTAAAATATTATTACGATGGAGCTGCCCACAGGAAATTTTATTTTTCCAGAAAGCTGATAAATTAGATGGAGCAAGCCTGACCACCATTATCATCTCTAGCTTTGAGAAGTATGGTCTGGAATACAGATCCCATCTAGTGGGGCAAGGCTATGACGAGGGGCATCCATCATGAGTGGCAAGCACTCGGGTGTCTCTGCCAGACTTAAAGAGGAAGCAAAGTATGCCTTTTTTGTGCACTGCAGTGCACATGGTTTAAATCCAGTCCTTGCAGACACGATGAAATCTGTGCCAGAGGCTGAAAATGTTTTTGCTGTTTTTCAGCGGCTGTATGTCTTCATTTCTGGCTCATATGTAGACCATAGGTGGACAGAAGTTCAGAAGCCAATGTGTGAGGGCCAGCCTAGAGAACTTTGTCTCAGTGACACACGGTGGGCATGTAGTCAGTCTGCTTGCCGAAACTTGATTGACACACTTCCTGCTGTTATTCGTCTTCTTGAGGATATCATAAATAAGAGCTGTGGGGACAGGGCAATTGACGCACAATGTCTTCTTGCACAAATTGATGTGTCATTCATAGCACTTTTGGTAATATTTCACAAGATACTTATGAGATATAAGATATTTTAAACAGTGAAGCAAAACTGGCAAGAGTGCTCAATATAGATGACTGTTAAACAGTTTGCCAGTCAACATGCAAATCGTCGAATTATGCTGTTTTAAGATAGGAATGTTGCTCTACATGAGTAACAGACTTACAATGTCATTATTTGGCAGACTTCAAACTGCAACAGACATGGACATTAAAAGATCAAGTCCCTTCAAAAACTTGTTTACAGGATAGAGTAAGCTGTCTGGCAGAGCCCTTGGCCAGGGATGTATTCACCTTTCACCCCAGGGAGAGCTTTAACCAGATTCTGGGAGGGGTTGGAGACATAGAATCCAAGTGGACCATGTTCTCCGCCTCTATTGTCGATGCTGCTGCCCGGAGCTGTGGCTGTAAGGTCTGTGGTGCCTGCTGCGGCGGCAATCCCTGAACTCTATTGCGGACTCCGGGGGTAAGGGATGCCGTCAAGCTAAAGAAAGAGTCCTATCGGCTGTGGTTGGCTTGTGGGACTCCTGAGTTGGCTGACGGGTACCATAAGACCAAGCTCTTTTGTTTTTTTGAGTGTAGTTCAAGTCTTTTTTTTTTTGGATTGTTGGATGGACCCAACAACCCCATTAGCAACAAACAAGCGGCGTTTGTCCTTTAACCTGTGGATTGACGGTTCAAACGCTGCTCTGTTCGTCTCACTCGTGTCCTTGTCCCCTGGCCATGGCAGTTGTGGCTACAATGTAGTCTACCACTGTCAGTGACTGTAGTATAAAGTGCTTTTAGCAGGCCGCTTCATTTCATAGCCAAAAAAGTAATTAATGAATCCACCAAAAACTAGAGTAGCACAAAGTGGCAAGGGGTGAAATGATTTGCACACTGATGACACTTCCTCAAAGGTTTGAAAAACAGAATCCACTTTGTTCCTGTCTCTACAGGATTTGTTTTCGGACTAGACTGCAAGATGGAAGCAAACTGCTGCTGCCAGTAAACGAACCAACTGGTCTTCTGCTGCTGGTTTTATCCACTCCACCATGTTGTACCGCTGTAGCTTTTGGTCATGATGTACCTGACCTTTTGGGTTTATAACAGGCACCTTCTATTAATCATTTATTAGTTACTAGTTATCGCCAGGGGATCGTTTTGTACCTGCTTTGACAACCAACAATTTTTTTTCAACAATATTTTTATTGCTTTTTTTTCACATACACATACACACTTCAGAGATATTTACTGAATTAGTAACACATATGGGTGAGAAAAGAATGAACAAAGAAAAAAGCCAGACCATAATTCCTGGTGGTATTGGCAATCTATTTTACATTTAATTGTGCTTTGGAAACAGCAACATGTCATACTTACGAAATAGGAATATAGAAGTTAACTATAGATCTCTTTTAATATCTAATAAGGCCAATTGTTAAGAGTAATTAAACAAGGGTCCAGAACCTTTATTTATTTTACACTGCCAGACACAGTGAAACAACGTGCCTTTGCATTCCATACATTTTGTACATATATCCAGAATATTACTTTCATCTGTTCAGTCCCACTGGCGTCACATCTACCCTCAAAAACAATTTGTATTGTATTCATTTTAATCGTATGTTTATGGTCTTAAGAATGAGCATCGACACAAGCCCTTTCCCAGTTGTAGTCGTATATTTTACTCTGTAGATCCTATTTCCAAGTCGGTTATTTAAATGATGAGCTGTCATATGATTTAGATATCAAAAAACTATAAAGCTCAGCAATCATCCCGTCACCATATCTTCCAGTAAAGATTTTGGTGGTTTTCTGACTACGTTACTTTGGTTCCTTTGAATAAAACTTCTAAGTTTGAGATACTTAAAACATTTATTTTGTGAAGAATAAATTTTACTTTTAATTCTTCAAAGGACATCAATGTATCAGAACCACGTGAGATCTTGGATCTTTTTTAGTCCCTTATAATAACCATAACCCAAGATCTGCTCTTCCTCATTCAAAATTCTGATTGCCCCATATTGGCTGTACTGAGATAATGAATCTGTCTTAAGTATTTTTTATTTCATATCATATTTTTATAATTTGCTTTACTATGGGAGATTTTTTCAAAGCTGAATATAAGTTTAGAGGAAGAGGTAATTCTAATTCATCGGTTTCCATTTCGGTCCAATGACGAAGATTTGCATTTGAAAAATAAAACGTGATGGTCCTCAGCTGAGCAGCCCAGTAATACAGCTTTAAATCAGAACATTTTAAACCTCTCGGGAAAATTTTGAAACAAATAGAGAAGTTTGGGTAAAATATTAATTTTCAAGATATTTATTCTCCCTATTGTTATTTGTTGTGGCATCTAACAATTAGTTAACACCATTATTTCAGTAATTACAGATTCATAACTGCAGTAGCAATGTGCTCTTACTTGGGCAAGATCCATATCCCCAAATATTTAAATTGATCTACTAAATTATACTGACTTGTATCAGAGATTTGGTTTGGTCTTTCATTTGCACTGAATGACCAAACCAGCATTTAATCTTTCCATTAAATGCTGCAGACCAGGGGTTGATTCTTTTAATTTTGACATCATTAGAATCACATCGTCAGCATACAAAGCTATTCTGTGTTCTGTTGGGCCCACCTTTATTTCCCTGAACTAAGGATGTAGATGCGTTGCTATTGTGATCACCAAAGGCGGCAAAGGGCACCCTTGTCTACAAACTTTACTGATTCATTACACATTTCTGTTGGTTATATTTCTGGTGACAAATTCCTACATATCACACACTTTCTGCCATGTCGTCATCGAATGGGGAGGCAGAGCTAATTTGCCGTGTAGTTTGGAAAAACAAAAAGAAAAGAAGGTGGTGTTAAAGCCCATTAAACCACACTAAGGACAAAGAACAGGAATTCACCTGGCAGTGCGAGAGGCCATGACACTGCGTGTACTCACGACCGGCTGCTCGTAGCAGTGTGTCACATATAAAACAGTTTGATGTGGAAACGTTTTCTCACCGAGGAATTTATTGTGTGACACCACATACATGTACGCAGTCGTAAAAATTGAGATTTGTGCAGACATGCCTGGAGAATGTCCGGTTGTGTCATCGCTGAGTTTGAAGTGTCAAGTATGTTCTATGGTAAAGAAATGTAGCTAGATTACTTTGATACATTTTATCAGGGGTCATAGTTTGTCAAAAGGCCTAAACAGTTTAGAAATCAAATGGGAAAAAATAAAGTAAACAGGTTTCAGATGAAATCTTACCATCTAATTAATTCATTTATGAGATATGAGCATCTGTGATGGACTGGCAAGCTGTCCAAGATGTAACCACCCCCCTACCCATCCTAATGACCATTTATTGGTCTTTAGTCACCACCAGGGGATTGTTATGTGCCTGTGTTGACATTTGACACTTTAAAGTAAGTTTCTTTTTTACTTTTTACGCCCATTTATCTCCATATTTGATGAAAAACCCATGAGCGCAATTAAAACAACAATCTGCCCCAGTTCCAGCACAAGAGCAAATGACTTGTTCACAGGTAAAGTAACAAAAAAACAAAACAAGTAGAAAAGGACGAAATATTGTTACTTAAATAAACGTAACAATATAATCGTAACATTCCCTCTGGTTGTCAAACAAAGAAAGATCTTTCTGTAAAGTTTTTGAACATCCTAAGGTTTTTTACTACACACATGTGTAGTCAGTTTACATCTGGTGGTGAATGACTTACCACACAGTTCACAGGAATATAACTTGTCGCCTGTATGAATTCGAATGTGCATTGTCAAATTATATGGTTTGGAGAATTTCTTTCCACAGGTCAGACATGAGAAAGGCTTCTCGCCTGTGTGAGTTCTAATGTGACTAATCAAACTACTGCTGTTAATGAAAGATTTATCACACATTTTACAAGCAAAAGGCTTCTCACCTGTATGAGTTCTCATGTGACAAATTAAGTAACTACGGTCTCGATAAGATTTTTCACAGAACTCACAACAATACGGCTTCTCACCTGTGTGACTTCTTATGTGTGCAGTCAGGTCCGGTTTTCTAAGGTAACTTTTTCCACAGGTTAAACATGAGAAAGGCTTCTCACCTGTGTGAGTTCTCATGTGACAATTCAAATTACTACTGTTAATGTAAGATTTACCACACACTTTACAAAAATAGGGCTTTTCACCTGTATGAGTTCTCAAGTGACAAGACAAATGACTAAGTTCTCTATAAGATTTATCACACAATTCACAAGAATACGGCTTTTCACCTGTGTGAGTTCTCATATGAGCAGTCAGCGAAGGTTTCACAGTGAAACCTTTTCCACAGGTCACACATGAGAAAGGCTTCTCACCCGTATGAGTTCTCATGTGACAAATCAAATGACTACGATTTCGATATGATTTTTCACACAACTCACAAGAATACGGCTTCTCTCCTGTGTGAGTTCTCATATGTGCCGTCAGGGAAGATTTCCTTGTGAAACCCTTTCCACAGGTCTCACATGAGAAAGGCTTCTCACCTGTATGAGTACTCATGTGTACGGCTAAGATATGTCGAGTAGTGAAACATTTGCCACATACTTTACATAAGGGTAATTTCTTTTTATGCCCTATTAGTTTTGAGTTGTCCACATTATCACTTTGTTTTCTGGGTTTTTTGCGTCTTCTCTCTGGCTTTAGATCTTTCACTGTATTTGATCCAGAGTCTTGCTGAGTGTTTCCTTGTTGATGTTGGTTTTTATCTTCAGGGCGGGTTGAACAAAGCAGATGATTCTTGATAGTTTCTGGTTCACTGGAGTCTTTTTGATCAGTAGGAGTCAGAATAAAGGAATCAGTCTCCTGCTTCACTAAAAGTTGCTCTTCATCCTGAAAGATGCAGAGTTGAACTTGTTCTTCTTTAATTGGCCAAGGTTCTGGTTCCTCTTTTGTCTCAATCATCTGCTGTGGTTCAGGTTCCTTCTGTTCCTCTTTAATAGGTACAGGATTTGGTTCCTCCTTTGTCTCAATCATCTGCTGCAGTTCTGGTCCATTGTAGAATATTTCCTCATAATCAATGGTCACCATAGAGGTGTTGGTTTCCTGCTTCACTAAAAGCTGCCTGTCGTCCTCAAAGATGCACAGTTCAACCCGTTTCTCATTAATTGGTTGAGGTTCTGGTTCCTCTTTTGTCTCAATCATCGGCTGTGGTTCTGGTTCCTCCTGTTCCTCTTTTAATTCCCCAATGTCTGATATATTTTGATCCAGAACAGAGTTCCTCTCTTTGGTTATGAGATATTGACCAGCAGCAACCTCCCATGTAGTAACAGACATGATGCTGTAGAAGACCTGAGGGAATGAAGAACAGTAGAACAATGTTAACAGTTTTGTAAAAACTATTTTTAGAGATAACGAGACTCTAGGAACCACCAGTAAACCTGCAGTCTGAGAACAAAGTGCTCTGTTAGGAACATATGGACCAATCAGATCTCTGATGTATGATGGAGCTAGATCATTAAGGGCTTTATATGTGAGGAGGAGAATTTTAAATTATATTCTGGATTTAACAGGGAGCCAATGAAGGGAAGCTAAAATAGGAGAAATATGATCTCTCTTTTTAATTTTCATCAGAACTCTTGCTGCAGCATTTTGAATCAGCTTAAGGCTTTTAACCTTTTTTAATATATCTATATATTTATATATAAATTTATCTACACACGTGGACAACATTGTTGGTACCCCTCGGTTCATGAAAGAAAAACCCACAATGGTCACAGAAATAACTTGAATCTGACAAAGGTAATAATGCATAAAACATCTATGAAAATGAACAAATGAAAGTCAGACATTGTTTTTCAAACATGTTTCAACAGAATTATTATAAAAAATAAATTCATGAAACAGGCCTGGACAAAAATGATGGTACCCTGAAAATAATGTGACCAAAGGGTTAAATGTTAAATTAAGGTGTGTCCATTAATTAGCATCACAGGTGTCTACATTCTTGTAATCAGTCAGTGGGCCTATACAATGTCTGACTTTCATTTGTTCATTTTCATAGAATTTTTATTCATTATTACCTTTGTCAGATTCAAGTTATTTCTGTGACCATTGTGGGTTTTTCTTTCATGAACCGAGGGGTACCAACAATTTTGTCCACGTGTGTGTGTGTCATTTTGCAGGGCTCTGGCAGTGCTCCTCCTGTTCCTCCTTGCACAAAGGTGGAGGTAGTGGTCCTGCTGCTGGGTTGTTGCCCTCCTACGGCCTCCTCCACGTCTCCTGGTGTACTGGCCTGTCTCCTGGTAGCGTCTCCAGGTTCTGGACACTACGCTGACAGACACAGCAAACCTTCTTGTCACAGCTCGCATTGATGTGCCATCCTGGATGAGCTGCACTACCTGAGCCACTTGTGTGGGTTGTAGAGTCCGTCTCATGCTACCACGAGTGTGAAAGCACCACCAATATTCAAAAGTGACCAAAACATCAGCCAGAAAGCATCGGTACTGAGAAGTGGTCTGTGGTCCCCACCTGCAGAACCACTCCTTTATCGAGTGTCTTGATAATCACCAAAGATTTCCTCCTGTTGTCTTTTCCATATATATAATATATATATATATATATACAGGGGTTGGACAATGAAACTGAAACACCTGTCATTTTAGTGTGGGAGGTTTCATGGCTAAATTGGACCAGCCTGGTAGCCAGTCTTCATTGATTGCACATTGCACCAGTAAGAGCAGAGTGTGAAGGTTCAATTATCAGGGTAAGAGCACAGTTTTGCTCAAAATATTGAAATGCACACAACATTATGGGTGACATACCAGAGTTCAAAAGAGGACAAATTGTTGGTGCACGTCTTGCTGGCGCATCTGTGACCAAGACAGCAAGTCTTTGTTATGTATCAAGAGCCACGGTATCCAGGGTAATGTCAGCATACCACCAAGAAGGACGAACCACATCCAACAGGATTAACTGGACGCAAGAGGAAGCTGTCTGAAAGGGATGTTCTGGTGCTAACCCGGATTGTATCCAAAAAACATAAAACCACAGCTGCCCAAATCACGGCAGAATTAAATGTGCACCTCAACTCTCCTGTTTCCACCAGAACTGTCCGTCAGGAGCTCCACAGGGTCAATATACACGGCCGGGCTGCTATAGCCAAACCTTTGGTCACTCATGCCAATGCCAAACGTCGGTTTCAATGGTGCAAGGAGCGCAAATCTTGGGCTGTGGACAATGTGAAACATGTATTGTTCTCTGATGAGTCCACCTTTACTGTTTTCCCCACATCCAGGAGAGTTACGGTGTAGAGAAGCCCCAAAGAAGCATACCACCCAGACTGTTGCATGCCCAGAGTGAAGCATGGGGGTGGATCAGTGATGGTTTGGGCTGCCATATCATGGCATTCCCTTGGCCCAATACTTGTGCTAGATGGGCGCGTCACTGCCAAGGACTACCGAACCATTCTAGAGGACCATGTGTATCCAATGGTTCAAACATTGTATCCTGAAGGCGGTGCCGTGTATCAGGATGACAATGCACCAATACACACAGCAAGACTGGTGAAAGATTGGTTTGATGAACATGAAAGTGAAGTTGAACATCTCCCATGGCCTGCACAGTCACCAGATCTAAATATTATTGAGCCACTTTGGGGTGTTTTGGAGGAGCAAGTCAGGAAACGTTTTCCTCCACCAGTATCACGTAGTGACCTGGCCACTATCCTGCAAGAAGAATGGCTTAAAATCCCTCTGACCACTGTGCAGGACTTGTATATGTCATTCCCAAGATGAATTGACGTATATATATATATACACGCACACACACAGACACAATGCTCAAAAAAAAATTAAGGGAACACTCAAACAACACAATATAACTCCAAGTAAATCAACTTCTGTGAAATCAAACATTCACTTAGGATGCGACACTGATTGACAATCAATTTCACATGCTGTTGTGCAAATGGATGCAGCACTGAGATCTAACAGAACCAGAACAGACACAAGTCCGTTATCTGAGGCTAGGAAAATATCAATAGGTACTTTCAGCAGAGCTGTTTCAGTGCTATGATGAGGTCTGAAACTGAAACTCTGCAAACTGATCATTATTGTATAAATGTTCACACACTTGATTAGCAACTATTTTCTTAAGAATTATAGATACGAACGAAAGATTGGATATAGGTCTGTAATTTATTACATCATCTTTGATCAAGCAAAGGTTTCTTAAGTAAAGGTTTAATTACAACTAACTTAATCGCTTTGGGTCTAACATACAAGTTGAAGGTTTAGATGAAGCTAATATTTTTGATAATCGGGAGCTCCAATCGATCAAAACAGTCCAAACACAGATCAGGTTCTACAGTTACTTCCAATGTTATCTCACTTAAAGCACAACAAAATGTAGGTTTTGAAGTAGCCTAGTCAAAGCCCAGATTTAAATCTAGCTGGGATGCTGAAGTCTGACCTTAAACAGGCCTTTCATGCTCAAAGACCCTCCAATATGGTCAAAAAGGATTCTTCAAAGATTCCTTGTCTGTGATGGAAAGACTCAATTACACCTATAATTAAGATTTAATAATAGTTGTTTCTGTCAAGGATGGCACAAACAGTTATTAGGTTTTGGGCAGGGATATTATTTTTACTACTTTTTCTCTTAATACAATAAATCAGCTGAAAATTATTTTTATTTATTCGGGTTATCTCTGTGTGTAACTCTGTGAAAGAAAATCTGTAAGGAAGTAAATACTTCACCTTCATACTAGCTAAAATCCCTCCCAGGTTTTAGCATGCACATAATTAGCTAAAAACACAAAACTAGCAATTATTTAGAAAATAGTGTTAGGGTGAACGCATAGTAGAACGTAGAGCGTACAGTAGACATACTGTTTCAGTTTTATATATAGACGAATTGAGCGCATAAATCGCGACAAACTGCTCACCCGGCTTAAAAACAGGACAGACTGTCATCAACAGTTAAAAGTTTCAACATCAGTAATATTGACGCTTCTGTTTTGTGAAACAATATTTATAAAATCTGTAGGATCATCCACCCCAACAAAATAATCGAGCTGTGAACAAAACACGGACACGTCCTCTTTCCTCCGCGGCATCAACTAGTCCCCTGATCATATTCTCTGTGTTCCAGTGTTAGTTCATTCAGGCCACCGTACAGGTAACATACCTGTAGGTTCTGATCTGATCTGGGTTTTCCAGCTGATATCCAGCAGTCTGAGCTGATGATCGATCTCTTCCTCCTAATGAACGATGTTTCTGAATATTTCTCCAGCAGCAGCAGTTAGTCGCTCTCTGATCAATTCTCTCAGATGATGAACCGAAGATGTTGTTACTGCAGACTCTGAAATATTCAGCTCACACAGCAAAAACCGACGATAAACAGAAGAAAACCTGGAAGCTAACGATGCTAGCGCCTTGTTGTTTACTTCCGCCGGAAGTCTCACACGGTAATTTACACCAGAAACATGACCGACCCTTACGTTCCGCTCCCAGGTCCAAGCATTTGTTTTTCTTCAGATTGCTTTTATGTAGTTTTGAGTCCTGCTGTACGTATATATTTTCTGTATCTGATAAAACATAAAAGAAAAGATCTAAACAGTAAATGTATTATATCATGCAGCATAAAACTAGTAAAAAACCTGTCTGAGTAAATTGGTCTTCAAGTGCTTCTTAAATAATACAACAGAATGAAGACAGTGCAAAGATGGAGGCCAATCTAGCAGCCTTGGCTCTTCTTGGTCTTAAAATGTGTTCATGAGACCATTAACAGCCTTTGACTGGAAGATATTGGACTGCAAGAAGTGGTATTGGGCTTCAGCAGGTCAGTGGTATAAGCTCGGGTCTTTACCACATAGGGTTCTAAAAGTAGGGACCAACATTTCAAAATGGATCCTAAAATGCCAATGTAGCCAATGTATAGATTGAAACTGAAGAAATGTGTTCTCTCTATTCTTTGTTGGTTGAAAGCCTTGCAGCAGCATTGTGAACTGACTGGAGGCTGTAAAAAACATTTAATTTAATCCAACATTTTTATGTTTGCATTGCATGAATCTGAAAAACTAAACCTAGCAGCTTTTATTTTATATTCCACAAAACTGTGAAGCATAAGAAATATAAAAATGTATTATAACCAGATCAATAAATTAAAACATTTTGAAAATAGCATAATAATAATAATAGTTGGAAAGGCAATGCAGGTTTATGTGCTACAACAACATTTCTTTTCCCTTAGGGTTGAACATAGTATTTCTGAATTATTATTATTGAATTAATATTTTTGAAAGTTTATTGTGCAGTAAATTTTAGGAGCAAGGCAATTCAAAGTGCTTTACATGATTAAAAAAAAGGACACAGCAGTGGCTTGATACAGGAAAGTAAAGGAAAGTTATACTGCAGGCTAAAATTAAGTTTAAATACAACAGTCAAAAGCATCAAGAGTTTTAACATTGATTCAAAGGAACTCAGGGTTTCAGCATTTCTGCAGGTTAATGGAAGTTTGTTCCAGATTAGTGGATCATAAGAAATTAATACTGCTTCTCTATGTTTGGTTCTGATTCAGGGGATGCAGAGTAGACTTAAACCCTCAGACCCGATTGGTCTGGAAGGTTGATACAACGGCAATAAATCTTTATATATTTTGGTGCTAGGCCATTCAGTGACTTATAAACTAACATATGTATTTTGAACTCTGTTCTCTGAGATAGAGGGAGTCAGTGGAAGGACTTTAGAACTGGGGTGATGTTCTCTACTTTGTTAGTTTTAGTGTGGATGCAGGCAGCAGCTTTCTGGATCCGTTGCGGCTGTTATGATTGACTTTTTAGGCAGACCTGTGAAGACACTGTTGCAGTAATTAATTTGACTGAAGGTCATAGAAGGCCAACGTGATGATTATCTTTATGTCTCTCTATAGGTTCAAGTCTGAATCCATGACTACACCCAGATTGTTGGCCTGATCACTGTTTTTTTTAGTTGCAGCAACTGAAGCTGTGTGCTGACTCTTGATCGTTCTTCCTTTGCTCCCAAAATAATGACATCAGTTTTGTTTTTATTCAGCTGATGAAAATTATGGCGCATCCACACATTGATTTGTCCTATGCATCTAGCCAATGCTGAGTAGATTCATGGTCACCTGGTGACATTGTAATGTAGAGCTGCTTATCATCTGCATAGTTATGGTATGCATGTGATTTTTGCCAACTCTGATGTAGGGTTACCTGCTGACATAAAGAAGTCCCTGTCCTCCAAGCAAGACTTAAACCAGTCAAGTGTTGTACCAGAAAGACCGACCCAGTTCTCCAGTTGTTCCAGTAATATACTGTGATCAACAAGGTTAAATGCTGCACAGAGATCCAATAATACTAAGACTGTGGTTCTTCCACAGTCTGCGTCAAAGCACCTGGTCATTGTTTAGAAGGTATTTAACAGTTGACACACTCAATAACCTTACTGATGAATGGAACATTTGAGGAGGACCAGTAATTTTGCAATATCAATATGTCCAGATTTTACTTTTTCAACATATTTCCAAGAACCAAATTCAATTCAATTCAATTCACAACACATGTCGTCTCAAGGTTCTTCACAAAGTCAGGTTCATTCATTCCAATTAATCCCAACCATTGAACAGTTCAGTCAGATTCAGTTATTTATTCAAATTGGATAAAAAGTTTTTCTATCTAAGGAAACCCAGCAGATTGCATCCAGTCAGTGACTTGCAGCATTCACTCCTCCTGGATGAGCATGTAGAGACAGTGGACAGTCACTGGTGTTGACTTTGCAGCAATCCCTCATACTGAGCATGCATGTAGCGACAGTGGAGAGGAAAAACTCCCTTTTAACAGGAAGAAACCTCCAGCAGAACCAGAACCAGGCTCAGTGTGAGCGGCCATCTGCCACGACCGACTGGAGGTTTGAGATAACAGGGCAGAAACACAAAAGGAACACAGAAGGATTGATCGGAATACTTTCTATGGGAAGGAAAAGTAAATGTTAGTGGATGTAGCTCCTTTAGTCGTTTCATAAACGTCATATTCACTACACAGTATTAAATAATTAAGTATACAGCCGCTAAGTATAATAAATCAGGGTCTCTATGCTTGTAAATATTTATTGATCCATGTTGTTTAATACAGCCTAAAAAGCTGTAGAAGGTACATAGGTGGTCAACTCACTAGGAAACTATAACTAAACTGTTTCACTGCCAATCAGCAGAGATGAGCCAGAAGTAACTTTTTCAATTAAATCCTGTTGTTGTGGTTTTGATTGGATAGCATTTTACCTCCTCTGTGACTTTTTATATCTGCATGGAGAGGAATCCAGAGGAAAGTCATAATCAAACTATTAATTTGAAGAGCAAGGTTTTTCCTTTTCTTGTAAAATATTTTACCAACAGTATGGTGGCTCAGGTGCTAGGGGTTCATCCTGTCACCGGCGAGTTGCCAGTTTCAACCCCGCTCTGTCCATCTCAGTCATTGTGTTCCAAGGCAAGACACTTCATCTGCCTTGCCTCCTGATGGTGGTCAAAGGGCTCATTGACACAGATTGTATGGCAGCCCTACTTTAGTCAGTCTGCCCAGGGCAGCTGTGGCTACAATGTAAGTCTACCACTATCATGGTGCATTCAGACCGACTGTGATTCTAGCAAATTTTTCACCTCATTCGCGTGCGGTTGCTTGCCTGACATTTCGCTCACCTGACATTTCGCTCACCTGACATTTCGCTCACCTGACATTTCGCTAGCAATTCGCATGGCCAACGTGCAACAAAGCTCCACTCGCTTCACCGCGTCATCAAATAGGAGGAGATTCTATCTGCTGCTTACCAGGTTCAACTCAACATGGAGCGAGTGACAGTGCTTTATTTATGGAATGCCGAACAATGCTGCCGGTGTCAACATCCTTGGGTTCACCAGATTCTCCAGAGACTGAACCAGTTTAGAAAGTACTACCACCTACTCCCGGAGCTGTGCATGTATGACAGTTGCTTTCAGCAATAGGCGGGGGACGTCCGGGGGGGACGGATGGGAGGTGTACCCCCCAATAATCATTGGAAATACAAAAACATTTTTTAAATGATAATATAGTAATATTTAATAAAAGCACAGCTAAAGTGATCCAAGTTAGATAGTACGTAAAAAAGTTTCCTAATTATTAAAAGATCACGACACCCCTATCCCACAAAGTGGTTTGGTCCACATGCTGTTTCCAACTGGAGGGGCTACCGGCTGCTGCACTTGGCAGCTTGGTTTTCAGTTGATGAGGAAACTGCACCAATGTGTAAAAGCCAGTTAGTCATTTATCACATCACTCGTTCAAAGAGTGCAAGGTTATAACATAAAAAGTGATATTTCTCCCGCTTTGTCCAAAACCAGCCTCTACCGTCAGCTGCTAGCTAAGCTAATAGCCTAGCGTATGATGGTTAACAAGCTGAATGTTAGTAGCAGCACTGATGGGACACATGAGAAGAGAGCGAGGAGGGAAAAGAGATCACTTAGGACAGAGGACAGATTTTTCAAAAACCTCTGTCAGGATGTTATTGTCAGATATAAATCTAATTCACTAAAGTGTAAATTAGAGCAGAATGCAAATAAATTCTGTTAGATGTAATCATAAAGATGGACCATTGCTACCTTTCACCTATTACCATTGTTGACATTGCTGGTTGAACATAAAAAACGTGTATAGGGGTAAAATATGGACTAATAAAGAGCAATGCTATAACTACAAATATTTTTCAATAACATAATTTTAACATGCTGAAAATTTTCCAAGGAGCAGGAAAGAGAGAGGGAGGGAGCTTTTTTTTCCATGTCCCCCCAAGAATTACTCTCTGAAATTTTTCTGTTTAGTGTCCCCCCAAAAATATAATGGGATTTTCGCCCCTGCTTTCAGCGGTACTTCCATCTGTCCAGGATCCAGTTTGAGGACCTGCTGTCCCTCGTGGGGATGAATCAGCCTTCAGGACACCAACTACAGGCGCTGTCTCCCCGCTGCAGAACACCTTTTCATCTGTCTTTGGTGAGTAAATAAATCTCAGCTCAACAGATAAACAGTCAAATTGTACTGTCCACATCTTCTAAATATAATAAACATTTTTGTGCCTAAACATATGGACGAGGAACGCCAAAATACACCAGGCAAGAGCTGATAGGACTACAGAATGTACCATGGTAGCCAAGTATTGAATAATTACGTAGTTTAAATAACGGCTGATCGGCGACCAAGAAATCAGGCTTGCTGACATATGCATCTGAAAATGAAATACTTATGAATAAAATATAATTTCCTACGTGAACATAGATATACCCTGAGCAACTGCTGGAAGTTTCATACCTGTATGACAGCTGTTGTGCTGAACAGAGGGCTATAGACACCATGTGAATTGACAGAAAAGTTCAGATTTTTTAACTCCAGTGAAATTCCCTTCGCTCTCACTACGCTCTCGTACTCGTACTCGTTGTCTTCCACTTTATCCAGGACCGGGTCGAGGGGGCAGCAGACTCAGCAGAGACGCCCAGACGTCCCTCTCCCCAGACACCTCCTCCAGCTCCTCCAGGGGGAGCCCAAGGCGTTCCCAGGCCAGCCGAGAGACATAGTCCCTCCAGCGTGTCCTGGGCCGTCCCCTGGACCTCCTCCCGGTGGGACGTGCCTGGAACACCTCCCGAGGAAGGCGTCCAGGAGGCATCCGGTATAGATGCCCAAGCCACCTCAACTGGCTCCTCTCGATGTGGAGGACCAGCGGCTCTACTCCGAGCCCCTCCCGGATGGCCGAGCTCCTCACCCTATCTCTAAGGGAGTGCCCGGCCACCCTACGGAGGAAGCTCATTTCAGCCGCTTGTATCCGGGATCTCGTTCTTTCGGTCATGACCCAAAGTTCATGGCCATAGGTGAGGGTAGGAACGTAGACCGAACGGTAAATCGAGAGCTTCGCTTTTTGGCTCAGCTCTCTCTTCACCACAACGGACCGGCACAGCGCCCCCTTTACTGTGGCAGCCGCACCAATCCGTCTGTTGATCTCCCGCTCCATTCTTCCCTCACTCGTGAACAAGACCCCGAGATACTTAAACTCCTCCACTTGAGGCAGGAACTCCCCTCCAACCTGAAGAGGACAAGCCACCCTTTTCCGGTCGAGAACCATGGCCTCGGACTTGGAGGAGCTGATCTTCATCCCAGCCGCTTCACACTCGGCTGCGAACCGCCACAGTGCATGCTGTAGGTCTTGGCTAGAGGGGGCCAGCAGGACCACGTCATCTGAAAAAAGAACAGACGAAATCCTCTGGTCCCCAAACCAGACCCCCTCCGGCCCTTGGCTGCGCCTAGAAATCCTGTCCATGAAAGTTATGAACAGGACCGGTGACAAAGGGCAGTCCTGCCGGAGTCCAACATGCACCGGGAACAGTGCCGGCAATGCGAACCAAACTCCTGCTCTGCTTGTACAGAGACCGGATGGCCCCAAGTAAAGAGCCACCGATTCCATACTCCAGGAGCACCCCCCACAGGGGATCACGAGGGACACAGTCGAATGCTTTCTCCAGGTCCACAAAACACATGTGGACCGGTTGGGCAAACTCCCATGAACCCTCGAGTACCCTGTAGAGGGTATAGAGCTGGTCCAGTGTCCCACGGCCGGGAAGAAAACCACACTGTTCCTCCTGAAGCCGGGGTTCGACTATCGTCTGGACTCTCCTCTCCAATACCCTGGCGTAGGCCTTATCAGGGAGGCTGAGGAGTGTGATCCCCCAATTGACACTGTGGAATCTTTCCGCTTCCTGGGAACCATCATCTCCCAGGATCTCAAGTGGGAGCCAAACATCAGCTCCCTCATCAAGCTCCTGCGGCAGCTGAAGAAATTCAACCTGCCAAAGACTATGATGGTGCACTTCTACACAGCCATCATTGAGTCCATCCTCACCTCCTCCATCACCATCTGGTATGCCGCTGCTACAGCCAAGGATAAGGGCAGGCTGCAGCGTGTCATTCGGTCTGCTGAGAAGGTGATTGGCTGCAGTCTACTGTCGCTCCAGGAACTGTACACCTCCAGGACCCTGAAGCGGGCAGGGAAGATTCTGGCTGATGCCTCCCACCCCGGTCACAGACTCTTTGAGACTCTCCCCTCTGGCAGGAGGCTGCGGTCCATCCGGAACAAAACCTCACGCCACAAGAACAGTTTTTTCCCATCTGCCACCAGCCTTGTTAACAAAGCCCACACCCCCCCTTTTTTTTGCTGACAGGACACTTGTAACCTGTAACTCTATGCGTTACATTAACGTTCAGCATGGACTCCTGCTTTACTTGCACAATGATCACCTGCACTGTTGTATTGCTCTTGCATCTTATACTGCTCTATATTTACTCTCACTCACTTAAAACTGTGCACATATATTTATATTATATTGTAGATATGTTTATACTGTTTAATTTGTACTGTATTGCACCGACTACGCCAAAACAAATTCCTTGTATGTCCAAAAACGTACTTGGCAATAAAGCTTTTCTGATTTCTTCTTTCTTCTGTAGTTGGAACACACCCTCCGGTCACCCTTCTTATGAAGGGGGACCACCACCCCAGTCTGCCAATCCAAAGGCACTGTCCCCGTCCGCCATGCAATGTTGAAGAAGCGTGTTAACCATGACAGGCCCACAACATCCAAAGACTTGAGGTACTCAGGGCGGATCTCATCCAACCCCAAAGCCTTGCCACCGCGGAGCTTTTTAACCACCTCGGTGACTTCAGCCTGGGTGATGAAAGAGTCCAAACCCGAGTCCCCAGCCTCTGTTTCCACCAGGGAATGCGTGATGGCAGGATTGAGGAGATCCTCGAAGTACTCCTTCCACCGGCCGATAATGTCCCCAGTCGAGGTCAGCAGCTCCCCACCCCCACTGTAAACAGTGTTGGCGAAGCACTGCTTCCCCATCCTGAGGCGCCGGACGGTTTGCCAGAATCGCTTCGGGGCCAACTGGTAGTCCTTCTCCATGGCCTCACCGAACTCCTCCCAGGTCCAAGTTTTTGCCTCTGCCACTGCCCGGGCCGCAACACGCTTGGCCCCATGGTACCCGTCAGCCGCCTCAGGAGTCCCACAAGCCAACCACAGCCGATAGGACTCCCCCTTCAGCCTGACAGCGTCCCCCACTGCCGGTGTCCACTACCGGGTTCGGGGACCGCCGCTGCGACAGGCACCGCAGACCCTACGGCCGCAGCCACGGGCAGCAGCATCGACAATAGATGTGGAGAACATGGTCCATTCGGACTCTATAGAAATATACACATATATAAATAAAAAGATGCATTTGCAACATCTGTATGCTGTTGTTTTGTACTCTATTGAATGTTCATCAGAGAAACAGCCTGGGGGAAGAAACTGTCTCTGTGGCGGCTGGTTTTAGCGAACAGTGCTCTGTAGCAGCAGCATGAAGGTAAAGCTCTGAACAGTTTATGTGCAGGGTGTGTGGGGTCTGCAGAGATTTTTGCAGCTCTTTTTCTGACCCTAGACCAGTATAAGTCCTGGATGGAGGGAAGGTCAGCCCTGATTATTCCACTGCTTGTAGAAAGCCCCATTTTTTGGAATGCCCGATACAAATTTACCAGAGCAATTTCACTTTCCTGGGGCTTTACTTTCACAGGTAATTGGTCCTGGTCCGGAGGTAGGATTTTTCAGATTTCCCCAGCATTGGTAAAGGGACAGGGTTGTGTGCACAGAGGCATGGCACCACCAGCTGTAGTAATAGAGGAGGTTATGGCACACGTTTGTCATTTTTAAAGTAGTAATTTGCCACAAAAGTAGTTTTAAGATGTTTTCAAACAAGAAAGTAGACCTCAAAACTTCATCAGTCAGTTCATCAAGAATGAGAATGTGCTTTATGAGTTTTTGGAGCTCTGCTTGCAGGCTGATCTGGCTGCTAAGCAAAGTACACTGGGCGGTTGGACTGGGACTACCCCACTAACCGCTGTCTGATTTGCCCGGCACTCTGAGATTTGCTTTTATTTGTTTTCTGTTTATGGTGACTGAAAGTGAATATAGGGCATTTAGTAGTTATGTGGTGAATTACTGCAAGTACCGGAATATAACTGATTTAGCTCCATCATACATCAAAGATCTGATTGGTCCATATGTTCCTAACAGAGCACTTCGTTCTCAGACTGCAGGTTTACTGGTGGTTCCTAGTCTCTAGAAGTAGAATGGGAGGCAGATCCTTTATCAAGCTCCTCTCCTGTGGAACCAGCTCCCAGTTTTAGTCCGTGAGGCAGACATCCTGTCTACTTTTAAGGCTAGGCTTAAAACTTTCCTTTTTGATAAAGCTATAGTTAGAGTGGCTTAGGTTATCCTGAGCTATCTGTGTAGTTATGCTGCTATAGGCTTAGACTGCTGGAGGACATACTGACCACTTTCACCCTCTCTGTTACATTCTCATACTACTCTCCAATTTTGCATTATTTGCTGTTATTTCAGTTTTTAACTTTGTTCTCTCTTTTCTCTTCCTAGAAGCTACACCTGGCCTGACTCTGTGTCTACCTGTGACACCTTTCTGGAGAGGGGCATCGTCTGAGCTTCTGCTGGCAACAACTTAATGCTCACCTTCTACAGATGATCCACATGGCCCTGTCTTTCAGTGTTTAACCCTTTCTCTCTCCTAGACATAGCTACTGACTGAGCTTCTACTGTGACTAACTCTATGTGCTCTCTTTCAGACTCTAACCTTGAAAACTGGCTCAGAGTTTATCTGTTCTTTCTTTCTAGATGAAACAACTAAAGGAGCTACATCCATTAACATTTACTTTTCCTTCCCATAGAAAGTACTCCTGGATCAGTGCTTCTTTGTTCTCTTTGTGTCTCTGCTCTGTTCTCTCTAACCCCCAGTCAGTCGTGGCAGATGGCCGCTCACACTGAGCCTGGTTCTGGTTCTGCTGGAGGTTTCTTCCTGTTAAAAGGGAGTTTTTCCTCTCCACTGTCGCTACATGCATGCTCAGTATGAGGGATTGCTGCAAAGTCAACACCAGTGACTGTCCACTGTCTCTACATGCTCATCCAGGAGGAGTGAATGCTGCAAGTCACTGACTGGATGCAATCTGCTGGGTTTCCTTAGATAGAAAAACTTTTTATCCAATTTGAATAAAAAACTGAATCTGACTGAACTGTTCAATGGTTACGATTAATTGGAATGTATGAACCTGACTGTTGTGAAGAACCTTGAGACGACATGTGTTGTGAATTGGCGCTATATAAATAAACTGAATTGAATTGAATTGACTTGGAAGAGTCAACACCAGGACCAAGCCAAACCAAAATAAAAGTGGAGTCCGAAAAAAGTAGTTGTTATCGATGCACTGATACAATTCAGTTGCTTACATGAGTAAAAATGTAACTTACTGCAAATACTGTAAATTGTAATGGTAATATTTTGGTTGTGCAGGACATGGAATGCGCTAGAAAGCTACTCCATTGACGCCAAACCTTGCGGAGTATCAGCATCAGGATGAAACTGATCGAGACAGACATGGCTGGACCCCATTAGACTATTTTGAACAGTACATAGATAGAGATATGACAACACTGATTTCAGAATGCTCTGTTATGTCACTGTCTAAGAGTGGGGACCCACTCAACATGACAGTAGATGAATGGTTTGAATGTTTTGTATTTTGATACATGCATACAATGCCATCCTGGAACGGTTTGCTGGTTGCTTTTAGTTTCAAAAATATGCATGTTTGTGTTGTTAATACATGCAAAACAGTCAGGAAAAAGTGCTGTGTTCAAGGTTGAAATAAAGAGTTTTTCACTCTATTTCACACAGGGGACTGTATTGTGTTTTGTGGAAATTTGGAACCGGAATCCATATGTGGATTGTGTTTTTCTCCAAAAGTACGTAATATCAAAAGATGATGCTTAGTTTTTATTCTACTTAGGTTCTAATAAGCCCAGAATAGCAAAGATAAATAAAAAATGCACGTCAAAAAACACCTTGGGCCTTAGAAGTTTAAACACCTGACCCTCATGCATAAATTCTCTCAGAAGATCAGAGGAAAGGTTCAAGAGTTTATTGTGAAATAATGATATTGATTGTGCAGGAGATCTCGGTCCAGGAACTTCCTGGGGGGAAAACAGCTCAGCAGAGTCACTAGGGGAGAGAGGTAGAGGTAAGCGGGACAAATAATGCAGGGAGGAATGTTGATGGAAATGGAGGAGGCTTACTGGTATGAGTGAAAAATGAATGCCAATGCTTTTTGATAAAGCTTATAGTTAGAGTGGCTTAGATTAGGGTTAGGGTTAGTTATCTCTGTAATTATGCTGCTATAGGCTTAGGCTGCTGGAGGACATAATTACCACTTTCACCCTCTTCGCTACATTCTCACACTACTGTCCAATTTTGCATTATTTGCTGTTATTTCAGTTTTTAACTTTATGTTCTCTCTTTTCTCTTCCTAGAAGCTACACCTGGCCTGACTCTGCCCCAGTCAGTCATGGCAGATGGCTGCTCACACTGAGCCTGGTTCTGCTGGAGGTTTCTTCCTGTTAAAAGGGAGTTTTTCCTCTCCACTGTCGCTACATGCATGCTCAGTATGAGGGATTGCTGCAAAGTCAACGCCAGTGACTGTCCACTGTCTCTACATGCTCATCCAGGAGGAGTGAATGCTGCAAGTCACTGACTGGATGCAATCTGCTGGGTTTCCTTAGATAGAAAAACTTTTTATCCAATTTGAATAAATAACTGAATCTGACTGAACTGTTCAATGGTTACGATTAATTGGAATGTATGTACCTGACTTTTGTGAAGTACCTTGAGACAACATGTATTGTGAATTGGCGCTATATAAATAAACTGAATTGAGAGTGAGAGTGAGTAGGAATCCAGGGAGAGAGGTCCGTGTGGTGTTTTGTATCAGAAGGTTGGAGGGCAATGGTGTAAAGAGCAGTGGTGGAGAAGATGAGAGCAACAGAGGGTGGACAGGTTGTACTGGGGAGTTATTTGATGAGGTTCCTTGGGTCGCCCACTGTGCAATAAAGATCAAAAGTTTATACTTAGTTGCAGGCATCGTGGTGTATTCAGATCCAAGAACATACAGAGAGGAAGAACTTGGTCTGAACTTGAAGGTTGCCTTGGAAAGGGGAAACTCACGGGAGCTTTAGCGTAGGAAACAACACAGAGAATAACATGAGAGCTCAGAGGGCTTGTATGCAGACAGTGGAGAACAAAGATTCCAGAAACACAAATCCAACCATACAGACACAAACACCCCAGATTCCTTACATCAGTTACCACCTTGTTCCCGAATTACCTTGGCAACCTCACGAATGACACCTTGTCCCGGGAAACTCCTTCGTCTATGGCCATCCACTACAGCTACTTATTTTCACTCCAGCCTTTGCCTGCCCGCTCTCCTACTCTCAAGAGGATATACCAGCCCAGACTCCCATTCTCCACCCTGATTCAGAGCACTCCTTCCAACCCAGAACAGTAAGCTACATTTTCATCTCAACTCATTCAACTTAAGACCTGTATCATTCAAAACCCCCACTAACTGCTCCTCTACCTTTTAGAAGCCTCAAGCCTCATGAGCCCAGAATCCAGTCCATTCCAGTACTGAGTGCTTTTGTGGTTTTTCGTGTGGGTCAGGAAGTTACCTCAGAATATGATGCGGGGGTTCTCTTAAGCAGGGGGCAAATCTTTGATTTGTTCAATGGTTCAGTTAATGCAGTGGTAGTGTTGGACCAGATCTTCTTGCATCAACGGATGTGGTGTTGGACAGAGGCAACAGAGATTTCCTTTTCATTGGCAGGGAACAATGGAGAGGTAGCCTAGGGAGACTTCAAAGGGAGAAACACCAGTAGCAGAAGAAACATTGGAATTGTGTTGTGAGCATATTCATTTTAAGGTCAGAACTAAGACCAATCAGATGGGTTGGTGGAAGTCACATATCTGAGGGAGGTTTCGAGTTCTTCATTCATTCGTTCAGTTTGGCCATTGAATTGTAGATCAAAACCAGAAGTAAGACTGACCTTAGCAGCCAGGGCGGTGCAAAACTATTTCCATACACAAGAAATGAACTGGTGACCACAGTCAGTGAGGATCTTCTAGGGAATACCTTGAAGATGGTAAATGTATTTGATGAGGAGTTGAGCAGTTTGAAAGGATGTCGCAAGTTTTCTGCGGGGGCAAACTATCATTAACAGTGAGAATCGTGGTCAAACCTTTGGAAATGGGCAATTTGTGACAAAATCAATGGCGATATGTGACCAAGGTCTAGTGGGTATGGTGAGTGGTTGGAGCAGTCCAGGGAGGTTTATTTCCAGTCTTGTTTCTTTGTGTAGGTTAGGCCACCAGAATCTTCTATTAATGAGTGCTATGGTTTGACTGTTTCCGGGGTGGCAGGAGAATTTAGTGGTGTGGATCCAGTAAATAAGACGTGGTTTGACTAATGATGGTACATAGATGCAGTTAACTGGACCTGTCCTATGGTCGGGTTCAGACTGTTGGGCCTGTTTGATGATCTCCTCGATCTCCCAGGATAGGGATCCGATAACACAACGGAAACAAAGAAGAGGAACCGGGGATTTGTCTTTTTTAGATGTTGGGTGGTAAGAGACAAATAATTTTTATGGTTAGGAGCTCGTGGTTCCCCACATTTAGGGATGGGTACCGAATTTGGTACTTTTATAGGTACGCACCGAATTCTGTCGGTACTACCAAGTACCAATTCACATAAAATCAAATGGTACCATGTTTCAGTGGTGCGCAGAGGTATTTACGTTGCAGAGAGATGAAAATAAGTGAGTCTGTGAGTTTCTTCAGCCTCTATCAGGCATATTTATTGAAGAACTTTAACAAAGTTACATGTAAGCCCTTTTGCTTACAGCGCCATCCTCTTCAGCAAAGGTAAAACGTAAAATCATGACATAATGACGTCGCACATGCGCACACCAGGAGTAACATACATGACAACAACAACAGGTGGCAGTATTGAAACATGTTGAGTAAGAGCGTTTACAATAGTAAAGTTTAACACCCCCACTCGCTCATAACTCACTGAGCTATCTTGAAAACATATCCCTGCACATTTATGTGCCAAATATCTCCTGGGAAAACTTTTTCAGTTTTAATTTAGTAGCAGGTTTTGTCATTAAATCTGCAAGCATTTGATCAGTAGGACAATATTGCAGCACTACCTGTCCAGTGTTTACTACTTCCCTAATAAAATGGTACTTAATATCAATATGTTTACATCTCTGTCGGTTCACTGGGTTCTTAGCCAGTGCAATAGTGCCTTGGTTGTCTTCATAAACTTTTGTTTGTGAATACTGGTAACTATCTATGCCCTTCAGAAGTTGTTCCAGAAAAGACATTCTTGTATTGCAGATGCTAATGATATGTACTCTGCCTCGCAGGTAGACAGTGCCACTGTTGGTTGCTTCTTCGTCTTCCAAGAGATCAAAGAACTTTCATCATTTAACCTAGCACAATACCCAGTTATGCTCCTCCTATTAGTTGTATCTGATGCCCAATCAGCATCACAGAAAATGTTTAGTCCGAGGTTTTGTGAGTTAATTGTTTTAAAACTTAACTCTTTTTCTGCTGTACCTTTTAGATGTCGGAGAACGTGTTTCACTGTATTCCAGTGCTCTACTGTTGGTTCAGTGAGGTGTTGCGCCAGTTTACTGACCACAAAACTTATGTCTGGTCGTGTACATGTGGACAAATATATTAAACTCCCCACTGCTTCTCTGTACTTTCTTGGATTTTCCATTCTGTCTGCATTATCTGAATACTCTAGCTTTGGTTCACATGGAGTCTCTCTTGGTTTGCAATCCTCCATTCCAAATCTCTTTAATATTTTGGTGACATATTTCTTCTGTGACATTTTAACTTGTTCTTCTGTTTGATCAAAATCTATTCCTAGAAAATGTTTCAGTCTTCCTAGGTCTTTCATTTTGAACTTTTCATTTAGCATCTTCTTAGCTTCTTTCAAAACCTCCTCACTGTTGGCTGCAATGATAAGGTCATCCACCCATACCAGTAAGATGATCTTTTCACCATTTTTCTCTCTACTATACAAACATTGGTCACTAGGGTTTTGTTTGTAACCATTTTCACTCAAGTAAACATGCAGTAAATCATTCTAATTTCTGCCTGATTGTTTTAGACCATAGAGAGACTTTTGTAGCTTGCAAACAAGTTTTTCTCCTGTTTTAGACTTTTTCTCAAAACCTTCTGGTTGGTCTATGTAAATTACGTGGTCAATAGGTGCATGCAAATATGCGGATTTAACATCCATCTGATGTAATATTAGATGTTCTTGTGCTGCTTTTTGCATAACCACTCTTACACTTGTCATGTCAGCTGTTGGTGAAAATGTCTCTTCATAGTCGATGCCTTGTTTTTGATTGTAACCTTTCGCCACATACCTTGCCTTAAATCTTTCAGTTCCATCAACCTCATTTTTTAGTGCAAAAACCCATTTTCCCCCCACTGTCTTTTTGCCGTGTGGTAGCTGGGTGAGTATGAAAGTCTCATTTTCTTTCAGAGACTGTATTTCCTCTCTCATAGCTTCTTTCCATTGCCTTGAATTAGGCGATGCAATAGCTTCCATATAAGTTTGAGGAATATTGCAAACTGCTCTGTAACAAGAGTCTACACTCATTTGTAGTTTATCTACTGCATCCTCAGTCTCAAAATCCTGTAGGTGCTCTGGTTTCTTTCTGTTTCTTGGTGGGTTCCTTCTAGTTACAGTCTGTTCTGGTGCAACCTCAGAAATATATCTTTTATCAGGTTCATTTTCAACACTTCCATCATCTTTTTCAAGAGTTCTTGTGTACAGATCCTCTTGAACATATTCTATGGTAGGCTCAGTTTGTGACTCTTCTTCTCTTGTTGTTTTAGTTGTGAATCTTACCAGTCTATGTTTCTGTATCTTTTCAGTGTTAGGATAATACACTAGATACGCCGGGCTGTTTTTGTCATAACCGATAGATACCTTGCTCACTTCTTGAGTCAAACTTGCTCTTCTCCTGCTTGTAAGCATAACACTGTGACCCATATTTCTGCAACTTTGACACATTTGGTTGTTTTCCCGAGATCATTTCATAAGGTGTCTTATCTGTTCGTCTGTTGTAGCATCTGTTTCTCACATATGCTGCGGCTTGTATAGCATAGTTCCAAAACTTATCTGGTAACTTACTTTCTAGTAACAGACATCTGGACATGTCATTGAGGGTTCTCCAAGCTCTCTCTGCTGTTCCATTGTGGTGTGGTGAATAAGGTGCCGAAGTCTCATGCCTGATCTTATTCTTGGTTAACATAGCTCTATACTCTTTGTTTGTAAACTTGGTACCATTATCTGAGCGGATACACTTCACTTCCCCATAAGGTGCCATGTCTGCCAAATATTTCTCAGTGGCTTGAAGAGTATCAGTCTTGGACTTCAAAAAATAAACTATGATAATGCCAGAAAAATCGTTTGTAAATGACTGTGCATATCTGTAACCTTCTATGCTGGGTGTTGACATGGGGCCTGTTAGATCAGTGTGAACTAGTTGTAAAGGTCTGTCAGCCTTTTTGTCTGGCTCTCTGTTTCTAGTCTGGGTGAATTTCCCTTTTGTACACACCTCACATAACTGCCCTGGTTTAGTTTTGCTTCCTTTTATCTCCATACCTTTAACTACAGGTCCTTCTCAAAATATTAGCATATTGTGATAAAGTTCATTATTTTCCATAATGTAATGATGAAAATTTAACATTCATATATTTTAGATTCATTGCACACTAACTGAAATATTTCAGGTCTTTTATTGTCTTAATACGGATGATTTTGGCATACAGCTCATGAAAACCCAAAATTCCTATCTCACAAAATTAGCATATTTTATCCGACCAATAAAAGAAAAGTGTTTTTAATACAAAAAACGTCAACCTTCAAATAATCATGTACAGTTATGCACTCAATACTTGGTCGGGAATCCTTTTGCAGAAATGACTGCTTCAATGCGGCGTGGCATGGAGGCAATCAGCCTGTGGCACTGCTGAGGTCTTATGGAGGCCCAGGATGCTTCGATAGCGGCCTTTAGTTCATCCAGAGTGTTGGGTCTTGAGTCTCTCAACGTTCTCTTCACAATATCCCACAGATTCTCTATGGGGTTCAGGTCAGGAGAGTTGGCAGGCCAATTGAGCACAGTGATACCATGGTCAGTAAACCATTTACCAGTGGTTTTGGCACTGTGAGCAGGTGCCAGGTCGTGCTGAAAAATGAAATCTTCATCTCCATAAAGCTTTTCAGCAGATGGAAGCATGAAGTGCTCCAAAATCTCCTGATAGCTAGCTGCATTGACCCTGCCCTTGATAAAACACAGTGGACCAACACCAGCAGCTGACACGGCACCCCAGACCATCACTGACTGTGGGTACTTGACACTGGACTTCTGGCATTTCGGCATTTCCTTCTCCCCAGTCTTCCTCCAGACTCTGGCACCTTGATTTCTAAATGACATGCAGAATTTGCTTTCATCCGAAAAAAGTACTTTGGGCCACTGAGCAACAGTCCAGTGCTGCTTCTCTGTAGCCCAGGTCAGGCGCTTCTGCCGCTGTTTCTGGTTCAAAAGTGGCTTGACCTGGGGAATGCGGCACCTGTAGCCCATTTCCTGCACACGCCTGTGCACGGTGGCTCTGGATGTTTCTACTCCAGACTCAGTCCACTGCTTCCGCAGGTCCCCCAAGGTCTGGAATCGGCCCTTCTCCACAATCTTCCTCAGGGTCCGGTCACCTCTTCTCGTTGTGCAGCGTTTTCTGCCACACTTTTTCCTTCCCACAGACTTCCCACTGAGGTGCCTTGATACAGCACTCTGGGAACAGCCTATTCGTTCAGAAATGTCTTTCTGTGTCTTACCCTCTTGCTTGAGGGTGTCAATAGTGGCCTTCTGGACAGCAGTCAGGTCGGCAGTCTTACCCATGATTGGGGTTTTGAGTGATGAACCAGGCTGGGAATTTTAAAGGCCTCAGGAATCTTTTGCAGGTGTTTAGAGTTAACTCGTTGATTCAGATGATTAGGTTCATAGCTCGTTTAGAGACCCTTTTAATGATATGCTAATTTTGTGAGATAGGAATTTTGGGTTTTCATGAGCTGTTTGCCAAAATCATCCGTATTAAGACAATAAAAGACCTGAAATATTTCAGTTAGTGTGCAATGAATCTAAAATATATGAATGTTACATTTTCATAATGACATTATGGAAAATAATAAACTTTATCACAATATGCTAATATTTTGAGAAGGACCTGTATGTGTATATTGTAAATTGTAAATTTATATATTCTGTAATACAAAAACAAAACCAAAGAGCAAAGTGTACCGGAGTCAAATTCCTGGTTTGTATGTACGAACTTGGCAATAAAGCTGATTCTGATTAATTAAAATGGTTGTTTCTCCTTGTCTAATTTGCCATGCTAGTACTATACCTGATTTTACCTTCATTGACAACAGACAATTTAAAGTAAGTTTTCTTTTAATGGTCATTTATCTCCATAATTCATGAAAGACCAACAGAACCAAGACAGGTAAAATTTTCTCAGGTTACAGCACAAGAGTATGTAATGGCTTGTTCACAGGTAAAAAAGCAGAAAATTAGGAAATACTCTTAGGTAGATAAATCATAATGGTTATGGTTCACATTCCCCCTGCTTGTCAAACAAAAATAGATCTTTCGGTTAAAGTTTGTTGATTATCCTAAGGACTTTTACTACAAACATTTGTAGTCAGTTTACATCTGGTGGTGATTGATTTACCACACAGCTCACAGGAATATAGCTTGTCGCCTGTATGGATTCTGATGCACATGGTCAAATTATATGGTTTGGAGAATTTCTTCCACAGGTCTGACATGAGAAAGGCTTCTCATGTGTCTACTATAAGTACTACGATCTCTGAAAGATTTTTCACACAAATCACAAGGATACGGCTTCTCACCTGTGTGAGTTGTCATGTGTGAAGTCAGGGAAGATTTCCTAGTGAAACCCTTTCCACAGGTCAGACATGAGAAAGGCTTCTCACCTGTATGTGTTCTCATGTGACTAATCAAACTACTACTGTTAATGAAAGATTTATCACACATTTTGCAACCAAATGGCTTTTCTCCTGTGTGAGTTCTCATGTGTACAGTCAGCGAGGGTTTCACAGTGAAGCTTTTTCCACAAATCAAACATGAAAAAGGCTTCTCACCTGTGTGAGTTCTTATGTGACAAATCAATTCACTACTAGTAATGTAAGATTTATCACACATTTCACAAAAATAGGGCTTCTCACCTGTGTGAGTTCTCATGTGATATTTCAAATAACTTGGATGTCGATAAGATTTTTCACATAACCCACACGAATATGGCTTTTCACCTGTGTGAGTTCTCATGTGTGCAGTCAAGGCAGGTCTCATAGGGAAACCTTTTCCACAGGTCAGACATGAGAAAGGCTTCTCACCTGTGTGAATTCTAATGTGTGCAGTCAGGGCAGATTTCCTATAGAAACCTTTTCCACAGGTCACACATGAGAAAGGCTTCTCATCTCTATGAGTTCTAATGTGATAACTCAAATTAGTACTATTAACAAAAGACTTATCACACATCTTGCAAGCAAAGGGCTTCTCTCCTGTGTGAGTTCTCATGTGCCAAATCAAATTATTACGGTCTCGATACGATTTTTCACACAACTCACAAGAATACGGCTTCTCACCTGTGTGACTTCTCATGTGTGCAGTCAGGTCATGTTTCCTAAGGTAACTTTTTCCACAGGTCAGACATGAAAAAGGTTTCTCACCTGTGTGAGTTCTCATGTGACAAATCAAATTACTACTGTTAATGTAAGATTTAGCACACACTTTACAAAAATAGGGCTTTTCACCTGTATGAGTTCTCATGTGATAACGCAAATTACTACGGTTGAAGAAAGATTTATCACATATTTTGCAAACAAAGGGCTTCTCTCCTGTGTGCGTTCTCATGTGACAAATCAATTGACTACGATCTCGATAAGTTTTTTCACACATCCCACAAGAAAACGGCTTCTCTCCTGTGTGAGTTCTCATGTGTTCAGTCAGGGAAGATTTCCTACTGAAACCTTTTCCACAGGTCACACATGAGAAAGGCTTCTCACCTGTATGAGTTCTTATGTGCAAGGTTAACATTTGTCGAGTAGAGAAACATTTGCCACATACTTCACATAAGGGTAAATTCTTTTTATGTCCTATTAGTTTTGAGTTGCCAACATTATCACTTTGTTTTCTGGGTTTTTTGCGTCTTCTCTGTGGCTTTAGATCTTTCACTGTATTTGATCCAGAGTCTTGCTGAGTGTTTCCTTGTTGATGTTGGTTTTTATCTTCAGGGCAGGTTGAACAAAGCAGATGATTCTTGATAGTTTCTGGTTCACTGGAGTCTTTTTGATCAGTAGGAGTCAGAATAAAGGAATCAGTCTCCTGCTTCACTAAAAGTTGCTCTTCATCCTGAGAGAAGCAGGGATTAACTTGTTCTTCTTTAATTGGCCAAGGTTCTGGTTCTTCTTTTATCTCAGTCACTTGCTTTGGTTCACTTTCCTTCTGTTCTTTAATCTGTACAGGTTCTGGTTCCTCCTTTGTCTCAGTCATCTGCTGCACATCTGGTCCATTGTGGAATATTTCATTATTAGCAGGAGTCATCATAGAGGTGTTGGTCTCCTGCTTCACTAAAAGCTGCCCGTAGTCCTGAAACATGCACAGTTCCACCGATTTTTCATTAATTGATTGAGGTTCTGGTTCCTCTTTTGTCTCAGTCATCTGCTGTGGTTCTGGTTCCTCCTGTTCCTCTTTTAATTCTCCAATGTTTGATATATTCTGATCAAGAACGGTTATGAGAGAGTGACCAGCAGCAACCTCCCAGGTAATAACAGACATGATGTTGTTGAAGACCTGAGGGAATAAGGAACAGTAAGACGATGTTAACAATTTTGTAAAAACCATTTTGAGAGATATGGAAAAACAGAACATAAACATTATTTACATTTAGTTTTTTACAGGAATGTATACAAGTTGCCTTTCTAATCAATCATGAGTTTAACGAAAATTGTAGGTATCAAGAGCCCCTGGATAGTGCGGAAAGATAAATATTCCACACACTGAATAGTTTTGGGTCATCAAATTGTCAAAACTTAAAACGGATTACATTCAAAGTCTTCAACATCAATGAATCTGAAAGGGTTACAAAACTTTTACGAAAGTTTTGGGACTCCAGAGAATCACAGTAAGAACCTTTATCCAGAAACTGAGATTTTTTTTTAATTCATGAAGAAAAGGAGGAACAATGCATATTAATGAACATTTACACAAATGTAAATATGCCAGATTATGGCCTTAGGCTAATTTCCATCTGCAGTTCCCCATGGCAGGTTGATGTTACACAAGGAATAAGAAGGAAAATAAAAACAAATGCTACACAGAATATACATACTATATAAAATTAGACATAAGTCAACAAATACATGTACATATACACAGACAATAAACGTGTACCAAAAATAAACAGTGAAGAGGATACCCTACTCCACCCGTTTCTATTGCATTCTTCCAACAACGTCATCATAACTGCGTGAGCATTGTACAATAAGGGGTGTAACACATAAACCTCTTATAGACACTGGTATAGGTCACAAATACTCACATGTTTGCGAGTCTCGCAGCCAATTTTAAATGTTTCTTAAATGTAGGGAGACTTATGTGTTCTCTCACTGACAGGGGAATACTATTCCAGATCTTTGCGCCCTGAACAGACAGGACGTTTTGGGCAAACGTTTTTCACCTGAGTGTAAGTTCCCAATCTCCTCTGAAAGAGACTATAATTTACAGTTTTTACTACTTTTTGAGCATGTTTTTGGAAAGACATTTTTGAAACTAGTAGCACCTTGAGACATTTAGTAGTGCTTCTCCTAGATAAACTTTTGCTGGGGCCAGGGTTGTCATTGGTTTCATGAAAAACATAGATACTGTTTTTTATATTAAGACAAAGACCTGAATCAATTAACCATTTTTGTCAGTCATGTAGGGCTGTAGAAAGTTGAAGGGCTGCCTCCTCCGCACTATTTGCCTTTGTAAAAATTACTGTCATCAGCATACATGATAGTATTTACATTCTTATGCACACTTGGTAAATTCTAAATATAAAGCAAGAAGAGAAGGGGGCCTAAATTAAATCCTTGAGGGACCTCTACTGTATAATGAAGATAATGCGACTTACTGTCTCCTAAGAGAACAGTGGAGAACCTTCCTAGGAGAGGGCAGCCTACCAAAATTAATCCAAGTGTGTATTGAAGATTCACCTAGGAGGTCATAAAAGAACCCACAACAACATCTAAAGCTCTGCAGACCTCAGTTAGGGACAGTGTTCATGATGTAATAATAAGAAAGAGACTGGGCACAAATTGCATGGAAGAGTTCTGAGGTCAGAACCACTGGAGACCAAAAAGAATGCAAAGGTCCCTCTCACATTTGCTAAAAAACATCTTGCATGTAAAGAAATACCATGAAATGACCTACCAATGACCTATCATTGTTGTTCTGATGTTATCCAGCTCAACCTCAACTTCGTAATTTAAATTGAGAACAAAACCGAAATATTAATATTTTGATCTCCTGATGATGCAACTCATGTAGGCCTCAGCTTAGGGCCCCAGCAAACTACATAAAACCACAGGTGCAAAATGGTTGCTTTCTAGTTCTTCTATATTTGAAATTTGAGGATTAAATAAACACAGCAATTAAATCCAATTTTCATCACATTAGAATCTTTTGCACTGATGAAACACATGTTGCCTCTTAAAGAGTCACATTTAAATTCAAACTGCTTGCACATTCAGCACTGCAAAGAGGAAGGTTGTACTATACTGTACTGAGAATGAAAAAAGAAATTGTATTTCTCCTATTTTAGATTGCCTTCATTGGCTACTTCCTAAATCCAAAATAGAATTTAAAATTTTCCTCCTCACATATAAAGCCCTTAATGATCTAGCTCCATCATACATCAGAGATCTGATTGGTCCATATGTTCCTAACAGAGCACTTTGTTCTCAGACTGCAGGTTTACTGGTGGTTCCTAGAGTCTCTAGAAGTAGAATGGGAGGCAGATCCTTTAGTTATCAGGCTCCTCTCCTGTGGAACCAGCTCCCAGTTTTAGTCCGTGAGGCAGACACCCTGTCTACTTTTAAGGCTAGGCTTAAAACTTTCCTTTTTGATAAAGCTTATAGTTAGAGTGGCTTATTTTATCCTGAACTATCTCTTTAGTGATGTTGTTATAGGTTTAGGCTGCTGGAGGACATAATGACCACTTTTCTCTCACTCTGCTAGTTTCTCCTACTACTCTCCAATTTTGTATTATCTGCCACCATTAACTTTTCTCTCCTTGTTTTTCTCTTCATATAAGTTACACCAGGCCCTGTGATTCTGTTCAGCTTTGACACTTTCCTGGAGGGGCTGAGCTATTGTTTCCAAAAACTTCATGTTCTCTCTCAATAGAGGATACACTTGGCCCTGTCTGTGTTTAATTTTCTTTCTCTTAAAAAAAACAAAACAACAAAAAACATTGAAGAAGCTACTGCTGCCACTAATTATATCTACTCTGTTTAGTCCCATAGATTCTATTAAATCTATGGGATTTCAGAGTTGATCTTTTTAGCAGTGTTTGTTTTCTAGATGAAGCCACTAACAGATCTGCTGCTAATATTAACTTTGTTTTTCTTATCTTTTACATAGCAAGTACTCTCGGACCAATGCATGTGTGTTCTGTTTGTGTATCTGCTCCGTCTTCTTAAATCCCCAGTTGGGTGCAACAGATGGCTGTTCAGATTGAGCCATGATTTGCTGGAGGTTTCATCCTGTTAAAAGGGAGCTGTTCCTTTCCACCTTCACCACATGCTTGCTAAGGAAGAGAGACTGCTGAAAAGTCATGGACTGAATATCATAGGGCTTCCTTAAATATAAAACATTTTAACTACTGGGGTAATAAACTAAACTTGGCTGCATTGCATTATTTCTGGTATTGAATTGGAATGTATATGTACCTTAATTAGAATCTGTCTTTATGACAGAATTGATTTGTTTACATTCATGTTTAAAAATCTGATCAGGTTGTCCTGTAAAGTGCCCTGAGATGACATTTGTTGTGGACTGGCAATATAAACATAACTAAATTAACCTGAACTGAATATAACTTAAATCGTTTTATTATAGGGTGAGCAAGTGACCAGTGTCTCGTTTGTACCTGGTGCAGCATGTAGTCACAAGCCTGCTTTTACTAGTAATAACTAGACTTTGACTATCCAGAATGGCAATTTAACATTTAACAATTTGCATTATAAAAAAGAACAATTCAAGATATCTTCAATCACATTTTGAAGAACATTCCACATATCTCAAATGAAATCACCAGATTAAAGATTCATAACTATAATTCAAGATATATGAAACTTAATTATGATTAGTCAAAATTACATTTTTAGATATCTGAATTAAAGAAATTGCGCATTAGGCCCCCTAGGACTGCCACAGAGCTGCTTAAACTGTTGCCTGTGGAATTATGGGTGGTTGAAATAGCCCTTCATATGCTTGAAGACTGCTTAGGAAATCTGCAAATGTTTACGGATTCACTCTCTCCCAACACAGACAATTTGCTTAAAAATATTTTGACTTGACAGAATAATTATTCAAGATATCTGACTAGCCAGAATGATAACTGAAGATATCTCAAATACAAAGGACATCTAGATGAAAAAACAAAATGCTCAAGATATCTCTAATTTATTTGTAGATGTCTTAAAAGGAATTTTGACTAGTCAAAATTACAGTTCCAGAAAATCTTTGACTTTGGTTTTGTCAAGTTATTATTTGCTTTCATGATATCTGCAATTTAACTTGCTGGTCGAATCTTAGTTTCAGATATCTAAAAATACATTTAAGATATCTTGAATAGTCAGGCCATCTAAGATAACTTTGATATTGATTATGACTAGTCAGAACAAAAAGCAAGATTTGTTAATTTTGCTCAGTAGTCATAATTTAATCACACTCCTGACCCTCCCTGGTAAGGCCTATGCCAGGGTGTTAGACAGGAGAGCCGATAGTTGAACCTCGGCTTCAGGAGGAGCAGTGTGGTTTTCGTCCCGGCCGTAGAACACTGGACCAGCTCTATACCCTCTACAGGGTACTCGAGGGTTCATAGGAGTTTGCCCAACCGGTCCACATGTGTTGTGTGGACCTGGAGAAAGCATTTGACTGTGTCCCTCGTGATGCCCTGTGGGGGGTACTCCAGGAGTATGGAATCGGGGGCCCTTTATTAGGGGCCATCCGGTCCCTGTACGAGCGGAGCAGGAGTTTGGTCCGCATTGCCGGCACTAAGTTGGACCTGTTCCCGGTGCATGTTGGACTCCGGCAGGGCTGCCCTTTGTCACCGGTCCTGTTTATAACTTTTATGGACAGGATTTCTAGGCGCAGCCAAGGGCCGTAGGGGGTCTGGTTTGGGGACCAGTGGATTTCGTCTCTTCTTTTTGCGGATGACGTGGTTCTGCTGGCCCCCTCTAGCCAAGACCTACAGCATGCGCTGGGGCGGTTCACAGCCGAGTGTGAAGTGGCTGAGATGAAGATCAGCTCCTCCAAGTCCGAGGCCATGGTACTCGACCGGAAAAGGGTGGCTTGTCCTCTTCAGGTTGGAGGAGAGTTCCTGCCTCAAGTGGAGGAGTTTAAGTATCTCGGGGTCTTGTTCACGAGTGAAGGAAGAATGGAGCGGGAGATCGACAGACGGATCGGTGCAGCTGCCACAGTAATGGGGGCGCTGTGCCGGTTCGTTGTGCTGAAGAGAGAGCTGAGCCGAAAAGCGAAGCTCTCGATTTACCGGTCGGTCTACGTTCCTACCCTCACTTATGGCCGGATACAAACGGCTGAAATGAGCTTCCTCCGTAGGGTGGCCGGGCACTCCCTTAGAGATAGGGTGAGGACCTCGGCCATCCGGGAGGAGCTCGGAGTAGAGCCGCTGCTCCTCCACATCAAGAGGAGCCAGTTGAGGTGGCTCGGGCATCTATACCGGATGCCTCCTGGACGCCTTCCTCGGGAGGTGTTCTAGGCACGTCCCACCGGGAGGAGGCCCAGGGGACGGCCCGGGACACGCTGGAGGGACTATGTCTCTCGGCTGGCCTGGGAACGCCTTGGGCTCCCTCCGGAGGAGCTGGAGGAGGTGTCTGGAGAGAGGGACGTCTGGGTGTCTCTGCTGAGTCTGCTGCCCCCGCGACCCGGTCCTGGATAAGCGGAAGACGACGAGTACGAGTACGAGAATTTAAATATTTGGGGATACATACCTTGCCCAAGTTACAGTACATTCCTACTGCACTTTTGAACCTGTAATTACTGAAATAATGGAGTTAGTTGATCGTTTGATGAAACGACCAATATCAACCACAGGCAGAATAAAATCTTGAAAATTAATATTTTCCAAAACCTGTATAATTTGTTCAAAAAAATACTCTTGGCATCTCCTTCAGACCACTTTTCCATTGCAGTTATCTTGAATTGAAGCATCCATACAACTTAATGGTACGTCTGATGTTATTTATACAATTCAGAATGTAATTAGAGATAGATATCTTGATCAACTAATACAGGTCCTTCCTTCTCAAAATATTAGCATATTGTGATAAAGTTCATTATTTTCCATAATGTAATGATGAAAATTTAACATACATATATTTTAGATTCATTGCGCACTAACTGAAATATTTCAGGTCTTTCATTGTCTTAATACGGATGATTTTGGCATACAGCTCATGAAAACCCAAAATTCCTATCTCACAAAATTAGCATATCATTAAAAGGGTCTCTAAACGAGCTATGAACCTAATCATCTGAATCAACGAGTTTCCACTGTGTTTTATCAAGGGCAGGGTCAATGCAGTTAGCTATCAGGAGATTTTGGAGCACTTCATGCTTCCATCTGCTGAAAAGCTTTATGGAGATGAAGATTTCATTTTTCAGCACGACCTGGCACCTGCTCACAGTGCCAAAACCACTGGTAAATGGTTTACTGACCATGGTATCACTGTGCTCAATTGGCCTGCCAACTCTCCTGACCTGAACCCCATAGAGAATCTGTGGGATATTGTGAAGAGAACGTTGAGAGACTCAAGACCCAACACTCTGGATGAGCTAAAGGCCGCTATCGAAGCATCCTGGGCCTCCATAAGACCTCAGCAGTGCCACAGACTGATTGCCTCCATGCCACGCCGCATTGAAGCAGTCATTTCTGCAAAAGGATTCCCGACCAAGTATTGAGTGCATAACTGTACATGATTATTTGAAGGTTGACGTTTTTTGTATTAAAAACACTTTTCTTTTATTGGTCGGATGAAATATGCTAATTTTGTGAGATAGGAGTTTTGGGTTTTCATGAGCTGTATGCCAAAATCATCCGTATTAAGACAATAAAAGACCTGAAATATTTCAGTTAGTGTGCAATGAATCTAAAATATATGAATGTTACATTTTCATCATGACATTATAGAAAATAATGAACTTTATCACAATATGCTAATATTTTGAGAAGGACCTGTATGTCTACTCATAAATCAATTTCAGATATCTGGAATGTCAGTGTGGTGAAGACGATTTTTATGTTAAAACGGCTTGCCATATATCCTAAGCAGTTAAAAGTTCCAACATCAGAAATATTGACGCTTGTGTTTTATGAAATCATATTTATAAAATCTGTAGTATAACACACTTCATCCCGATAATCGATCTGTGAACAACACACGGACACGTCCTGCTTCCTCCGCGGCATCAACTAGTCCCCTGATCATATTCTCTGTGTTCCAGTGTTAGTTCATTCAGGCCACCGTACAGGTAACATACCTGTAGGTTCTGATCTGATCTGGGTTTTCCAGCTGATATCCAGCAGTCTGAGCTGATGATCGATCTCTTCCTCCTAATGAACGATGTTTCTGAATATTTCTCCAGCAGCAGCAGTTAGTCGCTCTCTGATCAATTCTCTCAGATGATGAACCGAAGATGTTGTTACTGCAGACTCTGAAATATTCAGCTCACACAGCAAAAACCGACGATAAACAGAAGAAAACCTGGAAGCTAACGATGCTAGCGCCTTGTTGTTTACTTCCGCCGGATGTTTCACACGGACACCAGAAACAGTGACTCGCCCTTACATTCCGCCCCCACCTATAAGCATGTGTTTTTCTCCAGGTGATTTTTAGTTTAGAGTCATATTGCTTACATTAAAAATATATAGTTACAGTAGTTAATAAAAATAAAAGAAAGAATCAAAATAGCATACATTTAACATCAGGCAGCTTAAAACTAGTTAAAAGCCTGTCGACAACAGAATGAAGACAGTGCAAAGATGGAGGCCAATCTGGGGGCCCGGCTCTGAGGGATTTAGCCCCTCTGGTCTTAAACTGTGATCATGACACCATTAACAGCCTTTGACTGGATCTCACTGGGAGAAGAAGTATGGGGCACCAGAAGGTTAAAGACATAGGCTGGGGTCTTTGCAACATAGGGTTCTAAAAGTAAGGACTAACATTTAGAAATTAATCCTAAAACGCCAATGTAGCCAATGTAAAGACAAATGATTCAATTCAGTATTTCAGATTTATGCAATGCAGATATACAAATGTTGGATTAAATATAATTTGATGTTTCACATAACGTTAAAGCATGAGAAATATAAAAAAATAATTCTAACTAGATCAATAAATTAAATAATTTTGAAATTAGCATATTTTAATGGAGAACAATAAAAATCGAGAGGAGCCAGTTGAGGTGGCTCAGGCATCTATACCGGATGCCTCCTGGACGCCTTCTTCGGGAGGTGTTCCAGGCACGTCCCACCGGGAGGAGGCCCAGGGGACGGCCCAGGACACGCTGGAGGGACTATGTCTCTCGGCTGGCCTAGGAACGCCTTGAGCTCCCCCCGGAGGAGCTGGAGGAGGTGTCTGGAGAGAGGGACGTCTGGGCGTCTCTGCTGAGTCTGCGGAAGACGACGAGTACGAGTACAATAAAAATAATAACAATAGGCAAGGCAAGTTTATTTGCATAGCACGTCAAGACAATTCAACGTGCTTTAAATGATGAAAAAAGTACATTGCAGTGACAAAAAACAAAACGTACATAGCATTGGCATGATAAAGGCGCATAAAGAAACAGACTACAGGCTATAATAATGATGTTTTAGTTAATAGTTTAAATATAATACTATAATAATAATAATAATATACTCATTATGCAGCTGCATAATGAGTATATTAACCGCGGTTTGACACAGTTCATTTCGGTTTTCGGTATTCCAAAAATTATTCAGACGAATAAATTAAAGAAAGTCTCGGAGGAACGGTTTTCCTGGTTGATGATGGCAGCCCGAGAAGTGAAACAAGAGACCACTGGGTTCAGTCTAAATGATTTGGTCTTTAGACATAGAGTGCACAGTCCACTCGCATTGTAGGCTTATCAGTGGAGAGAATCAGAACCTCCTAAAATGTAATTAACAATGTTATATGTTTTCATAATAGATTATATGCAGCAGGGGAGCTGATCAAAAGAAATCTAATTTCTGCACAAGACAAATTGAAAACATTCTTTGACAGGCGTGCAGAGCACCGTGAATTTGAGATTGGAGATCAGGTTTTGGCATTGTTGCCCATTGTTGGTTCACCTTCTAAGACTGTTTAAGTGATCTCATCATTTGATAATTTTCCTCTTTAAAGGTGATAATTTTTTCCACAACAATCTTGCTGTTGGTTGGCAGGATCCCTCGACTGGTCATCAGGATTATTGGCATGCCAGGGCGTGATCAGCTTGGATCTGATCCCAGCCTCTTACCTCGCTTAGAAACTTAAAGAGAAGTGATGACTGACAGTCAAATCCACCAGACTCCAGTGCTTGGATCCAAGGGACAAACAACTTTTTCTTAATGGGTGATACCCTCATTCAGTTATTTAGATAGGTATATATGTATTTTCACCTGGGGAAAAGTAAGAGCTGAGTTTTTTCCTTTGGAAGAGGTCAAATAAGTCAGAGGAAATTCACTGAAGGAAATGACCCTTTTAGGCATTAAAGGACCCTCTATAAGGATAATTTAGAGGGATAGTGTGTTGGGGGTCTAGTGTGAAATGGCCAAAAATAAAACGCCAATGCCGTAGTTCAACTTTAGGTGGTAATTGTGGGATTCTTTGGAGAACAATGACAGAAAACAAAGAAACATTGATTTCTGGCAAGGCAAGTTTTTCTGTATGGCACATTTCAGCAACAAGACAATTGAACGTGCTTTACATCATGACAACATAAAAAAATACATGGCATCATAAAGGACGGTAAAGAAAAGTTGGACTGAGACTGAAAATTAATGATGGTTCACTTAAGTTTAAACATAACAATCAAAAACCAAGTCTACAGAAATTGGGTTTTAAACTTGATTTAAAACTCAATTCAATTTGTTTATATAATGCCAATTCACAACACGTCGTCTCAAGACACTTTACAAAGTCAGTTAAATCAAATCATACAGATTTCAAGTCAAAAGAACTCAGGTAGTCCGCATTTTTATTGTTGTCTAGGTTTGTTCCAGATAAGTAGATCATAAAAACTGAATGCTGCTTCTCCATGTTTGGTTCTGATTCTGAGGATGCAGAGTAAACTCGAACCAGGAGACCTGACTGATCTGGAAGGTTGATACAACAGAAAAAGATCTTTAATGTATTTTGGTGCTAAGCCATTTAGTGACTTATAAACTAACATAAGTATTTTAAAGTCTGTTCTCTGAGGTACAGGAAAGTGTAAGAACTTTACAACTGGGGTGATGTGCTCTACTTTCTTAGTTTTGGTGAGGATGCAGGCAGCAGCTTTTTGGATCAGCTGCAGCTGTCTAATGGATTTTTGAGGCAGACACTGTTGCAGTAATCAGTTTAACTAAAGATAAACACATGAATGAGTTTTTCAAGATCCTGCTGCGACAGACTAAAACAGTTTGATGTGAAGACTTTGCTGAGTAAAATAATGCGCATACATATACATACATACAAAAGTGGGGCGTGCAATATTATTTGGCCCCTTTACTTTCAGTGCAGCAAACTCACTCCAGAAGTTCAGTGAGGATCTCTGAATGATCCAATGTTGTCCCAAATGACTGATGATGATAAATAGAATCCACCTGTGTGTAATCAAGTCTCCGTATAAATGCACCTGCTCTGTGATAGTCTCAGGGTTCTGTTCAAAGCACAGAGAGCATCATGAAGACCAAGCAACACACCAGGCAGGTCTGAGATACTGTTGTGGAGAAGTTTAAAGCCAGATTTGGATACAAAAAGATTTCCCAAGCTTTAAACATCCCAAGGAGCACTGTGCAAGCAATCATATTGAAATGGAAGGAGTATCAGACCACTGCAAATCTACCAAGACCCGGCCGTCCCTCTAAACTTTCATCTAGAACAAGGAGAAGACTGATCAGAGACGCAGCCAAGAGGTCCATGATCACTCTGGATGAACTGCAGAGATCTACAGCTGAGGTGGGAGAGTCTGTCCATAGGACAACAATCAGTCGTATACTGCACAAATCTGGCCTTTATGGAAGAGTGACAAGAAGAAAGCCATTTCTCAAAGATATCCATAAAAAGTCTCGTTTAAAGTTTGCCACAAGCCACCTGGGAGACACACCAAACATGTGGAAGAAGGTGCTCTGGTCAGATGAAACCAAAATCAAACTGTTTGGTCACAATACAAAACAATATGTTTGGTGTAAAAGCAACACAGCTCATCACCCTGAACACATCATCCCCACTGTCAAACATGGTGGTGGCAGCATCATGGTTTGGGCCTGCTTTTCGTCGGCAGGGACAGAGAAGATGGTCAAAATTGATGGGAAGATGGATGGGGCCAAATACAGGACCATTCTGGAAGAAAACCTGTTGGAGTCTGCAAGAGACCTGAGACTGGGATGGAGATTTATCTTCCAACAAGACAATGATCCAAAACATGAAGCCAAATCTACAATGGAAATGGTTCACCAATAAACGTATCCAGGTGTTGGAATGGCCTAGTCAAAGTCTAGACCTGAATCCAATGGAGAATCTGTGGAAAGAGCTGAAGACTGATATTCATGAACGCTCTCCATCCAACCTCACTGAGCTCCAGCTGTTTTACAAGGAAGAATGGGCAAGAATTTCAGTCTCTCGATGTGAAAACTGATAGAAACAAACACCAAGACTTGCAGCTGTAATTGGAGCAAAGGGTGGCGCTACAAAGTATTAATGCAAGGGGGCTGAATAATATTACATGCTCCACTTTTCAGTTTTTTATTTGTTAAAAAAGTTTGACACATCCAATAAATTTCATTCCACTTCATGATTGTGTCCCACTTGTTGTTGATTATCACAAAAAATTTGAATTTTATATCTTTATGTTTGAAGCCTGAAATGTGGCAAGAGGTTGAAAAGTTCAAGGGGGGCGAATACTTTCGCAAGGCACTGTAGATACATACATATACAGTACAGACCAAAAGCTTGGACACACCTTCTCATTCAAAGAGTTTTCTTTATTTTCATGACTATGAATATTGTAGCTTCACACTGAAGGCATCAAAACTATGAATTAACACATGTGGAATTATATACTGAACAAAAAAGTGTGAAACAACTGAAAATATGTCTTATATTCTAGGTTCTTCAAAGTAGCCACCTTTTGCTTTGATTACTGCTCCACACTCTTGGTATTCTGTTGATGAGCTTCAAGAGGGAGTCACCTGAAATGGTTTTCCAACAGTCTTGAAGGAGTTCCCAGAGATGCTTAGGACTTGTTGGCCCTTTTGCCTTCACTCTGCGGTCCAGCTCACCCCAAACCATCTCGATTGTGTTCAGGTCCGGTGACTGTGGAGGCCAGGTCATCTGGCGCAGCACAACATCACTACTGTACTGTATCCACCTCCTGCACAACACAACTGATGGTCCCAACCCCATTTATAAGCCTTGAAATCCCACTTATTAAACCTGACAGGATACACCTGTGAAGTGAAAACCATTTCAGGTGACGACCTCTTGAAGCTCATCAACAGAATACCAAGAGTGTTTGGAGCAGTAATCAAAGCAAAAGGTCCTGGCTGCCCCATCTGTCTCTCTTTTAAGTATTTTTAAATTTCTTATCATATCTTTATGTTTGTTGTTTTTTATTTTCAAATCTGAATATTAGTATAGAGAAAAGGGTAATTCTAATTCATCAGTTTCCCTTTTGGTCCAAATAGTAAGATTTGCTTTGAAAAATAAAATGTGATGGTCCTCAGCTGAGCAGTCCAGCAATACAGCTGTAAACCAGGACATTATAAACCCATCGATTAAACAATAAATAAGATAAGGACAAACAAAGTCATGCCCACCTGTTCTTTTATATGAACCTGACCAATATTTTTTTGAGTTTTGAAAAGTGGTCTGAAGGAGTTGGCAAGGGTATCTTTTGAAACAGAGAAGTTTGGGTAAAATATAAATTTCAGATATTTATTCTACCTATTGTTAAAATTGGTTGTGGAATCTAACGATCAACTAATGTGCTATAACTCGGACAAGATCTGTATCTCCAAATATTTAAATTGATCGACTCAATTAAACTGACTTGTATCAGAGATGTGGTTTGTTCTTTCATTTGCACTTTGTAAGATTAAAGCAGATTTAGTACTGTTTATTTTATAACCTTAAATTTGACTAAATCTTTCTACTGAACGTAGCAGAGCAGGGGTTGATTCTTTAAAATGTGACATCATTAGAATCACATCGTCAGCATACAAAGCTATTCTGTGTTCTGTTGGGCCCACCTTTATTCCCCTGAACTAAGGCTGCAGAAGGATTCCATGGCAAGGGTGACAGAGGGCACCCCCGTCTACAAACTTTACTGATTTTTATTGGTTTGGACACATTTGTGTTGGTAATGACTTTGGCTGTAGTGTTTTTATATATTATTTAAACCCATTTCATAAATTTACTTTCACATCCAATGTTCTCCAAGAACGGTGAATAGGACCATTTGACTTTTTCAAAAGCTTTGTCAGCATCTAATGATAGAAGTACTGTGTCAAATCCTCCATTATTTATATAAATGATGTTTATTATGCTCTTTACAGTATGAAACCTGTCTACCCCATTATACATCGGTTTTAATTTTTATCTATAATATTTGATGACAGTTTTTCAAAGCATTTTTGCCAAAAGTTTACATATTATTTTCAGGTCTGAATTTAACAGGCTTATGGGCCTCATGTTTTCGCATTTCTTAGTTTTTTCTAGCTAAGGGAGCTTTATTGATTAAAGGTAGTAGAGTCCCTTCTCAAAATATTTCTAGATCATATCAAAAATAAGTGTTAAGAATATGTAATAACCACCAGGGGATTATGTACATGTTGCGACATCAGACACTTTAAAGTAAGTTTATCTCTGTTACTTTTTACGGCCATTTATCTCCATATTTGAGGAAAACCCATAAGCACAATAAAAACACAATGACTTGCCTTTGTTCTAGAACAAGGGTAGGAAATGGTTTGTTCACAGGTAACAAAAAATAAAAAAAACAGGATATTTTTTGTAGAAAAATCATAATAGTAATGGGTCACATTTCCTCTGTTTGTCAAACAAAGACAATTCTTTCTATAAAAGTTTGTTAAATATTCTAAGTTTTTTTACTAAACTTGTCTGATCTCTTTATTTATGGCAGTGAATGATTTACCACATAACGGCCCTGGTATAAAAAGAGCAACGCTCATTTCTCATTGTCTCTAAAACTACATCAAACGCCACCAGGTTTTTTTTTTCCTTAAATCCCTTGCAAGAGGAAGCTTTAATGTTCACAAAACAACCCCCCAAATGAGTTTGGCACAAATACTTTTAGTTTTACAACAATTTAAACACATGAAAATACATTTAAAGGTCCCTTAGACATGGCTGACTCTGTGAACAAAACAGTACAAAAAGCACCTTCCTTTTGCAGCACCCCACCTGTCTTATATCATTACAAAACTACAGACACTCACCTTTCAAACAAGGCCTAACTCGTCTAGCACCTTCTCTGGTGATGTCATTTGTGTGTAAAGCTCAAGCATTGTGGGTGCATTCTGGTGTGCAGAGTGGTCTGTTAGCTGTTAGCTCCAAGTGTTGTGTTATTTCTGGATAAATAAGAAGTTTTGTACAACATTTAGTGAACCAGTGATATGAAAATGGAATATTCTTCATCGATCAAGATGATGATGAAGGTTATGATGATGGTTAGCTTCGGAGGGGAGGGGGCTATTTCATGAGTAAGTTATGCTGTTTCTTCTTATTTCTGGCTGATTCATATTACATGTCTGTTATTTCAAAAACTTTGTATTTACTGTTGTGTAGGACATATGTTGTTGTAGTAAATCTGTAAACAACAATCTCCCCTCTGCTCCAAAACAACGAGGCTACATGGCTGTTTCTATGAGACTGTTTCCAAACAAGGAATCCGACTTAGGTTTCCACAACCACAACATGTAAAAACACTATAGAGGGATAAAGTTAAGGACAATGAGCAGTATGGAGGTGTGTAAAACGATGCATGCAACCCATCAACATATAGACAGTTTTTCATTGATAATTCACATTTGTATACATAGTTTTCCATATAATATCATTTCTGCACATTTGTTTACAGTATGTCATTGATTATTCTTTTTTTATCTACAATAAAACTCCACCAGTTGGAGACAAAAGGATACAATTTAGTTAGATTTCTTTTCGTTATATTGATTTTATGCTGTGCACAATGGTATATTTTGATGATAAACAGGGCAAATGTCATGACCAAAACTATATCATATGCAGGAGTACTAGAATGGAAATCAGCACTTTTATTTGACCAGATTCCCTTTTATGAAATGAAAGACACATTTGGCACATCTTTGGCACATTTGGCAAAATTGTGCCAAAATACCAGCTCTGCCTGGCACATTGCCCACTAAAACGTAACAAATATGCTTCAACTGATTCAGTCCAAATTCCACTGGAAAAATGTTATTTTACGTTTGTACCAAACGTTTGCAATCAGATTTATAACTATGGAGCTAAACCTCATTTATTACAGATATGTAATTTCAGGCAGAAATTGCTCTAAAACCCCACAGGACTTAACGGGTTAAATATTCTAAAGTTTTTTACTACACACATGTGTGGTAAGTTTATATCTGGTGGTGAATGATTTACCACACTGTTCACAAATATGTGGCTTTTCGCCTGTATGAGTTCTGATGTGAATAGTCAAATTATATGGTGTGGATAATCTTTTTCCACAGGTCACACATGAGAAACGCTTCTCACCTGTATGAGTTCTAATGTGACTATTTAAACTACTACTGTTAATGAAAGATTTTTCACACATTTTGCAAGTGTAGGGCCTCTCTCCTGAGTGAGTTCTCATGTGTGCAGTTAGGTCAGGTTTTCTAAGGTAACCTTTTCCACAGGTCAAACATGAGAAAGGCTTCTCACCTGTGTGACCTTTCATGTGTGCAGTCAGGGAATGTTTCATAGTGAAACCTTTTCCACAGGTCAAACACGAGAAAGGCTTTTCACCTGTGTGAGTTCTCATGTGACAAGTCAAATTACTGTTGTTAATGTAAGATTTACCACACACTTTACAAAAATAAGGCTTCTCCCCTGTGTGAGTTCTCATGTGACAAATCAAATTAGTATTGTTAATGTAAGATTTACCACACACTTTACAAAAATAAGGCTTCTCCCCTGTGTGTGTTCTCATGTGTGCAGTCAGGAAAGATTTCATAGTGAAACCTCTTCCACAGATCACACATGAGAAAGGCTTCTCACCTGTGTGAGTTCTCATGTGACAAATTAAACGACTACGATTTCGAAAAGATTTTTCACACAACTCACAAGAATAAGGCTTCTCTCCTGTGTGAGTTGTCATGTGTTCGGTAAGGGAAGATTTCCTAGTGAAACCCTTTCCACAGGTCACACATGAGTAAGGCTTCTCACCTGTATGAGTCCTCATGTGGCTATTTAAATTACTACTGTAAACAAAAGACTTGTCACACATTTTGCAAGCAAAGGGCTTCTCACCGGTGTGAGTTCTCATGTGACAAGTCAAATCATAATGGTCTCTATAAGATTTTTCACATACCTGACAAGAAAACGGCTTCTCACCTGTGTGAGTTCTCATGTGTGCAGTGAGGTCAGGTTTCTTATGGTAGCTTTTTCCACAGGTCAAACATGAATAAGGCTTCTCAACTGTGTGAATTCTCATGTGACAAATCAAATGGCTATGACGTCGGAAAGATTTTTCACAGAACTCACAAGAATGAGGCTTCTCACCTGTGTGAGTTCTCATGTGTTCAGTCAGGGAAGATTTCCTAGAGAATCCTTTTCCACAGTTGACACATGAGAAAGGCTTCTCTCCTGAGTGAGCTCTCCTGTGAAAAACCAACTGACTACGATCTCGAAATGGTTTTGCACACAACTCACAAGAATACGGTTTCTCACCTGTGTGAGTTCTCATGTGTTCAGTTAGGGAAGATTTCCTAGTAAAACCTTTTCCACAGGTCACACATGAGAAAGGCTTCTCTCCTGTATGAGTTTTTATGTGCAAGGTTAACATTTGTCGAGTAGTGAAACATTTGCCACATACTTTACATAAGGGTAATTTCTTTTTATGCCCTATTAGTTTTGAGTTGTCCACATTATCACTTTGTTTTCTGGGTTTTTTGCGTCTTCTCTCTGGCTTTAGATCTTTCACTGTATTTGATCCAGAGTCTTGCTGAGTGTTTCCTTGTTGATGTTGGTTTTTATCTTCAGGGCAGGTTGAACAAAGCAGATGATTCTTGATAGTTTCTGGTTCACTGGAGTCTTTTTGATCAGTAGGAGTCAGAATAAAGGAATCAGTCTCCTGCTTCACTAAAAGTTGCTCTTCATCCTGAAAGATGCAGAGTTGAACTTGTTCTTCTTTAATTGGCCAAGGTTCTGGTTCCTCTTTTGTCTCAATCATCTGCTGTGGTTCAGGTTCCTTCTGTTCCTCTTTAATAGGTACAGGATTTGGTTCCTCCTTTGTCTCAATCATCTGCTGCAGTTCTGGTCCATTGTAGAATATTTCCTCATAATCAATGGTCACCATAGAGGTGTTGGTTTCCTGCTTCAATAAAAGCTGCCTGTCGTCCTCAAAGATGCACAGTTCAACCCGTTTCTCATTAATTGGTTGAGGTTCTGGTTCCTCTTTTGTCCCAATCATTGGCTGTGGTTCTGGTTCCTCCTGTTCCTCTTTTAATTCCCCAATGTCTGATATATTTTGATCCAGAACAGAGTTCCTCTCTTTGGTTATGAGATATTGACCAGCAGCAACCTCCCATGTAGTAACAGACATGATGCTGTAGAAGACCTGAGGGAATGAAGAACAGTAGAACAATGTTAACAGTTTTTACAAAAGTGTTTTTAGAGATATAGAGAAAACACTGGACATTGACATTATTTTCATTTTATTTTTTACAGAAATGTATACAAGTTGCCTTTATAATCAGTCATGCGTTTAACTAAAAACTGATGGTATGAGGTGCCCTGGGATAGGGCAGAAAGATAAATATTCCACACTGAAATATTTTGGGTCATCGAATTTTTAAACAGAGGAAATAAAAAGTCTTTAATATCTACTGTATGTGCCTGGAAAGAGTAACAAAACCTTTACACAGGCTTTTGGACAACAGAGAACCACAGTGAGAACTTTTATTAACAAATTTTGTAAAGCAGCGTAGAACCTTCCTAGGAGCGGCCAGCCTACCAAAATTAATCCAAGAGTGTATTGAGAATTCACCTGGGAGGTCATAAAAGAACCCAGATCAACATCTAAAAGTCTGCAGACCTCAGTTAAGGTCAGTGTTCATGATTTATTAATAAGAAAGAGACTAGGCAAAAATTGCATGGGAGAGTTTCAAGGTCAGAACCACTGGAGACCAAAAATAACACAAAGGTCTGTCTCATTTTTGCTTAAAAACATCTTGAGATAAAATGGATGTCCTGATGCTAGAAGTCATGTAGGCCTCAGCTTAGGGCCCCGGCAAACTACATAAAACCATAGGTACAAAATGGTTACTTTCAAGTTCTTCTAGATTTGAAATTTGAGGATCAAATAAATGCAGCACTTAAATCCAGTTTTCATCACCTTAGAATCCTTTGCAAGGTGAGTAATTTTATTTCACAATTATTGCACATTCAGTACTCCAAAGAGGAAGGTTGTACTATACTCTACTGAGCACTAAAACAGGGATCATGTTTCTTCTATTTTAGCTTCCCTTCATTCTTCCCTGTTGAATCCATCATTTGATTTAAAATTGTTCTTCTCACATATAACCTCCTAATAATCAAGCTCCATCATACATTTGAGATCAGGGCCCGTATTCTCAAAGATTTCCCGAGTCCTCTCAGAAAGCTCCTAATTCCTGCCAAGGACTCGTAGCTTAAGAGTGATTCAGTTCGCTGCCGAGAGCGACTCTGAGTGAGGAGATGGGAGAAAATCCAATCTTAGTGAGGAGGTGTGGCTGACCCCGATGCTAGATATGATGTTGTCTTCAAAAAGCTGCGATTGGTTGTTACAAGACAAAAAAAAAAAAGAAAAAGAAATATACTCCTAGTAATCAATGGATCATAGAATTTGAATGGATTAAGAAATTGTAAATAATGATGATGAATCTTAGCAAAATTAAATTAATTTTCACACAGCATTACCTCATCTGGCACTATAGGAGGCGGTTGCCTCTCTAGTAGCTCTGTAGCTTTTTTGCTCTTTTTATCTGTTAGACCTTTTTCAATTTATCACCTTTTCACTACTCCTCATTGAACCTTAACGTGGTGGAGGGGTTTGAGTACTCGAAGGATCCTAGAGGCTATGTTGTCTGGGGCTTAAAGGCCCCTGGTAGGGTCTCCCATGACAAAGAGCGATACAAGACGCCTTCATAAGGACCACAAAATCGAGGCACGTGACGTTGCCCGGTACGGCGAACCATGAGGGACCGGTGCAAACAGGATCGGGCAGCGGACGAAGGTGGAGACCTTGATGACCTGATTCCTGGATGCTTAGGCTGGCTCTAGGGACGTGGAATGTCACCTCCTTGGGGGGGAAGGAGCCTGAGCTTGAGCGGGAGGTCAAGAGATATTGACTAGAAATAGTCGGGCTCGCCTCCACACACAGCTTGGGCTTTGGAACCAACTCCTTGAGAGGTTGGATGCTCTTCTACTCTGGAGTGGCCGCGGGGAGAGGCAGCGAGGTGGGGTGGGTTTGCTTGTTGCGCCCCTGCTCAGCCGTCTCGTGTTGGGGTTTACCCCGGTGGATGAGAGGGTCGCATCTCTGCGCCCTGACTGTCGTTTCGGTCTACGGGCAGACCCTACGCAGGAGGTCGATAAGTGACCTCATTATGCTCCCTAGCAAATTGAAGCCTTTATTTCCGGTTAGCCTCACTGATGAATGGTTTTCTTAAGGCTACACAGCTGTTCAGTGCCAATCCCTTGAGTTCCCTTCGCATTGTGTGTGTGGAAATGCTCTTACTTTTACTATTAAACATAACCCGGAGTTCTACTGTTGGTTTTCTTCGATTTGATTTCACTAAACGTTTAAGTGACCACCAATCACAATCATTCAGGATTTTTTTCCAACCACATTTCTTCCTCGAAGACGATAGGTCCCCACTATCCTTCCAGGTTTAATAATATGTTGGACAGTTCTTAACCCAGTTTTGGTAGTTTGTGCAATCTTCTTAGATGTTTTCTCTGCTTGATGCCAATGATATGACCCTTCTGAAACAGACTGACATCTTTTCCACGACCATGGGATGTGTCTTTAGACATGGTTGTTTAAGAAATGAGAAGCAACTCATTGGTCCTGTTGGAGTTAAATAACTTGTTGGCAGCTGAAACATAATCCCCCATGCAGTAATTATCCAATGGGAGGCTCGTACTTATTTGCTTAGTTAAATCCAGGTGGCAGTGTATTTTGGCTGATCACTATATTGCATAAAGATATTAACAGTTGGGTTTCACTCCCAGAAGGAACCAATCCCTGATTCAATATTAGACGAGGAATAAGGCAAGGCTGCAGTCCCTCTCTTCTTCTGTTTAATTTACTCACTTTTCAGCTGAAATCCTCTCCGGTTCAAGAATTATATATCAATGAAATCAATATTAATCAGTCAATTAGCAGATGACACAACATTATTTTTAAAAAATAAAGCCCAAATTCCAATTGCTTTGAAAGCGATCAAACCGTTCTCTGAGGCTTCAGGTCTACACATGAATATTGATAAATGTGAGTTCATAAGATCCACGGCACAGTGGATCTTAAACACTGTTTAATATTCCAGTCAAAAAAAGTCTGTTATTTAGGAATCTGCATTAAAAATTCATCAATTTCCAGAAACAATACATTTTCAAAATGTCGTCAACAAAAACAAAAAATTTTAAACTATTGGCTACAAAGAGATAAGACCATATATGTTTTTGGAAGAACGATGCTAAAGAAAATAGCTAGAATAATATATCTGGTGCAATATGTAATTCTTTCTTCTAAAATTATAAAAGAATTAAATAAATTAACTTTTGATTTTATTTGGAAACATTTCAATCACTATGTTAGAAAAAATAATCAACTCAACAGTTACAAAGAAGGGGGTGTTGTGGCCATTTATGTTGAATTTTGTAAATCATAAGTTTTATTTAGGTTTAGGTGGTTAGAATATATTTCAGTTTGTTTGGAACTATGATATGAAATTAATTGTTGGGAATTATTATGATTTCTTTGGTAACTTTTAAGCCCCTCCCATTAATTTAAGAGATTCAAAAAACATTGGGGCGTGTGGCTCGGGTTCTTTGTTTGCCAAATGTCCGGTGTGATGACGGGAGGTTTTTTACAATGATTTTTTGACCACTTTTTGACCTTGCAAGTTGAGTTTAAGCCAAATTCACATCAAAGAAGATCTAAACAATAAGTACAACACCAATTTCCCAGTCCAAGAATTTAGGAATGTTGTAAATAATATTCCAAGAGCATTATTCTATTTAAGCAAAGGCTGTTTTAAAAAGATCCAAATTCCCAAACTCAAAAATCTTATTACTGATAGAGTGAATATGCTAAAGGATAAATGTAATAATATCATTTTGAGAAAAAAGTTAATAAATATTCAATATCCTAATCCAATTAAAAGATCCTATTTCTTAAAAGAAGATTATACAAAAAGTGAGATTTATGTTATCAGAACTGCATATCTCAAATTTCCTATTCCACTTAAATATAAAGAGGCCACTTTAAAACAAAAATGATATTTATCCATCCGATCAATTCATTAGATCTAGATTCAAATTTGATGTAGACAATCGTCATCTGTGTGAGCACGAAGAAGAATCAACTGAACATTTATTCTGTCATTGTAATATAATTCAAAATCTATGGAAATCATGGTTGGTTTTGTTCCAGATCCATAAATGTAGGTGTCTTCTCTACCTCTGATGTAAAATTTGGAATGATAATTTAATTATAATTTAAATGTATTATTATTATTAAACATTATTATTATTATTGCAAAAGTCTTTAAAAATGTCGTCTTACCACCCCTTCTCTTTGGTTGCATTTAAAAATGAATTAAATTTGCTTACTCTATCTTTAAAAAAATATCAATCATGAAGGCAAAACATTTTTGTAACTTTCTCTTGGGGTGTGATTCTTAACAACCCCTTAAAGCATTTACTATGTACTTATAAAAATTCTGCTGTTGTGAATATTGTTATACTCTCTCTATTGTTTGGTTCCCTGACCGTTCCTATAGTTATTTCGATTTTCAATATAGGTATTTATTATATAAAATATATAAATTTAACTTGTTTCATCACATTCTATACACTTTTATACCTCAATAGAATGCCAAGATCCAATATCATATTCATGTACATATATTTTCTTACATTTGGACTCAGATATTTTTGACACATTGATTGTGAAAGTATTCTTTTATGTTATTTTACCATTTCTTTTCTATAACTCCCCCGTTTTTGGTGGAGATGGGCATGTTTTATTCATTATGAAATCATATTTATAAAATCTGTAGGATCATCCACCCCATCCAAACAATCGAGCTGTGAACAAAACACGAACACGTCCTCTTTCCTCCGCGGCATCAACTAGTCCCCTGATCATATTCTCTGTGTTCCAGTGTTAGTTCATTCAGGCCACCGTACAGGTAACATACCTGTAGGTTCTGATCTGATCTGGGTTTTCCAGCTGATATCCAGCAGTCTGAGCTGATGATCGATCTCTTCCTCCTAATGAACGATGTTTCTGAATATTTCTCCAGCAGCAGCAGTTAGTCGCTCTCTGATCAATTCTCTCAGATGATGAACCGAAGATGTTGTTACTGCAGACTCTGAAATATTCAGCTCACACAGCAAAAACCGACGATAAACAGAAGAAAACCTGGAAGCTAACGATGCTAGCGCCTTGTTGTTTACTTCCGCCGGATGTTTCACACGGACACCAGAAACAGTGACTCACCCTTACATTCTGCCCCCACCTATAAGCATGTGTTTTTCTCCTGTTAGGAATAACCTTTATTAATATGAGTCATAGCTGTTTTTCCCTTTTATACTATAGTGAAATAAAATATAAGTTCTAATGTTTCCCTTCTGTTACAACAGGATAAGAAGCTCATAGACACACAGTACAAGAATAAATGGCCCAAGGTTTGTCATAAATGACCTGAGGCACTGGGTTTGATGGTGGAGCAACCGGTATAACTGGTTTGATTAGAAACCTACAGCACACTGAGATTAAGTATGTACACCCGCTACTACACAATCTAACAGTTAGACACCACAATGGTGACACATAGTCTACTGATAATCACTGAAGGAGGAAACATCCATTGCATCAGAGTACCAGATATAAAACTACATGTGACCTTCTATCGAGGCTCTTCGTCATCCTCTAACAGACGGAGACGGTCCGAGACGGAGCCTCAGAGCTGATCTCTGTAATCATTCCTCTGCCTTAATTTAGATTAAAAGAGCTAAAAGTTAGAAACTGTTTGAGAGTCGTTCCTTTAAGAGTCTTTAGATAGAGTGGTGACTGTTACTGTATGGAGTTAAATTTGTCTCAATATTATTCAATCAAACAAAAAACTAATCTCAATCAAAAAATATTAAGTTGTGATCAAAACTTTCAGAGTTTTTTCTCACAAAGAGAAAAAAGTTATTTGCAAAACATAAACTTTTATTTGCAAAACATAAACTTTTATTTGCGCATGTCAAAAATCTTTGGTTACGAGTCTCGCTTTTTTGGTTTTGACGCTCTCTGTTTTTGGTTGAACTCAACGAATTTTGAGTTCTGGAAACATGAACATCCTGGGCGGGGCCTAAAGACGAACGATGTAAGACGTTTCCCTATTGGTTAGCGCTGACTAAAGCCGCAGACTCTGATCCCCCGCATCTCTGAACTTCTGCTCCAACTGCAGAGCTTGCAGCGTCGCTTCAGTGAGGAGACATCAACTCTACAGAAGAAAACTGCGGTCAAGTGAGCCGACAGTCAGAAATACGCGGTGACGTCAGCCGACACTAGCTCTCTCTTAAAGATTAGCGTCACGCATACAAGGTTCATTACGGTAAAGGAGCAGAAAGGACCCGATCCTGGCAACGGTTGAGAAAATAAGTGGAAAACAGAAAAGTAACCTACAGAACATTTATATTAATTACATTTTTACAACTTTCACATTCATGTTTTATGTAAAAGAATAAATATTTAATATTTTACTGTACAGTTTTGGAGAAATATCTTGTCAAAATACCTCAAAATGCTCAACCATTATATGCATTGGTCCCACTTTCAGGAATTTATTTCTCCAAAACCATGAGAGGTGACAACACAATCTCTTCAGATTATATTAGAGGATTATCTATATTATAACCAGAATTAGTATTTCATAATTTCACTGTAGGTTTCTGGAGAAATACACAACTACCCCAAGTGTAATTAATATAAATGTTCTGTAGGTTACGTTTCTGTTTTCCTCTTATTTGCTCAACCGTTGCCAGGATCGGGTCCTTTCTGCTCCATTACCGTAATGCACCTTGTATGCGCGACACTAATCTTTAAGAGAGAGCTGGTGTCTGCTGACGTCACCGCGTATTTCTGACTGTCGGCTCACTTGACCGCAGTTTTCTTCTGACCGCGACCCGGTCCCGGATAAAGAGGAAGACGACAAGTATGAGTACGAGAGTAGATCATTCAGAGCCGTTATAATCTTGCTGACGAATACCACAAACATTGTTATGGAACCAGATGATTACGAGGGAGCAGCTTTATCAGGGCCAAACAGAAACATTTGTAGGGAAGATCCAATGTCCTTCAACCTGATTTTGACTTTATTTAACCCTATCATGGCACATATTATGTATGGAAAGAAATAAAAGGTATAATTGGCAGCACTGACACCGGATTATTTTAAGGGTAACCCCTTGAAATGTACCATCTACATTTTGAGAGGGTCCTTGCAGAACAGGAGATGTTCTGTAAAACGAATCAAACAAATATGAAAAAAAAATCACACAGGAATACCCACAACATTCTCAGGAATACACACGCACACAAACACACACTCTCACAACCACATAGTCACACACAACCACAATCACAACCACCAGCATAGCAACTGCATGACACACATCACAAGACACAAAATAAGACAACATACAGATGCAGAGTTCAGGCGCACATCTCTGTGAGGATTAAGTCCAGAATAAATGAACCTTTGTTCTTACTGAAAGCAAGAGAAAGACGTTTTACAATAAAGTAAATATGAATAACAGTGATACAGTAAGTGAGGCAAAGTATTCAAGCTGATGAAGCTTTAAACTGAAATGCAAAACGTCTCATTTTCCTAATTCTTGGTGTAAAACACAAAAAGATAACTGATCACTATTTCTCAGGCCATATTGTGAATTAAATTGGATTAAGTATTTCTAAATACAGAGTATTTCAAAGTTTGAGGGGATGAAGATTAGTTTCTGTGGCACGGTCATAAATAACATCAGCGTGTTCTAGGATCAGCAGCACCAGTTGTGTGAAAACTCTTTTACGAGCTGGAAGGGAAAAACATTCTCAGAACGATAATGTGACAATTTTAAGGCAACAGGCTTTCAAACAATTTTAAATTTAGGATTTTAACTTGACCAGTTAGACTCAGATTTGATCTGACACCAAAGGATGATTTGTTAAAAACTTTACAACAAATAATTGCAGTAATTAAACATGGAAAAACTTTCACTCATTTAAGACTTTCAGCAGGAGGAAAAATGCTGTTAACTTTATATAATTTGAACAGAATAAATCTACCATTGCCTTCTGACAAGATTAAAATTAATGTCCTATGTTTAAAACTTGGTTTTCACCAAAAGTGGTAGATGCATTAATTGATAGAGTTGATTTAATTGATGGAATTAAAAGCAATAAAATGCCAGGCGAATTGTACATACCGATTTATGTCACGTCAAATTTATTTATATAACACTTTCCAGCAACAAGGCACTCAGGACGCTGTGCATAACGAGGAACATTGCAGTGATGCAAAATCAAATAACAGAGGTAAGAATAGAATGATGGATAAGAAAATGAAAGGAAAGTTGGACTGAAAACTTAACTAATAATGTTTAGATGTCAGAATCATTATTTATGCATAAATAGGTTTATTGAGGTAGACAGAAGTACAAATTAATTTTTCAACTTTCACTACTTGATGCTGCAAAAAGGGTAACAAGAGGTCAAGTATCCATAGTTTTTGTGTCAGACCACCAGGTGCTACAAAGGTAGGCTATACTTTCCTTTTTCTGAATTAAATGATTCTGTTTATAACTAATCTATTTGCTTTTTATCTTCTTTTACTCCTTAATAAGCTGGTACACAGCAAGACTGCAATGTCATTTATCTGTGTCTTCTTTGTATATAATAATAATGTAAATAACAATGTACAAATATGATTATGTGTTGTGAAATCAAGATGCCAAAGAAAGAAAAATGCTGATTTCACTACCCAAGTTTGTGATTTCTTGTTCATGTTAATTTGTTGTACTGGGATGACTGTATGATCTAACCTGTTATTTTCAGGCATTGTCCGTCACAATACTCATGATTTCTCTGGAAAGGTTGATGAACAGTCGTCCCACTATATTGCCTGATGATGTGAGCGATAACCCTAAACATTTATTTTTCTCCTGGGTGAAGAAGGCCTGAAAAGGTGGCTGGGACCAGCCTGACTAATGGGTCCATTGATACATTATTACTTAGAACATGAGATCTCTGGGGTTCAGGAACAATAGGAATCCAAAGATTGTGTTTGAGGGTTGAAAACGTGTGGTTGAGAAGAGTGTGACAGGAATGAATGAAGGTCCAAGGTATGAATGATGAATGATGTGGGCCGTATGAGTGAAAGGTTCATGGAGCGAATGTTTTAGTTTCTGTGAGCTCATTATTTTTTCTGGGTTTTGATTCATAGTTGTGTTCAGACAACTAATGAACATTTTGGAGCGCACCAAGTTTAGATTTTCATGAAACCAGGTACTGGAACATTTCCTGTTCCCAACAAGCCCTAAAGGAAACTGTTAGTAATTTTATGGATTCTGACAACAGAGTGAAAGGATGTAGAGATGCTTGACACTTTCACCACGTCAGCTGAGAGAGATAATCACACAATCAAAAAACGATTGGCAAAGTAATACAAAAATGAAGTGCGCTGAAGATGCACTGCCCTTGGTGATGTTTTACATCAGATCATCACCCACTGAGCTCATGGGTTTAACTCTCTATCAGCTGCTGACAGGAAGAACCATACCCTGACCTTTCACCTCCTCTCTTCAGTCAGGGTGTGAACCCAGTCTGGATTCACAGAGAAAACAACTGACATGTTCAAAGATTTAAATCTGTTGTAAAGTTTTTGTCTCATAAAACACAGGAGGCTCTAACCAAAGAACCAACAGGAGAAACAAACTCTGGATGAGGACAAAACTAAGGTCAGCAGGTCATAAAGCAGGAAAGGAGAGACGTCCTCCGAAGGAAACCTCAGAGAAAACAGAAAGCACCTGAAGAAGAACATATGAATAGGTTCGATTGGATATCTTTTGACTTAACATTTCATTTCCAGCTAACACATCAAAAAATGTGCTTGTTGAATTAAATTAATTTATTCCAGTAACCATAACGTCAAAAGGTGAGATTAACTCATCTTTTTGATTTCAACTAACAAAATACAATTATGTGGAACCTGTTTCATAAATGCTGAGTGGTCTGGGTTACTTTAACAGAGGGAACGTGATAAAGATATAAACAATAAAAATTACATTTGTTGGGTTAAAGTTTGAAGGAGGATGTCCTGGTAAATTTGAAATAAGGTCACAAAAATCACAGAGAGGAGAAGGATTTCTAAAGTAAAACTGTGTGAATAATGAAAAAAAAAAAAGTTTATTTCTGTGAATGTGGAAAATTGTGGAATAAACTGCATGAATTGTTAAAGGAGTGTTCAACTATTTAATCAATTCAAATAACTTCATGAATAGAAATTATAACTTCCCATGTGCTTCTGGGTTATTTATTTATAGATGATGATGTTTTTAACTTAGATTGTAAATTAACTTGATACAAGGCCATGAACATTTACTTGTGCTGAACAGAACTGATTTATGGGTAATAATTGCTTTAATAATTAATAATAATTGCTATTGACAGGGCATCCTGGATGGAGAGAGAGACCAGGGCACATCTTTCCTGTCCAAACACCGATTGGCCTACTTCGTCAGGGGGAACCTTTCAGAAGATGTGTTTTTAAATTTGATATGTCTGCTAGAATACAAACTGCTTCCTGTTAGAACCGATTCTAATCTTTTAAATGACACCAAGGTAAAAGAGGAGAGACAGCTGAAGGCTGTGTAAACGGGATGTTGAAATAATTTCTTGTCAAATTACAATAGCTATGGATATGATCCTAGCAAAAAGGAAAAAATAAGGGTTGTGTGATGTTTTTGGAGAGGCTTGTTGTTCTTTTATTCCCGAAAATTACAGCACCTGATGGATCTCTAACGAAGGCCCTAAATGACTTGCAATCACTATCCGTTGAATTAAAATCGCATTCAGGAATCAATGAACAATTCACAAACATTTTTGAGACGTGGTTTTGAAAATGGGGAAACCTACTGGTGAGTATATTCACTTCATTGAATGTTGTGCTGATCGCAGGTTCTGTTTGCTGTTGTGCAACGTGTATTCGAGCTCTCATCCTCAGGTGTATTGATCGTGTGATTGGTTCCAGTGATACCAGAGGTTTGAGATTACCAGAATATCAAATGGATGTGGTGCCAGAGCCCACACTGATGTTGTCCACTGAATATTTAAGCACAAGTGATGATGTGGATCTCATGGAACCAAACCAAAGTGTTGGAGAAATGATGATACTGTCCTGGGAGGAGGAAGACCAGACGACTGCAATAGATAATTGAACAGGGTTTACGATTCAGGGTCTACAGTATACTAATACACATTGTGCTGCTTATTTCCGCTGTGCTTCTAGCTTTTTATTATTTTTGTTGTTTTAAATTTTCCAACAGGGTATTATCATCTATTTGTGATGTTTTCATCATTTAAATTTCAGACACACATGACAGGTCTGTTCTATGGGAAACAGAGGGGGTCCACACACTGAGGGCTGCAGGCAGTTACCAGAGAGATGGTACTCCGTTTGGGGGACGGAGTTACGGGACGGACGGAAGGAACTGCCTCCCGTATTCTAGCTTAGGTCCATATGCACCAGACACATTGATTGATGTGAGGTGGGTTTTTCCCACCTCAACAGGTGGATTGTTATGGATGTATGATTCTGTGGCCTTTTCTAATCATCTCTTTGCTGCCTTAATTAAATATATCTGCCCTTGTTGCTTAACTGCCACACCGCTCACTGCTACAGCTTACACAACATAACTTGATTTCACATAAGATGCAACACATAGTCAAAGATAAACTGATACAAGAGGATGACGCCCTTTAGGCTCTCATCCTTATAGGGAAATAACTACAACCATGAACTCAGGGGGACAGAGAGTGCCAACTGCCTGTCAGATGCAAACACTTAGGGCGGGCCCCTCAAATCAAGGATGTAAGAAAGAGGGGGCCGTGATCAGGCTCACTGGATTGACAGAGGATAACCCATAAGTGAAAAGGGGGCCCGCCGTCTGACCCGATATCCTTTACAGTGATTTCTGTGACTTAATAAATAATGTTGATATTAAAGGAATCAGAATATTTGATTTAATGGTATGAATGATGTACCAGATAAGTTAATGACAGATTGATTAAATGAAATTAGTTAAGCACATGTCATGAATGAAAGTATTAATAGAACCTCGCAGGTTATTTTTAGTTATGTTCACCTCCAAAGGTTGATTTTTAGGACGTTAAGTAATAAATGGAGGCTGCTTTAAAGTAAAATGTTTTCTAATTGTGCTAAACAGGTACAATGTTTTTGATAATGATGAAATATTTTTGACTAAGATCCATTTGATTATGCCACTATGTGGCCTGTTTTAATGATAATAATAGTAGTTGATGATTACCTACGATTGGGCGTAATCTGCCCGGTATGAACATATGATTTTATATTCCATTTTAAGAGTCACCTTTTCAGGTAGCTGAACCTGCCAAAAGACGCTTGGGGATGGATGTCGCTTAGAGAACAGAGAAGATGGACGAAGACAATCAACACTTAGGGTCTACATTAAC